>NC_056522.1:329032824-329211911 GCF_019175285.1 Sceloporus undulatus | reverse complement strand
TATTATTATTATTATTATTATTATTATTATTATTATTATTATTATTATTATTTTGGCAATTCATTTCCCCTTGAATACTTTCACGAAGTGGCCATAAGCATCCTGTAGGTTCCTGCTAGGGATCAAGCTTTTGTGAGCAGTTCAGGTGAAGGCTAGATGTTCACAAAGTGTCTTCTGTCAATTCACTTTCCTTTTCATTTTATGAAACTCGGGCAATTATCTTGGAGGGGCAGGAGAAGCTCAGGAAAAAAGTGGTGGTAGCAACATGTGCTCTTCTATCTCCAGCAGAGCATCTTTTCTCACTTGGAGCTGAAACTATCCATCTCAGAATCCCTGGTGAGGAACTGATGCAGAGTGCATCTTTTTTTTTTCCTGAGAGGGCCATCCACTGGTGGTTCCAGCAGGGATTCTGGATATAGTTGTTGCTCTTTGTTATAATTTCTGTTTTCTGAACAAGACATTATAGAAATGTAATAAATAAATATTGGGTACGCTCCATTTTCTGAGGCTGACTTTGGTAGCAGATTGTTACTAGGGATTTGGAGTCTGTATTGCTGAATCTGCCATATTTGCATTGGCTTACCAGAGTAGATATCATATCATCCTACAAACTAAACTTAGCCCTAATGCATCAAGCTAGGAAGCCAGGATATTAGTATGCATGAATTTCTCAGGTGCATCAAATGCATAGATAACAACCTATGAGTTTATATATATAACTGACAGCACTTTTCACCTTGAAAAACAACACTGATAATCAAAATGCCATGCATTTTTCCCCCAAGGTTTATTTAATTAAATTTATTTTCCCACAGGTTATGAGTAAATCAACAGATGGGAAAAATGTATACAATCTCTGTATTTCAGTATTTTAAAGAACCACACAACTTCTCTATCCATCATTGATGTAACACATCTGGGAAAGAAGCAAAAGCAGCAGAAAGCCATAGAAATGCTGTGTAGTGCCAGCACTTCAAGGCTACCTGAGTCAAGGCCATAGCATGTCAAGATTTTGAATTCTGTATCTTGCATTGTATCAGAAAAATATTGCCACCTCTCATTGTAACCATTCACTCAAAGTTGTCATGATGCATTTTAGTACATGGCAGTGGAGTGGTTTAATATTGAATCTTTGACATACTTCACATGTAGCTGCCACAAATAAATGTGTTGTGTACTACAGACACAGTACCTCCCCCCTTGCATTCAATAAGTGTACCAATTGTTTTGCCTGTCTACTGCTGTTTTGCCCTCAGTTTTTCAAACCTATGATTACATGTTCCTGGGTAAAACACATATGTTTCAGCAATTTGTGAATTATAAAATGAACAGAATGGCATCGCAAAGCTATACAATTAGTTAGATGTGAAGATACTAGTGAGAGCAAAAACATCAACAAGAACAATGACCATGCCTTTTGAATTAATTAGAGCGTCCTCACATGTGAGTGAAGCGGTCTAACTGGGAAGATTTAGGACAAGACTTAATACACAGTTTCCGTATCTTATAGAAAGCCTTCTCATCCATTGTGTTTAGATGTGCTGTATGCTGTTGTGGATGCAGACAGGTCCCATACTCACATCACAATTTTATACCAAGTAACTCAAGATAAAATATGTGTACTTCGATCATTTATCTGTGGCTTTTCAATGAAATGTTTTCTCAAACCAGTTTACAATAAAAATTAAAATCATATTTGAAGTAACACTAATATCTAGTATGCAAAAGGATCTCATAGCACTTTTGAAACTAACTGTGCAGAAGTTGTAGCATAAGCTTTCATAGACTTGGGCCCAAAATGCATGGGCCAAATAAGGTGGCTTCCGGCCACTCTGGGGACGTGGTGTTCAAACAGCTCTGGTGCCATGGATAATTAGGAAGCCAGTCTGGCACCGTGATCCAGTCCTTTGGACCAGATTAAAAAGGTGAGGATTAAATCTGACTCCTGGTGGCACAGGTTTGGGACTGTGGCAGCGATAGTCTCCTTTCAGAATGAGTAGTGCAGTTGCCACAGTTCTGCCCCAATCACAGCTGGAGCAGCGTCTAGCTGCCTTTTACCAGCCATGTGCTTAAGCTCTTGGTCTGCTTCCTCAGATACAAGTATACCAAGTCTGTCAATGCTTATTCTACAACCTTTTTTGCCCAGTTAGTCTCAAAACTGTGACAAGTTCCTTTTGCATACAGATTAACATGTATATCTCTCTGAATTCTACTGATCTGTAGAATGTATGAATACTGAACAACAAAAATCTCAGAACAGCTGGAACCAATATGGAATGATACAGAGACATTGGAGATTATCACACAAGGTACAGGATGTCATTGTCCTATCCCTGTCCCGTCCTTCCTGCGCAATCACGAGAAGGACTTTCAGATGATGCAATGCTTATCTGGACACTATCCCAACCAGAAAGCACAAGTGATAGCTTTTTGTGGGTTTTTCGGGCGATGTGGCCATGTTCTAGCAGAGTTTCTTTCTGACATTTCGCCAGCATCTGTGGCTGGCATCTTCAGAGAATGCTTTGCCTGGAAAAAGTTGGGTGTATATATACTGTGTGAACCTGGGAATGCAGGAGTGATTTGCATGTGTATTGTTCTGTGCTGATTGCCGGCCTCAGGCTGGGTAATGCAAAAGAGGATTAGTGTCTGCTAACTGGTGATCATTATCTGCTGGGAAAGCCACTGACTCTGAATGGTTTTCCATTTGCATTTGCTGAGTCCTTATTTTGTTATTCCTCAGGACTGGTAGTCAAATTTTGTTCACTTTAAGGGTTTCTTCTTCCCAGTTGAAATTGTCCAGGTGTTTGTGGATTTCAATGGCTTCCTTGTGCATCCTGACATGGTAGTGGTTGGCATGGTCCAGAACTTCTGTGTTTTCAAACAGTATTTTATGCCCAGGATGGTTTGTGGCATGTTCTGCTACTGCTGATTTTTCTGTCCATCCTGGTATAAACTCCCAATCTCCTTCATGTGATAAACTCCAAAGTCTATTCTTGCACATATATGCTACAATTCTGCACCTGAAAAAATTCATTCAGTTAAAAGAGAAGAAAGGTGGTGGTTATTACACGCTTTCAAGTCAATTTGAATTATAGTGACCTTATTTCTTGGGAAGATTTGTTCAGAGGGTAGGGGAGTTCCTTTGCCACATAACGTTGAAAGTGAAAATTGCCCAAGATCACCCAGTGGGTTTTCATGGCTGAACCTTATATCTGAATCCTGGTCTTTCAGAGTCTTTGTCCAGCATTCAAACCACTGTACCACACTAGCTGTAGGAAGTGTACAACCATTTATTGATTTCCTCATTATAGTTAATGGAGAGAGATAAAGCTTTGGATATTCTGAAGTGAGGGTCTTAGTAAGGCATGAGGTGAGAGAAAAACAACAACCTATTATCTGAAGCCCCAAAAGAGGATCTAAAGCCAAACACTACTTTGGTGCCCAACCCTATTTTACATTCTTCTGAAATATTTTGAGCAAAGATATTTCATTTTATTGCTAATGACAAGGCAATAGCAGAAGCAATGTGCATGCAAATTTATGCGTGTACTGTGTACTGATTCACTCATTCATCAGAGGCTTTATAGGCAGGTTTAAATTAGCTTTCTGCTGCTGGTATACTGAATGTATCATCTCCTTGAGGATAAAAATAGAAAGGTGACAAACAATATAGCTACTCCAGTGGCCTGCTACATAATAGTTTCCTTGAGGTTATTAACTTTTGGATGGCTTTAAATTGAGGTTTAAGAGATACCTTGTAAGAAAAGGAAATGAACTAATATCTCGATTGTAAAATTACTGTTTTAGGTCAAGCAAAGTACTAAGTTTGATAACATGATTTAATATGACAATAATGGTACATTAAGGCTTTATGAGATTTTTAACTTGATATTATATTCTGTCTGCTAACATATCAATCTACAGCCATTCAGAGAGAGAGAGAGAAATTACATTTTCCATGTGAACACTCAGGGTAAAATTCCTCTTTGATCTGCTCTGTGGGAGTCTTTCCTACAATCCCATGAGTTTAGTCATTCTAATAATGCATTTAGGAATGCTTATTAAACTTTAAAGTTGTAGTGGCAGCAGGACATAGTGCTAGAATTTCTGGATCTCATTGCACCACAGAAACAGGGTGGATTAATGCATTGTACCTGCTGGAATGCTTCAGCTGACTTTCAAAAAAACTCAGAGAACAGGGGGGCAGGGAGGGGCTGAATGATTGTGGCCAAATCTAATGCCCTCAAAGAAGGCAACTAAGAGCACAATAAAGAACAAATTTGTTACATTTATAAAATACGCACTATGTCATGTTTGCATGTTGCACAATGATGTCCTTCTTTCAAATTGCCATCTCAATAAGCTTGCCAGTCATTTCTTTCAAAAAGGCATTCCTTTGTATGCCCCTATAGGAAAATTGTGGAAGGACTCTGGTGAGTTACTATGCTAAAGGTATCATCAGAGAAACGGGAGGAGAAAGGGATTCATTTCCTTGATCAGCTGCCCAACAGTAATTAAATTCCTGTTTTTCTTGCTTTAAAAAAAGTGCTGGTAACTAAAAAGTGATGGTTTTTTATTACTTTTTGGGAGCGGGGAGGGGAAAGCCCAGTTCAATATATGCCAGTTAGTTTACATATATACATGATGAAATCTCCCCCAGTAAGTACACAGGAAGCAGCCTTCTGAGGCTACAGCTGCACTTCAGAAATAATCCAGTCTGACATCACTTTAACTGCCATGGTTCAATGCTATGAAATTCTGGGAACTATAGTTTGTTGTGACATCAGAGCTCTGGAGATTATTTCAGAAGTGTGGGTTTGGAACTCCTTCCCAAAAGAGGCTGGAAAAGACTTCTCTCTGGTGTCTTTTCACTGGCAGGCAAATATCTTCTTATTTCAACAGGCCTTCAGCAGTTGAAACAGGATTTTTTCATGGGGTATGTTGTTATTTTTACTATGATGTTAATGTGACTTTAAATAAACGTTTTAAATTAATTGTTTATTTTTTTAAAATGTATTATATATTATTTTAGCTATGTTTAGTTTTAATATATACTGCAAGGCACCTTGGTTTCTATATGAGAAGAAAGGCAGAAAAGAAATAAAATAAACTGTTGAAAGACAATCTCCTGGAAGTCTATTGAAATATAGTTGAGGGAAGAATGTTCACTGCAAAAGAAAATGGGAGACTGAATGATCAAATTCTACTACTGTTGCCCTGTAGAGTCTGGCTGCATACATTGTAGAGAAGTGTGTGAGTTTTGAAACTATTAGATGAGATTATTTACATTATGGATGAATCCATTGTGTCATGAAGATTTTCTCCATCTCTAACCATCAGATCTGTGTATGCATGCATATTCACGCATACATCAGGGAAATACACATCAGGGGTGTAAATCTTTGCTTATTTTGCTCTCACATCAAAAAATGAAAAATTTCAAACATTTTCTTCGCCGCTGGTCATAATTACCAGAATATTATACATTATTAAATTATTTTTTGGCAAACACTTTGCAAAAGTTATTTTTAAACAACAACAAAACAACAAAAACAAAAACACATGAATTAAGCATAAGAAGTCATGCCCTGCTCTACTCTCCTCGGTCTGATGCCTCTCACTCTCTGTCAACCACAAAATGGCCATGGAGTGGGAGGTAGTGCAGCTAAAAGACTCCAAGGGATGTGTGTGAGAGGGAAGACATAGTGTAGTTCTGCCTGCAGAACATTTACACTATGGCTTCACAACACAGGATCTGAGTAATGTTTTTGTACAGAGAACAATGTTTTTGTGCAAAAATAGGTTTCCATGCAAAACCTTTTTGCCAATATTTCATGAAAAAAATCCAAAAATGTGAAAAATCCTCATGATGATATGACAGGGTTTATGTGCATCTCAAAATACATTTGTTGTAGAACCCGCTGTTTGGTCTGTTGAGAAGATCTCCATTGCAACCTGTGATGTCAGATGGGGGCACCTGGCCACATAGGCGTATCCAGGTTTCCTGTTTCTGCCTTTATGAGGCACAGCAGGGACAGCTTCTCAGCAGACATCATTACAAAGGCAGGTATGGGGTGTGTGGTGATAGCAGGTCCATGGTGGCTGTAGGGCATGCTAACACATGCTTGTTGCCATACTGGCTTGGAGACTGACTGTGATCAGAACCTGAGTCAGGGTAGCATAAGCTTGGCCTGTGCTATTTTGCCTGTCTGCTTAAGGCCTGAGAAAGGCAGCTTTTTCCTCCCAATGATTTACACTTTGACACTGGGAGCTGTGTAATTCCAGAACAATTTAAGATATGACACCTCCACAGAAACAAACAAGGTAGATGAGAGATTGGATTAGTAAGAGGAAGAGAGGGGAGGGGGGGACACAGAGGGAGAGAAAAAGATGACCAAGAGATCTGATCAGTTACATACTATTTGTCTGTCTGTATACAAAATCTCCTCTCCACCTTTCCCTGGCCCCAGAAAAGTAACTATTTCGAAATGGGGCCAAGGGACTGATTTTGTAAATATCAACACAAGGTAGCTCATTAATAATGCTAGGACATAGAAAACAGTCAAGTTCAACTATCTCAGAATGCCGGGGCTGTTAATTATGGTTAGTTTGACAAGCAATGAAATTATCTATTCCTGGTTCAGCAGAGCCAGTGTTATGATGCTGCATACACTTTTGTGGTGAACTTCAACAGTGCTGTGCTACCTGTTATGCTGCAAAAGAAAAGGAGGGGCTGAAAGGATGGAAAGAACAAATGCTGCAAGCTTTCAGTGCAGGTAAAATATGGAAGAACACGTGTTTCTTATTGCAGTACTCAATAGCTTACATTTCTACTGCTGTTTTGCTTGCCAGTTCCATTCACTTAAAGATTTTCAAATGGCAACATAGGTTAAAAGAAGATTTGAATTTCTGCTTGTCCGTGCAAATCAAAATTGAAATGGAAGCAATAATTGAAATGGAAGCAATAATTACACTGTTAAAATGTATGCCATATGTGATTATTATAGCAATCTATGTCTGAAATTATGTCTTTATATAGTTGGGAATCTTGGTTGTCATCTATATGAAATATCTCATTTATGGCATAATGTCGTTGGACTACTCTTAATGTCATTGGAGCTTTTCTGTCACTCTTAGAAAATATTTTCGTAATAAGATGTTGCCAATGTTTTTTGTATAAACTATTTTGTTTGTTTAAGGATTTCTCCAAAGTTCTGCTAATGGAGGAATTACTATTGTTTTTGTTCCCATTACTAGTGGGTAAACTGGCTAAATCCCATCTACTGACTGGTGTCATCCAACCTCTCACAACATTGCTGACAGGGACACCTGCCTCGCCACCCAGACTGCTGCTGGAGGGGGTGCACTGTCATGCTGTGGCCTCTAAACCCCCACCCCCACACCAAAACTGCAGCCACACCAAACTCTGAAAGTGTTGACAGCCACCACCACCCCAGAAGTCACCACTACTAAAGGAGCAGCACTGAAGCATCTGGATGTCCTGTTTAGGATCCAATGCAGCTGTTGGGTGAGCAGGAAAATACTCTTTCTCACTTGCCCAGTAGCCATACCAGTCTCTGAGTGTACTACCCCCACCTGGTGACTCTCCCTCTGGGGTGTCACCTTATATGGTCCACACACCTTGGACCCCCCCTTGTGATGCCACTGGAGAGGCCCAATGATTAATTAAGCCTACGAGGCAGGGCAGTGCTAAATGGAAGTGCATAATGACTTCATTGTGTCATCATGCATCCATACCTGCTCCGCCAGCTTGTAGTGGTTCCCGTCATACTGGAGAAATTTAGACTTTCATCTACAAAGAGCATTGAAGTTCACAGGGTGATGTCAGGTCAGACTTTACTCTTGACATGAACTGTATTGCACAGTGGTTGTATGAGCTATATATACTCTCCTGAGCTCCCAAATGCACTCTAGGGGTGTGGAGGATATTCCACCATGTTTGACCCTCCCAGGCTCCCTCAGGGTTAAAAACAATTTTTGCAAAAAAAAAGTGCCTCAAAATGATCCAATTTTTGCAGTCCCTTGGTCAATTTAGATCCAGCAGAGGTTTTTTATTAAAACCCAATACAGGGTAAAAATGCCCCCATTCCTGCTATAGGTGTTTTTAGACAAAAGTATTAATATTTTTTTTCATAGAAGAAGGTGCAGCCCTCCAAAGTTTCCTAATATGCCCTCTAGCCTTCCAGGGATGCCCACCCCTGACCAAGTCCAACTCACTGCCATTGCAGAAATCCACAGCTAAAGCAATTCTGAGAGGTGACCATACAACCTTTATTTAAAAATCTCCACTGCCCAATAACACTTATCATCCAATGTTAAGTCACATGATAATCTTTCAGATATTTAAATATGGCTATTTTTTAACTTCCCAATCTTCACTTTTCCAGGCTAAGCATATTAAACTACCTCAGCCATTATTTTAGAGTTGTTATTTTCATCATCATCATCATCATCACCACCACCACCACCACCATCTCTTCTTCTTCCCAGATTTGAAATTTAAGGTTCCTTACAATATTGAAGCAGACACAGATCAATGCTCTCACTGAGAAAGCCCTATCCCTTTATCTGTCAAGATGGTGGCATGTAGAGAATGGCCTTCCCTAAAGATCTCAAGAGACGTCAATCTGGATCCATCCCTGAGCAGGAGTTCTATATCAAGAGGCAGCCAAAACTGCATTATTTGTCAGGACCTCACTTTCCAACTTCTTTTTTAAAACGTGTGTTCAAAGAATGTTTGTTTTGTTTCATTTTTATTACTGTTGCTCTATTGTAACAATAATTGGAAGGACCTAATAAGCAGAAAAGAAATTTATAAATGCTTTCAATTTTTAAAAATGCAAGCATTTGAGCAAGTAATATGTCAACCCTCCTGAATGTGTGCATGTGCCTTCAAGTCACCTATTGATGCATGGCGAGCCCATGCATTTCTTATGTTTTTTTTTAATGCAAGAAGTACTCAAATGTGGTTTTGACAGTTTCTTCCTCTGAAATACAGCCTACAGCATCTGGTATGCATTGATGGTCTCCCATCCAAGTACTAACCAAGTACTAACCCTGCTTAGCTTCCAAGATCAGATGAGGAATATACATGATGTTCATAATATTAAAGGGGTTCATGATACTTGGGAGGTATTGCTCTAAAGGTTTTCATGGGCTTTTGTTTTGTTTTGTTTTGTAGTGGTGTGGGTAGCTCTCTTGGGTTCCTCTTGATGAGGTTCTGTTATCACTAAAGTAAGTATCCTGCCTATGCAGGAATGCTACTTATAAAATGGTGGTGGAAAGAGATGTTTATATATAATATTCAATATGGCTTGCAAAGCTAAATTATGGAGAAAGGGGATTTGGCTTCTAAGCCGTAAAGTTGAATGAACAAGCAGATAATTCTAAGAGTTTGGTAAATATGCCCTTCTCTAGTTACTTCTTCTCTTAATCCACATGAATGCACAACAAACCAGTTTATATTATTTGTCCTCTTGCATTTCTCTTTTTTTGAATTTAGGATTTGTCCTAGCTATTCCCCTAAATGTTTTGTTCCATTTCCAGCTGAAATACAATTTTCCATTGGCCTTAAATTAATGAAATGGTACCCATTAATAACAGTGTGTCACTTGTTTCTAGCCATGGTGGCCACCTGCCTCATGGACCTGCAGGGGTGTATGTCTTTGCTGCAGTGGGAAAGGCGTCAACAGAGAAGCTAAGGCATATCGCACTGATGGCGAACCTATGGCACGCGTGCCAGAGGTGGCACTCAGATCCCTCTCTGGGCACATGTACCATGGCCCCAGCACAGAGTTTGCCAGAGTTTGTTACTGAGAAAGCCAGAGGGACACGGCACTTAGCAATAAACAAGTGGGTTTTGGGTTGCAATTTGGGCACTCAGCCTCTAAAAGGTTTACCATCACTGGCCTATCGTATGCCCACCTTCCATATAGTGGAGTAAGAGGCAGGAAATGTTTTTGCCTTCATTGTTATCAGAATAAGTGGACAAAAGAATGTACTTGTGTAAAGTAACAGTAAAAGGAATGTCATTATCAAAAAAAGAGATAAGACAAAAATAAAAAAAGGGGAAATGGCTGCATCATCAAGAAGATAATAAAGTTTGAATGAGATACAAGACATAAAATGCAATGCTCTTCAAACCAATAAACACTTTCAAACCTTTTAGTATGAATTAACAATATTTCAATACTGTTAAAGACTGAATTAGCATTTTTATGTTTATAGTTCAGTAGATGAAATTGGAAATTTTTTATTTGCATTGTCTAATTTTGTTTTTATTAATGTTTTTGGCTCTGGATCATACTGGCATAACTAGAGCATCTTTCAAATCTGCTATTGTTGCTTAGGTTCTTCCTTATAAAAACATAAGAAGAGTCTGGCTGGATGAATCTGACCCAAGGACCATCTTAGCCAGCATTCTGTTCCTGCAAGGGTCAACCAGATGCCTCTGTGAAGCCCACAATCAACTTTTGTTATGAGCCTTTTCAGTTCTGTTGGACGCTTTTGTAATAAACAGTGTGTATTAATTTTCCTCTCTGCTCCAAATTTTGAATTATTATTCAGTAATGCCTGCTGCAAAAGTGTAATCACAATCAGTTTATGAAAACCCAAATTGGCAGGTTATGATTATGATCCGGCAGACTCCTCATAACAATAGTAATGATGAAAAAAGAGGACAAGGCTGAATTTACATTATAAACACCAGTTTACATGATACACATACTTCTTTAGGATGTGCCCCAACATGCTACCCATGTGTAAACATACATAGGATCGGCCCATGTAATATATATTTGTATAACATCATTTAAGGAACACATTTATTTGCTTGTGGGTACCATGAGTACGTTTCTTACAAAAAAATGGATGAAATTGGCTTGCTTCATCTAGGCATGAAGAAATAGCATTAGTTCTGTGCTAAGCAGGGAACCTTTCTGCATGTCTGTGTTTATATAGGGCAGATGAGGGGGGGAATATTGAAGATTATGGTCTCTTTTATGCCAAACAATCAAATGTTGATCTACATGGTGTTTCTCATTCTGTTTAATGGCACAGATGACTGGCATGGATTAAATAGAGAAAAAGGTGAACACAAAGGCAGGTGAGGAATAAAAGCAGCATCTCGCTAGAGGGAAACAAAAAGTAAATGTGCCACTTTTTTTTTTTTTAAGGAAAAGCAATCAGTATGTCCTTGAGAAGGAAATAACTAGGGGAGAAGGATAATGAACTTGGTAAAGACACTGAAGATGAGACATATTGCCTAAACTGTTGATAAGGAAAACACAGAGGAACACAGTTCATTGCTTTATTTTGCCATACCTTGTGTTATGGTGTCACGTAGAGGGGAGAGTTATGGTGTTGATAAAAAAGAAAAACTTCAAGAGCAGCTTCCTGAACTAACACTGAAAACAACAAAAATAATTATTGGCAACCCAAAACCATCTGACCAGCCAGATAATAATGCCATTGAACCAAATGATGACTCACAGCTGACATTTCACTAAACTGGGAGAAAATGTTGATTTTATGCTATAGATGCATCAAAGAACAAGAGGAGGAGGAGGAGGCAGCAGCAGGAAAAGAAGCCATATTCTCCTGACTGTTAATATCCACTTTTGCAAACCCACAGCCTTTTCATGGTTTTAACTGCCATGTTTGCACCCTATGGAAACCTGGGATTTGTAGTTTAATAATAATAATAATAAATTTTATTTATATACCATCTTTCCAACAAATCAAGGCGGTTTACAAAAATGCATAAACATTTACATAAACAATTACATAACAAATACACAATTAAAAATTCATCCCCTTACCTTAACTAAATACAGTTAAATTAATCAAAATACAGTTAAATTAATTACATTAAAAGATATTAAAATATACCTTCCCCTACCAGCCAAATGAACTAGCCCTTGTCCTTGTTCCCCTCGAAATGGCTCCTCCAAAGGGGCAACCCCCTTTTGGTGTCATCCCCCTTTGGGGGGCCCGCCGCAGCTGTCATCCAGCCTTTATCCCCTTCGCAAAGGGAACAGGTGTTCCTGGTCCTAGTAGGAAGTAGTCTGAGGCCAGCAGACCACCAGGTGAGATGGAGCATGCAGGTAGCAAGAAGCAAGTCCACAGAAGCAATAGGGCTATCTGTCAAAGAATACTAAATACTTCATGAAAATAGAACTATGGTGATTAAAGGGGAATGACTGTGCTATATTTGTGTAGTTTGAAAGGGCCCCCAGTAGAGCTTTTATTGAGTACTTGATGTGTGGGTTACTCACACATGCTGATGCCCTCATCACAAATATAAATTATTGTCTTGGAAACATGTAGTTTAGAAGTGGTTTCATACACTCGCAGCTGAGGGCTAGTTAATAATGAGGGTTAGTTAATAAGGGTCAGATGGCATGTAGGTCCCCTCACTGGGTCCCCCCCTTTAAGTAGCAGGTGGCGGAGGAACGGGCTTCAAGGTTGCCAAAACTTACAGGTGAGGCTTTTCTTTAGCCTTTTCTTTCCATGCTTCAGTCACAATAAAAAATATCCTCCACAAGCAGCTATTCAGATTGGAAGAGAAGCTGCCACTGGTTTCAAACAATGCAAATATTAGTTTGGTGTACAATTTTCATTGGGTCTTTAGTATAAGGTTAAAGAGTTAGTTTAATTCAGATGCCTCAGGGTTCCCACATACACCCTCGAAACATAAAAAAGAAACTAAACTATGCTTAATTGACATATAGTTTGGATCCGAAAAATAAATCTTGTGCACATTACTCATGTTTAAAATCTAGAATTAGCACTTCATATCTATATGAACTTATGAAACAGATGTTTACAAGTGTCCATCCCTCTTGCATATTGTATGTTGTGTCCATACCTCTTGTATATTGTATGTCTAAATTGTATATTGTATGTCATCTTGCCAGTATAGTTAGTGGTAACATCAGTGAGGCTGCTGGCAACCATAAGTGCTATTTCAGGTGGCCAAAGATCAATTTGCCATAATTTTGTTCTTTTGGGGTGGCAGAGGAACTAAAATAGCAATTATCGATCTAATTACTGACTTTCTAGAGGCTATTTTAAACAAAAAGGATTTGTTTCTGAAATAAATTAAGATTTGGGATGTCCAGGGATTGGAGATTCACATCTTTGCTATGGAGTAGATCATTTATCTCATTGAGAACCAGCATGGTGTAGTGTTTTGATGCTGGAGAACATAATTCATACCCCCAGTCGACCATGAAAACCCTCTGGGTGACCTTGGGCAAGTCACACTCTCTCATTTGCAAAGGAAGATAAAACCTTTCAGTAACAGTACATCTCATAAATGTGAAAAGTAATGATACAGCCTTGACCTCTTTTATCTTTAATATCTGTGTGCACAAGACATCAAAGGCTGAAAAACTATTAACTAGGAAGATATTCCCACTGAACTCACTTCCTTTGTGGAATGTTGCAACCAGTCTCTTAACTGTTGACTTCAAAATCACATGTTGCTCCAGCCAGATGAATTCTATGATGAATGTCTATCTCTCATTTTACTGCTGCTGATTCATTAATTGTCTCACCCCTGAAAACACTGTTTCCAACTGTCTGTTTCTTACCATTTGCTCTTATTTCCCCCTTATGGGGCAACACTTTCAACAAACACTTCCTTTTTCTGTTGTTTAACATTGCATTTTTCAAAACTACAGATGTATTTCCAAATCACAGGCTTCATTATCATTTCCTACATACAATCTAAGATATTTTGCCCTTATGTGAGTAATCTGGGACTCTGAAAATCACATCAAACACACATGAGCACACATTTACCCTGCTGAGCTTTCCTCATTTTAAACTAAGCCCTTTTCAGAGACAAAATTCATATATCAGGAGCACACATTTGTCTACATGTAGTAGGCCTTTGGATCTGAGGGGTAGGGAGTTGCCTTTTAATTATTTTGTTAAATCTGACAAATTATTGGCTAGTTACTCAGTTTGTGCAGCAAATTTATTGGGACCTGCATTTCTAGCTATTTTGGCAGTGCTCACATTGTTGAGAATTCTTTTAAAGACTTTACAGTGCTGTTTCCAGTGTCATGCACCATATGAGCTCTTGTAATATAAGAAGCACACAATATTTGCAGAATTCCTTGACTAAGCTGATCAGTCATACCTCTGAAAATGCTTACAATGTAGGAAGCTGTCGGTTAAGAGTCTCCATCACTACTGTGACATATAGAAAGTTTACTTTTGATATCTGGAATATGAATCTTAATATAATCTGTTCCTTTGGTAACTATTAGGCAACCACCACCACCACCACCACCCCAATTATTAGCAGATGAGAAAAAGCATAATTCCTGGTAAAAGTATTTCAGCCTTTCATACCAAAAGGTATCCAACATCAAACATGTAAATCAGAAGAGACTCTGAACAGTCCAAAGTAGCAGAATCGGCAAACAGTCCAAGGGTCATAAATCAAGTAGTCATAGTAGCTAGGTCAGGTTGAGAAGGTGAACTTAAAGTAATTCCAGTAATTTGACTGAAGGAAGCTGTAGCTTATAAAGCCAACCAGCCATGCCCATAGTTCAGACAATATTTCAAAAGTGGGTTCCCCAGACGTGGGTGCATAGCCTTCCACTCTGTCTTCAGGAGAGCGTTTGTTCTAGACACTGAAGCCTTCATCTTCCCTGGGGGCTTGGAGTTCTTTCATCCAACTCCTCTGGTTATCAGGTATCTGCTGTGGGTGTGGTATGTCTGTTTTATCTTCAATGCAAGACAAAGTCTCAAGGGGGTGAGGGCATGACTTATATAAATATATGAAAATTTATCTGTCAATATCCTGAACCTCCCACCTCCACTCTTCATCTGGCAAGAAAAATCAAAGTGATGTCAGCTTTCTGTATTTAAACTGAATTTCTTTTTATAGGTTCATTACATATTGTCAGACCTTGTTGCCTACCAAAGATGGATGCCTGCTGGAGCTTATAACTTCCTCTCCCCTTTCCCCAAAAAACTCAGACATAAAGATAATATTGGCAGGATGTCTAATTAACAAATTGTAAGCCGCTCTGATAGCCTTGGCTGAAGAGCAAGGTATAAATAAATAAGTATAGGATGGAGGCTGCCATCCTGGGCAGAGGATTTGAACTCAGAAATAACTGGTTAAAACTTACTAGTTATGAGCTACATGCTTATTCACTTCCCTCAATTAATGTGTTAGTTAAACGGGCACTAACTATCACAACATGGAAATTACTAGTTAAATTTAACTTAATTTGCTTAATTCATTTCTCCCGAGTAGATTTGTTGTTAAGACCATAACTTCTAGTCCTGGGGCTAAACAGACTGGTATAAAATGGTGGCATCGGGGTGGAGTGGGGACATGGCTACCATACACTGCACCCCTGACTCCGCTGCCCGCCCAACTACATGGCGGGTGGCGCCATGCCACTTTTTTTGGTGCAGTTTAGATGCACTGCACCAAAGAAACATGGAAAAGTCACAACCATGACAGCAAGGGTGTCCTTTTGCTGCTCTAAAAAGGAGCAGCATTTTGCTAGTTCTTTTTGGCATGGCAAAGTGCCAGATTGGGCCTGCAGCATGCAGTTGCCAGCCCCTAAGACATTTTACCTTGGGTGGCACTGAAGACAATGCCCCCCACTTACAAACACCAAGTAAGAAATCATGGTGAAGATAAAGTTTGCACTCATAACTTCTTGGTTTGTAAATCAATCTGTCAACATTATATTGTAATGTTCCTGTTGTATGCCTTCAATTTATTTCTGACTTATGGTGACCCCAAGGATGAACACATCACAGAGTTTTCCTGGCGAGATTAGTTCAGAGGCGAAGGTAACCTAGTGGGTTTCCATGACTGAGCAGGAATTTCAACCTGGTCTCCAGAGTCAGAGTCCAACACTCAAAGAACTATATCACACTGGCTCTCAATATTATATTACATCTTACTAAGCTTTTTATTTCCCATGAAAGAAGTGGTCTAAACTAGACAGGTAAGATGCTTAATTGTCCCTATATGACCCGATAATGTATCAATTTTTCTGCTGTGAAATGCCAAGAAATAATTTTCTGCTATGTTTATCATCATTATTTCATTCAGCAATTCAATACTTTAAGATCCCCTCAAATTCTACACCATTGAAGTTTTCTATGCAGGCATGTACATGTTTTATTTCATTATCACTTTGATTCATATGTAATTGCAATACTTTTAATTCATACAGTGATGATTCCACAAACTGCATCTAAGGGGGGAAAAACAAATACTGTTTTAAATCCCTCGGAAGTGTAGCACCTTGAGTCTCACCTACATAGTTCTTTTAAGGGCACTGAAGTTTCTAGTTGATTTGGCACTAGGACTGGAGCTAAGGGCTTGAAAGAGAGAACTGCTGAGAACAGAGTCCATGACAACATGGCTTGCTTGGCTGATGAAATGCTGGTTTTGAGTGGATTATTGAATTTCTTCCTTATTATTTTTCCTCCATGGGATATCATCTTGAGACATAACCCTTTATGTAACAATAATAAGCTCCAAAGCATCCTGGAAGTGGGTCCATGGTGTCAACCAGTTTTGAAGATAGCACACAAATAAGTGAACCAGAGTGTGGCAGCCATTTTGAGAATCACTGTTACACATGAGGAGTATCCAGTAACAGTTGTTTGTTTCATATTTCAGTCTCTTGTGGCATAATTTTATTTTGAAAAAAAATTGCAGCAGTGAACATTATAAAGTGGCAAAAAAAAAGAGTAAAACCATGAAGCAAAAATGGGGCCAGCTATAGCCTCCAGGAAAGTCAGCATTTGAAGGAAGTGCTACAGAGATCTGGAGAAACTGGAAACAAGAATTTAAGCTTTACTGAACTGCAATTGTAGACTTCAATCAGCATGATTTTTGTTCAAGAGGTAGGTGAAGCATTTTTCATTGTAATGACAATCCGATAAACAGAGTAAAACAAGTTTTGATTAATATGTCTGAAGCATATGCAAAAAGTTAACTATAAATGGAACAAAAGTCTCAAAATGTGATCAAAAGACACGTAATAGAGTAACTGTCAGAGCCCAGAAAATTATGAGGTAAACAATGTGAGTGGTGACAGGTTGGTAGCCAGATTTGAAGTACAGAAGGATAAAATAGTCTGAAATATTTTAAAGGGGGGGGGTGGTTTGAAAAAGGAGAGCATGGTTAGATGGAAAAGGATCTTTATAGGTGGGTACTTATGGGTGATTGAAAATGTGCAGTATGTGATGGTTTTTGTTTTGTTTTCATAGAAAACAGTATTTTTGTGCAAAAGTAACATGTTTCCTGGGTTGGCAATTTGTACTGTGTACATAAATATTTTTTTCTGCACAGGAAGTGTGCTTTTTTCATGCAGACCTAAGTCCCAAAGTGTGAATTGTCATTCATAAAAAAAAATGCAGTTTTTGAAGACTTTCTCACAGCAAGGAGGAAAAAAAAGTTAAAGTTATTGCCTATGAGAATGACACATGAAGACTTACTTCCCTAGTCTGAAGGCAGAGATGGGCAAGATATTAGTAGCTGTTGTCATTGCCATTGTATTTATTAAATTATTGCCAAAGTGTGATACATTTCACATTAAAGTGGCTCTTTCAAACAAATATTCTCTGAAACAAGCCCTCTTTTTGTGTCAGAGTTCACTTTCAAGTAAGCATGCCTAGTCTTATTTTAATTTCCAGCTTTTGATTCAGTTATAGTTGTACAGGTGTTACTAGGAGAGTAATAGGTGAAGATGTAGCTGTGATGAATGAATTACTTGTAGAGGAGGCTGTCCCTTCCTCCTGTACTTCCTACAATAACTAGAGGTTTCATAGTAATAGCGTTTGGTGGACTGGGCATGCTTTTCAAATACACCTTTCCTTTTAATTTAGTTCCAGAACAGTAGCAATACTGCTGTCACAACAGAAAAAGAAAAGCTTAAAAGGTGCTTTAAAAAGCTTATCACCACAAAACAGTGCAGAGACTGTTGCGTAACATAATACCCTAAAATACTTACCTTTTCAATGGAACTGCAGCATATTTACATACTTTATTATATGGCCTACTTATCCTTTTGCAGAGGGACGTCTTGGTTTCCTGCAATATCTCTTCAAATATTACATTTATTTTATAATATTTAGTTATTATTTTTTGTATGTTCAGGTTATTAGACAGGTAGCTTTAGATAACACTGATAATTCCTGTTCCTTGGAGAAGAACACAAAGATGGAGAAGTTTTTTTACAAGATTTGACTGATGCACTATCAGCATAAAGTTTATGAAGAGGAGGCATATTCTTATACAAAAACAACTGAAGAAAGAAAATGCCAAATGAAAAAATATCATTTGGGAGTACAGAGACAATAAATAAATAAATAAATAAGATTGCTTCACAAAAGTACTTTGGTGAAAAAACATTTTTAGTGAGAAATATTTTATAATCTGGGCAATCCTCCCTCGAAACATTAAATATTTTAAGACTCCCTCAGTTGAAGCTTTGTTTCATTTTGGGCAGTTTTTTTCTTAAATCACAAGCAGAATGTTTTTCCTTTCTTTTCTGGCTCTGTAGGCTTGTGCCAGCAAAACAGAGACTGTCACTATATTACTGGAGTGTTGGGACATTTATTATTGTATATTAATTATTCATACATTCCACAGATATCTGCAGAGTAAAGGGTAGGAAGGAAATTGAGGAATATTCATTTGAAATAAAAATCTCTTATAAACATTCACCTCAGCCAGAACCAGGTCATTGAATTTGACTTGTAGATTTAACCCTGCAATAAAATGTACCACATTTTTACTGTATGTCCTTAAAAGTGTGACTTCTGTTGTAATGCAGCACATTATTTGTAGTATCAAACTGTGAAAATTTGTATTCAATTGTATTACTGAGTTACTGTTGTACATAGTTCTGTGCTGTGTGATAACTGCCCCTAAGTTGATCCCAACTTATGATGACCTATGAATGAGAAAATCTGCAGGACACCCTGGAGATCCTCAATAGTGCTATTCAAGTCTTGAAGACTTGGGACCATGGCTTGCTTATTTGGGTCTATTCATCTGGAATGCGGTCTTCCTCTTTTCCTACAACCTTCTACCTTACCAAACATTATTGTATTTTCCAGTAAGTCATGTATTTTCAAGATATGTTCAAAGTACAACAGTCTCAGTTGATTTTCTTCTTGTCAGCTTTGTTCACTGTAAAGGTCTCACAACCATACATAATGACGAGAAATACAATGTCATTGACAATCCTATCTTTAGCATAGAGATATGTTTGCACTTCAGGATCTTGTATAATTCTTTCATAGCTGTCTACCAAATCCTAATATTCTTCTGAATTCTTGACTGCAATCTCCCTTGTGATCAATGACTGAACCAAGGAGTGGGAAAATTTTAATTATTTCAGTTTCTTCATGATCAGCCTTAACATTATGTAGATCCATCTGTTCTTTTTGTTTTCTTAATGGTGAGCAGTATATCTGCCTTGGGGCTTTTTTCCTTGACTTCTTTGACTTTCTTCAGTAATTCTTCCAGGTCTTTGGTATTTTCTGCTAGCAGTATGATATCATCTGCATATGTATTTATTTACTTTATGTATATGCTGCCTTTCCTCCAAGACAGCAACCAAGGCAGCTTCCAGAACAACAAATTTTAAAAAATTACAAAAAAGTTTTAAAATGAACTTAAAATCATCACATTAAAACACTATAAACTGATTTAAAATCATGCAAAAATTAAAAACAGATAAATAAGAACCTTCCCTGCTTAACTATTAAAAGTTTGCTTAAATAAAAATGTATTTGCTTGCTAGTGAAAGGAAAGCAGGGAGAGGACCAGTCTTGCCTCCTACATACAGAAGTATGAATACAGCGTTCCAGAGAAGGCACTGAGAAGACTCTCTCTCATGTCCTCCTCACCAAGCAAGCCTATGATGGTGGTGGGACTGAAAGAAAGCCTTCTCTTGATGATATTAAATCTCACTTAAATTGTTAATGTTCCTTCCTCTGATTTTCATACCTCCTTCCTCTGTTCTGCATATGATAATTTTGGCACACAAACTGAACAGTTAGGGTGATAGAATGCAGACTTCCCTTACTCCCTTTCCAAATGAGAACCATTCTGTTTCTCCCTATTTTATTCTAATGGTCACCTCTAGTCCTGAGTACAGTTCCTGCTGGCATCTGAAGTTTCTAACATATGTGCACATGAAAAGTTATATAATCATATGGAACTTAGAGATAAGCCAAGTTTACAAAAGAGCAGTAACAAGCTGGGGTGTATTTATGGAGGGCAAAATGAAGACAGAGGCCCGTTGCAAACGGGCATAAAAGTACGGACTGGGTCTGTACTAGGGTTAGGAAGGGGCATCACTTCTTGACGCCTCTAACCCTAGTACGGACCGAGTCCGTAAAAAATGGTGGCGCCCTATGCACACGGGCGCTGCCATGACTATGTCACGACCGTGCGGCCTCTGAACGGGGCGGCGCGGTTGTGACGTAGTGGGGCCGCGTGTGGGCGCCTAGGGCACCCTTTCTGCGGCCCCAGAAGGAGCTCCGTTTTGGAGCTCCTTCCAGCTTTGTGTCATTGGGCGCAGCCTTTACATGGCTGCGCCAGAGACGCAGAGGAGAAAGGGGCCAAGCAGCCCCTTTCTCCTCCTCCCTGTTTCAAGCCCCAAGGACACCCCTTTCCAGGCCACAGGGAAGCGGCCTTTTGCAGCTTCCCCGCGGCCTGGAAAGCGGCAGATCGTGGCATCGGAGGCTGCCATTATGGCAGCTGAGGCCCTGATCCGGCAGCGAAAGGGCCGGTTACAGGCTGCCCCAAACGGGCGATCTGTAACGCGCCATTGTCTCACAAAGAAGAATTCACTGTCGCCATCCCCTCCCCATAGAATTTTCCTTCAGTTCCCAAACTTGAAGTGTTGCAATTACTTAACATTTCAGTTGAGCATTTAGAAATATACATCTATATTCTACATCAGCTACTTAGTTATAGCTGCAGAGCCAAGTAATTTCTCCTGGCCTGACCTGACCCACAAGTATAACTTAAGAGCCAGCAAGGAAAAAAAAAAAAGGCCAAATGAGATCTATTCAGCTTTTGATTAGGGCTCACAGATGGTGATGTTTCCATTCCCTCCTGCCCATCAGTTAGGCTGCAACAAGAACTTGAAACAGGGATTCTAATTGTTGTGGTCTCACTCACTGATGGGAGAGAGGTGGAAACATGATTCACATTGTACACCAGTCAGAATCTGAATGGACCTCCTTTGCCTGATCTGGCTGCTGCCTCTTAAGATGGGCTAGGGTGGTATTTATGTAGTTTTACAATAAGACTACATAGTCTTGTTGAATACTGAGCAGTTACAGATCTAGAACTCTGTGACATGAATCTGCAACTGCAATATTGAATGCTAACCATTTAGACATCCAAAGAAAAGGAGCAGGCAAAGGGAATATGAACATAGCAAAGATAAGACTTCAACCATTTCCACTGCCTCACTCTCTGCAATGTTAGAAGATATATTTAATTTAGTGGGGGCAATTTCTATTGGGGGAGGCAATAGCCTCATTCCCTCCCTCCCAGCATAGCAACCTAACAACATGACTGGAATGTACAAATGAAGGAATGAGAACAAGGCTGCAGGAATTTCTCCATAAACAAATAAATGAAGGTAGCATACACACAGAGGCAGGACTGATCCAAGTTATTGCACTTTTTGAAGCACATAGACAATCCCACTGTTCTCCCACCACCACCTTCCTCTTCTGCTTTTGTGAATTATTTATTTATTTATTTGATTTGCATAATTAGTATACATAGCACTTTACATGAGCAGTTTGCAATGGTTAATTTGACAATCCTGTGCTCTCAGGGTTACACTCTAAAAAGACATGACACACCAGGGAAAGGGGATGGCAGTGGGCTGCTGTTCTTTCCTTCTACAGCCACAGTGGTGGCAGCTGAGATGAAAGAGATTTGTTCATCAGATCCTGGGCCTAGGCATGATGGAGCTGTACTTGCCAGTTCTTCTTTCCCACTAGAGGACACAATAGTGACAGCCGGGATGAAGGGAGGTCCTTTCATCAGCTGGTGGACTTTTGTATAGCAATACTGCATCTTTTAGAGTCTCCTCAGGGTCGGCTTCAAGCCATCCCTTCCGGGCAGTCTGTTCCACCCCTGAGTTGCAAAGCAATATTTGTAAAATAATAATAATAATACTTTTTTGAATCTACAACCTGAATTGTACAAGCTTATCATACTTCCCTTGTAAACTACTTTGATCTTTTAATTGTATGCAAAGGTATCTTGTAGCACCTTTATGGTACAAAATACACTGGAAAAATAATCCAGTTTGAGACTGCTTTAACTAGAATCCTGGGAACTGTAGTTTATTGAGGCACTAGAGCTTTCTGACAGAGAAAGCTAAAACTACAGTTCCCAGAATTCCTTAGCATTAAGCCAGCGCAGTTAAAACGATTTCAGACTGGATTATTTCAGCCATTTGTTTTGGATATAACTAAGTGAAATACGTTGTAACATAAGCTTTCACAGACTTGGTCTACTTCCTATTAAAGTAACTCTAAACATAGTAGCAAAAAGATAGGCAATTTATGGCCCTCCAGGTGTGGGACATCAGCTCCCATCTATCCATCCTCATCATTGGCTACATTGGTGAAGGCTGTGGAGGACTCCAGTCCAACAACAGCTGAACGTTTCCAAATTGCACTGACACTTCTGCATTAATGTCTGTTCTCATGTTTTAGCTAGGTGGAGTTAATAATGGTTTCCATCTAGAATTTATTGATGAAAGTGGCAATAATCCAACTCATTCAATTTATCGGCAGGACAGACTATGTAATATGAAAATGTATACATGTAGAACACAGCAATGAGGACTACTTTAGTTTCCACCATCTAATAGTGTTCCTCAGCCAGCCTTTCGATTTTGACAAGCTTTTCTTTAGGACATTTGTTTCTAGCTACATATTTTCTTGTTATAAGGTATATTTTGGGCTTTGGAGAGGAGACCTATGAAGTCCACCTCTGAGAGCTGCATACTATTTCTATTTTTGTTACTCTACTTCAGTTAACAGGTAATGTCCATGGTTTCACTGTTTAAGTTAAGAACTGCTATAAAACACTCAATGGAATGAACATTCTAGCAAAAATAAAAGAAAGACAGAAACATAAGGAAAAAGAAAACTTATTTTTAGTTGGCTTGTTTAATTTATGAATAGCTTTTATACTTCATTTAAACATAAGAAACATTATTTTGAGCCACCTGCTTGGCCAGTGAAATGGTCACTTGGTGCTTATTTTTGTAGCTGCCAAGAAACAATATGTGATTTGAAATGTATGTTCCAAAATCTCTCTCAGTGTTTCAGCAGACATTTGGATGGGGTGTTTTCTGTTCTTGATCTGACATCCATTAAAAGTATTTGCAAAACTTAGGATAATGTAAGAAGAAACAAGAGAATGTGGGGCATTTCACAGCTTAATGTTACACTTTTCCATACTAGCATGTAAGGTTGGAGCAGGGCCATATAATGTCCAGTACAACATCACAAAACGCCATGTTACAGTAATATAAAGTAGCTGCCTGTTGGAAACACAGATAACAAGGGCAAAATCAATTCAGATGGACTAAAGGTCACCACCTTGTGCCAAATATACAGATGGCAATAAATTGAACTTGAAAGGACCAGCCAGGGGGAAAAAATACAGGCAA
The DNA here is from genome assembly GCF_019175285.1 of Sceloporus undulatus. Taxonomy (NCBI): domain Eukaryota; kingdom Metazoa; phylum Chordata; class Lepidosauria; order Squamata; family Phrynosomatidae; genus Sceloporus; species Sceloporus undulatus. Next base: position 329,188,167 of record NC_056522.1, on the reverse strand, counting down.
GACAGAAATAAGCAAGGTTGTGGCCAAATCAGCTCCCCAAGCACCAATATTTTTGTAACTGTTCCATCCAGAGATACTGAAGGAAAGAAAATGAAATAACAGTTAATCAGGAGATTAATCCACTCTAAATTTTAGGTTAGCAAGATTTTTTAATGCACTTGTACCCTAACAAAGCTGCTGCCAAGTAAATTAGGATTCTTATTAGATTGCAAATCAGATTAGAGTGATCTCATTGTAGATGTAACACCTCCACACTGACAGTTCAACTGCTGGTACAGAGAATGAAGGTCTCATGTAAGGAGGGCATCATTTGTTAAATAGCAATAGCAAGTACATTTCTATACTGCTTATCAGTGCACTCCCTAAGCGGTTTACAATATTTAAGCTAACTGCCCCCAACAAGCTGGGTACTCATTTTAGCGACCTGGTGCACTTTTGGAGAATAGCACTGTTTCTTCTCATTCAATCAGAAAATCCTATGAAGTGAATGAGAAGAATTCTGATCGACTGTACTTACATGGAGAAGGTCCTACTCCTAATAAACCAAATGAGGGAAATGGAGATTAGGGCTGAAATAATGATGGAGGCTTAGGCGTGTTACAGATGGGTCCAAGAGGCGCCATGGTCGCGCCGTGATTACGCGCGAGGGGCGGCGCTTCCTGATGCGCCTTGCCCCTCGCACGTAATGAGTGCGTCAAAATGGCGGCGTCCTATACAGATGGGTGCCGCCATTTTGATGACGCGGATGCGCAGCATCCTGACATCGTGCCCCGGAAGAGACGCCGCGAGTGCGCACGTTGGCACTTGCAATTTTTGCGCTCCTTTTTTGCAACGCAGAGGAGTCGCGCGGTTTGGCTGCTGTGACTCCTCCATGCTGCAACCGGCAGCGGCCCGAGACCGCCCCTTTTGGGCGGTCTGTAACGGGCCCTAGAGAGTTGATAGATTGTTGGAAAAGAAAGGGGGAGGAGCATTGGCAATCAAGAGTACAAAGGGAGTGGATGAAGAGAGGGGTAACAAAAAGCCCCCTGTGGCCGAAACTCTAGAAGTTTGAGTGGCTGAAACCCCTAGAAACTCTGGAGATAGAGGAGAATCAATGTGGAGACACTTCAGATATGTCGTATTAATCATCACTGCCAATGTACCCGGGAGTATTGCTCATGAAGTAGGAGGGTAAAACCTCATTTGTTTGTGCTGAAAGATAAAGTGGATAGCTATACTCACAGAGATAATGAAATGAAGAGCCTAGCAGTGGGAGGAGCCTTGCACATTGTAGGAAATGTCCTGGAAAACAAAGATAGGAATTAGAGTGTGAGTTGGATATTAATTGCAAAGGAACAGTTTTCAGAGCCTCTCCATCATGTGGGGGGGGGGGTCCCTAAAAATATACTGTTGAATGTCCAGGTGCTTTCAGGTAGTGTGATTATCTTATAAAACACAATTTTAAAAAATAATCAATCCACAATAGCATTTCAGAAAACTGCAAGTGTCCTTCAGACCTCTCTGGATTTGATAAAATAGCAAAAAGGGGTGGATATAGTCCCTGGATGGCGTAGGCAGAAAGCTGAAAAGGAGCAGTAGAAAATAGGACAGTGTGGACCTTAGTCAGGGATCCACCCCAGTTCACAGCCCTAGTATTGTGTTTGTATACAGAAGGAAAGCCTTTCCAAGCTCACTGGACAGGATGCCCAGTTCCCCATGTGACTGGAGAGCATGGTGAAGATGAAAGTTGTTTTAATGCAAGAGCTATGTCTTCATAGAGAGTGCAGCTTTACCTGGTCAGCAGAGGCAATTGTGTGATCCAAGAAAGGAAGATTTGGGGTTCAGCCCTCAGAATCAGGAGTAGTGACAGGAGCAGATCATGAGATACAAGTTCAATAATTCAGCTCCTAGAGTTAACAGAAATCTTACTCAAGACTCCTAGCCCAGTGACTGAGGTTAGGCTAGCTTTACTTCCCATGGAAGTAAATTCAATTCTGGATTACAGAGTACTCATTATGTAAATTGCTCCTTATCCTATGCCAGTTACAAGAACAATCCCAAACACCTGGTTGACTTACCTTCTAGGAATTGTACTTTAGGATTGCAATGAATAGTGAGTTGTAGTCAATGTGCAGTTTTTCATCCAAGAATGCTGATTGCTGCTGAGCCATTCCCAGAAATTTCCACCCAAGTGTCTTCTTTCTTTAGCTTTATGTTTAACAAACATAAAATAAATAAATATCACAACAGTAATTTCATACATTATTGGCTCCATTTCCTTCATTATTATCCATTTTGTTTATCTCCTACATACCTTTAATTCGGTACTTCCATTTGTTTATCTCATTTTGTAGGACACCTTCCTTTAACCTTCCCTACTTCTAGTTTAACAAATTTCAGTCTTACTCCTGTCTCAAGTGTCTTCTGATATACAGGGCTTCAGGTAGTAATCTTTTCCTGCCCTTCACTGATAGCTCAGATGGTTATGTTTTCCACGAACACCCTACGTTCAATATGGAGGCTGCTTGGCAACACTATAAAAGTTCCAGGTTAAAAAGTGGAATGTCTCTGAATACCAGTCACTGGGAAACTGTTGTGAGCTTCCCTTGGGCATGTGGTTGAACACTGTATGAAGCAGGATGCTGAAGAAGACAGGGGTTTTCTTGTACAGGTAAACCTTGGTTAATGAAATAAATGTGTTCCTGACATTACTTATTTGAAAGAAAAATATATATATCAGAGATAGAAGTAACATGGAAAGAAGAGAGAGGGACTCTTATACCATCAAAAAGGAACAGCAGCTCAGTATGTTTCACTGAAGATTTTACTGACAACTACTGTAACAGTATGCACATAAAACAACCAGGTCAGGTAAGCCTTCCATGACTAAACATAAAACATGTTGACTCTTCTACAAATCACATGAAAGCTTCTTCCAAATTGCATTCAGGGACTACTTTTTCTTTCGCCAGCCCCCACTTTTCTTATGATTTCCATTTAGGTGGTCAAATTCATAAATCTATGCTTCTTTAACCTCCTAGGGGGTAGCTGGAAAGCTAGGCTAAATCATTTCCCCCTTTTCTTTCTGTTTTGCTGTTCACTCAGGCTCAATAAAGGATTCAAGAGGGAGCTGCTGTTATTTTCCTGTTGTAGGCATCCCCAGACAACTAGAGTCCTTCACTGACCTCTGGTCTTTCACTGACCTCCCAATGCTAATGCTATTTTTAAAAAACAAACAAACAAAAACCTTCAAGCTAGATGGAAGACGAGAAGGAAATGAAGTGGGGCTGGCTGCAGAGAAAAATATTTTGCATGGGTCTACATTAGTCAGAATAGTATGGGCTGCTCCCAGAATAGTCTGGCTCTGGAGCTGCACTGAATTCCTCCCTTAACTTCCATATTCTGGAACAAGATTAAGTGGCTATCTACACATGCAGCCCACTGTGCTGTCCGCCACCACCACCACTAGTGAGGGTCACTCCCTTTGTGCTCAAAAGTGATCACATCATTGATCACATGGCTGGAGGGCTTGTTGTGACCCCAGAAGGAGCAACTCACACCAGTGGTGGTGGTGCAGGGCAGCACAGTGGGACACATTGGCAGGTTACAGACCGCCCATTTGGGGCGGTCTGTACCCACCCCTTTCCCCGGTGTATCGGGGCCTCAGCTGCCAGAATGGCAGCCGCTGAGGACCCGATCTGCCGCTTTTCAGGCTGCGGGGAAGCGGCAAAATGCCGCTTCCCCACAGCCTGAAAACAGGTGTCCTTGGGGCTTCAAGCGGCCCCTTTCTCCCTTGTTTCGCTGGGAGCAGCCATCTGAAGGCTGCACCCAGCGACGCAAAGCTGCGCCGCAAACCAGGAAGGAGCTCCGAAATGGAGCTCCTTCCTGGTCCGTGCTAAGGGCACACTAGGCGCCCGGCGTGGAGCGAGGACGTGAAGTCCACGCTGCCCCATATAGAGGTGGCGCAGCCGTGACGTCCTCATGGCGGCGGCCACCTGGAACGGCCGCCTCATTTTTTACGCGCAGAGCGCGTATTAGGGTTAGGGAGGTGCAGAAGCACGGCACCACCCTAACCCTAGTACGCGCTCTGCGCGTACTTTAATGGCGGTGTGTAAACCGCCATAGTACCCATATGTATTGGATTTTCCTGGAGCAAAATTAATCCAGTTTAAGGGAGAGATGGGCCAGATTCAGTGCAGAAATGGCCTCATGTCATGGATAGTCTGACTGTATTTGAATCGGGCTTTGGCTCTGCATCACAAAGATGGCACCATGAGGGCATGTGGAAACCAGTTCATTTAGACCATGTAGACGTGTCCTTTGTAAAAAGGGGCTTTATCAGAGGTTTTGTTCATTCAGGTACACCTTGTGTTTTTAGTTGGTTTATAATTATGTTGCTATCCACACTTATGCTGACAGCAACAGGGTGAACTCTCTGCTGCGTTATCACTTCAAAATGGATTACTGGGATTGAATTACATAATGATATGTTTCTTTCTTGATCAAAATATTCATACCTCTTATAGTTTAAAACTTTTTTTTTGTAAAACTATTTCTCATACACCAGCCTCTGTACCTGAGTTAAACCATCTGCAGTATTTAAATAGAATGTTTTCTTATTTTGTATTACACTTAGATTAAAGTAAAGTAAGGTAATATGGTAAAGTGGCAAACATCAGTGAGATGCAAATGCCCATCTTTTTCTAATGCACCTCTGAAAGCAAATGAAAGCACCCTGTACTAGAATTTGTAAATCACTTATTTGAATGAGAGTACTTTACATTGCCAATACAGTTATTGTGCATAAGCACATTTTAAACCATTTTAAAGAGGATGAGCAACTTAAAGCTTTTTTGCATTAATTTTGGGCTGATTTACAGTACTTGCAACTGATGCACTAAGAATTTAATGAACTTTCCTGGGATAAAAATACTGAATTCAAATTAATTCAAAGAACTTCTGCTAGTCTAATGGAATGTTTCAGTGGTGAACAGGAGAATAGTGTATTACAGCTTTATACTTAAAAGAAATTCTTATAGAAAATACATATACTGTACCAAAAGTAATAACACAATTTTTATGAGTCATTAGCCTTTCCTTCTAAGAATAAATCAGAAGAGTAACTTCAAATCATCTGTATTTTAATATTTTGTTTGGTTGGGATGTGAACAAAAGATTGAACCGAACACTGCCATACTACTAGTTATGGAGGTAGAGAAAAAATAGTTTAATGAAGAGCTTGGAAAGTTATTCTTCAAAAGTAATTTAATCCATTACTCATTACAAAAGTGATCAATTTCTGTTACTCATTATATAGCGAGAAATGTAATTTATTGTACTCTTGTTGCAATGCTTGTTAGGATTAATATTCAAATGGCATAAAACACGGGGGGAAATCTGTCAAAATGCCTCCTAAAATGTTGTTGAAAGTAACTTTTGTAAATAGCTATAAACTCTTACTCATTAAACCAGTAGACTAACATTGTTCTTACTCTCACCACTCAAGTGGTATGTAAGGTCATGATGAAACCAATAGATACAAATTATGGAGGCTGTTATGTGTCCTATCACCCCATGAGGCAATGATGGTGGATACAGATGACAGTGTTTTGTCTGTAGCAGCACTGATTTTGGAATTCCTTTCAAAATGAGGTCAGGATGGCTCCAGCCATTTTGAATTTCCATTGAATCTCAAAGTTAAGGGCACCAGCCCAAGACACCTCAGTCTCCACCTCTTCCTCTTCTTATATGCCATGATGACAGATGGCACTTCTCCTCTCAATCAATGTCTTGAAGTAGTAATGGATTGGATGAGTAAAAACCAACTCAAGCTGAATCTGGACAAAACGGAGGTACTTACAGTAGTAACCCCCAAACCAGGTATTGGGTTGCAACCTCCAGTCCTGGACGGGGTCACACTCTCCTTTAAGGACTGTGTTTGCAGTCTGGGGGTGCTCCTAGACCTGTCACTTCACATGATAAATCAGGTGAATGCGACATTCAGGAGCGCCTGTTATCAACTCCAGCTGATACGCCAGCTACGCCCTTTCCTGAAGTAAGGGACCTAGAAACTGTAGTGCATGCACTGGTAACCTCACAACTCGATTTCTGCAGTGCACTCTACATAGGGCTACCCTTGTACCTAGTCCAGAAACTACAGTTAGTACAAAACATGGCAGCCAGGCTGATCACTGGTAAAACTAGAAGTGATCATATTACCCCTATTCTGAATTCTCTTCACTGGCTGCCTATTGGTTTCCAGGCACAGTACAAGGTGTTGATGATTACCTTTAAAGCCCTACATGGCTCGAGTCCAACCTATATAAGGGATCACCTACTTCAGTACAATCCACCCGGCACCCTCAGATCCTCTGGGAGGAATTTATTGCAACCCATAAAAGTCAGACTATTGGCAACCTCCCAGGGGATGTTCTCTTCTGCCACTCCCAGACTATGGAATGCCTTGCCAGAGGAGATCCATCAAGTAACCAGCCTAAACAGCTTCAAAAACTGTCAAGACGGATCTCTTCCAGCAGGCCTTCCCAGAATAGTTCAATCTAATTTCTGTACTCTCCCTGCTTTATGTAACCACTGCCTCTACTAGAAAATTGCTGTCATTTTAACAGGTTGAATTTTTAAACTATGTTGTATTTAATCCTGCTTTAAAGGGGGGGGGTCAACTTATTTTATTGAGAGTATGTATTATTCCAATATATTCTAGTCATGTAAGCCACCTTGATTGCTGCAGCAGAAAGGTAGGGTATAAGAATAAAGGTTATTTATTTTATTATATTATATTTATATTGCATCTTTTTTCCAGTCTGGGGAGCAAGGCAGCTTACAAAAGTTAAAACAGATATAGCTTAAAAATTCACATTGCACAAAAGTTAAAATATAATTAAGCCATGAATAAAATTAAAAGTAGTGAAACAAAGACCATTAAAACAAAAAGCAAACAAAAGCAACACAGCACATGAAAGGCCTCAAGCAATCAGCCCTTAAAGGTCAACAACACAGAAAGGTCTTCAGCTACCTGAGAGAATAGCAAGGAGGACTCCAATCTAACCTTTCTAGGATGGAGTTCCAGAGCCGGGGAGGAGCTACAGAGAAGGTCCACTCCTGTTTTCCCATGAGATGGTACACCGAGAAGGTGGTGGGACAGTGAGAAAGGACTCCTTAAAAGATCTCAAGAGATTGCCAGGCTCAGTTTTAAATGACTTGTCTGGTCTGAGAGCTATTTTCAAAGCGATCTGAAATGAGGTTTTTTTTAGTTATTTAATTAGCATTTTCAAGTGTTTTACCTCAGAGGCCCTTAAGATAACATGTTACTAACACAGAAGCACTCACATTAAAAATAATGCAAAATTTCATGCAGTTTTTTTTTAATTTGCAGATTGATGTGAAAACATGACACAAGTTAGAAAACTGAAAATCTGACACAGATGAAAAATAGATTGACTCTGCTTCCATGGTTCAGTTGCGAGCATTTGTGTGTATGTCAAACCAAACAAACCAAATAAATCTCATTGTGAGTTTCACTCACTGTACCTTCTCAAAATACTCATTTGTATATATCGATTAGACTTATACTGTCTGTCTTGAATTGGAAAATGTACTTTCCCTTCTCAGTGTCATCTGAGCCCTTGAAAAGACTTTATTCTTTTGCAAAAGTATCTTGAACTCCAGGGAATCAGTGGGAGGAAAAATAGAAAAGCTGAAATAAAAGGTCTTAGGATAACTCATAATTGACACACACACACACAAAAAGCACACCAAAAACACCCTATCTAGGTAGAATGGCAGCCTGCCCATCAGTTGCAAAGTTAATTTAACTTCAGATAAAGGAAATTTAAAGGTGAAAGGACGGTTAAACTTCAGATGAAAATAAAATAAAGAAACATAGTAAACCCTCAGGGATGTGTAAGAAGGAACAATATTTAGTGAGAGAAACAAAAAAGCCACCATATTTGAGCCTGGGTTTTTTTTTTTGTTTTGTTTTTAAAAAATTATAGACACTGAGAATCTTTCATGCACATGGGGATTGAAGGAAAATTTCTTTTGGGAAACAGAATTCCTATCTGAGGGGCAATTACCTCATCCCCCTCCCCCAAGGAGCTAACTTTCCTTTGTGCAGTACTGTTGGAACTTTCTTCCACTTCCCACTCTGTGTATACAGAATTCTGTAAATTTCCTGCATATAAATTTAAGAAACAAGCTCTGTTGCTGTTAGTAACCGTTGAAACATCTTACAGCGACCATGCGTACCAATAATGAACACAGTTCTCTAAATGCTTCTTTGTATGTAACCAAAATAACACCACCAATTAATAGGAGAGTAGTATCCCTACGTGGGGGTGGGGGTAAATTTGTGGAAGTACAAAAATAAAGCTTTAGGAAAATGCCATAAATTGAGGAATAGTCATTGAGGTCTACCATGTTATCTGTTTGAGGCACGGTAAGGAGAGAGAAAAACTGAAGTGGAAGAGATGGAATGGAATTTCCTGGATCTTAGGCACGGGACAGACCATCCAAAAAAGCCGGTCTCCTGGCATCTAGCTTTGGTCCACGGGGAAGCCACAGCCTCCAGACCGCAGGACTTCCCCGTGGACCAAAAAGAACCCTCAAAAAGCGGGTTCTTCTTGCAATGCCATTATGACGTTGCACATGACAATGGAGGCACCCATCTGTACAGAGCCATATTCTATGGGATATGAAATCGAGATCAGAAGATCAATATCAGTAAAGTACTGGGTTACTAAAGAACTGAAGCTTAATCCAGACAACAGAGGTTACAGATGGTAGGTTGGAATGCCTGGAGAGAGGCTCTGAACCCATTCCAGATGAGCTTTCCCTCCTTCTGACAAACAGAAGTACAGATTGTGCATGCTTATTGACATGGCTTTTCTTTTGGATAGACAGAAAGCAGCTGTGTGGCTACGTGGGTAGGTTCATGTGCTGTGCCCGCTTTGTTAGATCCTAGAAAATATTGACCTTGTCAAATTCATGTATGCTTTGGTTACTTTAAGATGGGATTAATGTAAAACATTTCCTATGCAGTCCTGTCTTTGGAAAATGCCTAGAAGTCTACAAAGAATGAGGCAGCAATGGTACTGCTAGGAGCCTTATAATATGAACATATTACATCAGTACAGGTAAGAATAACACGTACCTCAAGATCAGGGGAGAAAGACATGCCTGAAAATGGAAAAAAAAAGATGGATACTAAAGAAGAAAATGATAATCTGATGGGATGGGCCAAAGAACTGCTGGCAAACCAAGGCCTCTTTCTTTTTTGCATCCTATTTAGGATGGTGTGCTGATACAGATGTGCTAAATTTATCTTCCATTCCCTATCTATTGTTTTTATTATACTTTGGTTTTAAGATCAATTTTATAGGACCAGATATCAATATCAGAAATCTAATTTTAGCAACATGAAAATCACCACCACCACAACTATCAATCCTCATCATGTATATAGGATCCTGTCATTATAGAGATACCTGACAATAAGAAACCTGAACATTTGTGGTTGATCTGTTCATCATTGAGTGAAAGCAACTAGACCTTCCCTCTCATATCAAATATTAAAAGGAAAACTTCTAGGAACTCTTTGCTCTCCATAAATTAGTGTAAGCACAGACATGAACAGTTGGCATATAGTTGTGGCTCACCAAGATCAATATGGTAGGACAGAAATACTTTCCAGCTTTCAAAAAATGAGTTCTTGCTTAGGTTGATGGTAAGAAGAATAAAAAAAGTTGATTTCCTAACATGTACGTATTAGCACACAGAGAACAAGACAGTTGGAATCAATTTGTGTGGTAGACCAGTTAGTACATATAGGTAGTGTGGTAGATAATATCCTCAGCATCAATTTAAATGTATGTTTCATTTATTTCTTTTTGGATGCAGAACTTAAATATAATATAACATACTGACATACATACTTCATGATTTCCATTTTAATTAAACCAGTTTATAGTTTTTTGTGGGTTTTTTGGGCTATGTGGCCATGTTCTAGAGGATTTTCTTCCTGATGTTTTACCAGCATCTGTGGCTGGCATCTTCAGAGAATGTGGCTGAAGATGCCAGCCACAGATGCTGGCAAAACGTTAGGAAGAAAATCTTCTAGAACATGGCCACATAGCCCAAAAAAACCCACAAAAAACTATGGATGCCAGCCATAAAAGCCTTCGACTTCAAGCCAGTTTATCTATTTACATTTCAAAATGGTGGCATTTAAAATAACCAATAATATATCACAGTGATAGAAACTTTTTTGCATATATTGCACTAATTTTATTGTTATTATTATGTGCCTTCAAGTCGTTTCCGACTTATGGTGATCCTAACCTAGGCCTATTGTGGGATTTTCTTGGCAAAATTTGTTCCAAGGAGGTTTGCCATTGCTTTCTCCTGAGGCTGAGAGCATGTGACTTGCCCAAGGTCATCCACTGGAGTTCATGGCCAAGCAGGGAACTGAACGCTGATCTCCAGAGTCATAGTCCAACACTCAAACTACTACATCACATTGGTTCTCTATTACATTCATTACATGACGTTTCATTGTTTGCACAAATATTTTCTTATGCATCAGATTCAAAATATGATGGGTATAACTGTAAATTAATAATAGTAATTATTTAGTTAATAGATTTTTTTTTAAGAGAAGACAGTAATTTCAAATCATTTTGTTAGTTGGCTCATGTTTTCCACCATCTTTTTAATAGGCTGGATTGCTGGGAATTTTACATCACTTTCAAATTTATGAACTCTGATAAAAAGTACTATACACTCATCCCTCCACTGGGGTTAGGGACACAGGACTGCCATGAACGTGGAAAAACTGCAAATAACAAAACCACTATCTTTTTAACCTGAGAGAACACCTCTCTAAGACTCTCTAGGTCCTCCAGCATAACTCTGTGGTCAACATGTGCCAGACATTGACCACAGGATAGCACTGGAGAAGCTACAAATGCCTAGTGGAGTGTTCTCTCTAGATCCGTCAGTGCAACCTTTGGTTAAAGTTGACCACAGAGTCGCATTGGAGGACATGGATATTCTTAGAGAGAACATATTAACAAAAACTGTGAATTATCAAATCCGCAAAAGTCAAAGCCGCAAATGTGGAGGAACGAGTGTACTTTGTATGTGTGTGTGTGTGGGGGGGGGGTTTGCCTTCAAGTCATTTCTGACTTATAGCAACTTCAAGGCAAACCTATCATGTTTTCATGGCACAATTTATTTAGAGGAGTTTTGTCATTATCTCCCCCTGAGGCTGACAGTATGTCACTTGCCTAAGGTCACCTAGTGGGTTTCATGGACAAAGCTAGAATTGAATCCTTGTCTCCAGAATCATAGTCCAATGCTCAACTAACAATGCCACACTGGCTACATGAAGCAATATCAGATTTGAAGTGTTTCTTTCAGAAATGTTGCTGCTTCTGTGTACCTTACGGAAATCTTAAAATGAAGTTATCCTGGAGTATTCTGGGCAAGATTTGGTCTGTGGGAATTGCCTTTGCCTTCTTCTGAGTCTGAGAGAGTGTGACTTGCATAAGGTCACCCAGTAGGTTTCCATGGTTGAGCAGGGATTCAAACCCTATGTCACAGTCCTAATCCAACAGTGAAACCATTACACCACACAGTTAGTGTTATCACAACTGATCCCACAATATCAGTTATGTATGAAGTCGAAGGCTTTCACGGCCAGCATTCATAGGTTTTTGTGGGGTTTTTTGGGCTATGAAGCCATGTTCTAGAAGAGTTTATTCCTAATGTTTTGCCAGCAGCTGTGACTGGCATCTTCAGAGAATGCTGGCATGGAAGAGAGTGGGTTATATATACTGTCTAGCAAATGCTGCACTCAGCAAAGGACAGGAGAGACCCACTCACAGCTGCAGGAGTTTACCGCATACTGTGCAGCTGTGGACAAGTCTACATAGCCACAGCTGCTGGCAATAAACTCTTCTAGAACACTGCCTCATGGCCCGATCCCCCCCTCCCCCCAAAAAAAATATCAGTTATGTAAGTTAATGAGTTTATACTATAGTGGATATAGGGAAGTGAAAGGGAATTATATATTGCTGCTTTGCATGACTTTTTTTTTTAACAATGCAGGTTTGTATTTTTAGTTCCAAACCTAGACAAAATTAACCTTGGCTCACTGAAATCAATTGGACTTCACTTAGGATACTACTGCACTACAGTGTTATAGTGTAAGGTTGTCTTATTCTAGTCCCTCCATCTGGACATCTCATTTGCATATCATGCAAATTATTATAATTATGCATATTAATTTGTATTCTGATTATGTAGATCTAACACATTAATCATTGCACCTTTTCAACATCAGTATATATTTTGTGCATTTTGGTTGTCAGAATAAAAGTATCACTGGCGCAGTACAGATCGCCCCAAAGGGGCGGCCTGCAGCCACTCCTTTTTGTGCTGGACTAGGGTCAGGGCAACCTCACCAGCCCTTGCGCCTTAGGTGTCCACTGCACCCCGGCATTAAAGAGGAGAAAAGGGCAGCCCCTTTCTCCTCTGGATCATTGGCACAGCAGTGTAGTTGGCACGCCAATGATCCGCTTGCAGAAAAAAAGCTGCCTAGAGCAGCTTCTTCCTGAGACGTCATAGGGCTGCATTGCAGCCCTTATGACATCTCTTCTTACCACGGACATGCTGTGCGTTGTGCATGTCGTCATGGTGGCCCCCGCGTGGACGGGAGGCCGCCACGATGATGGCATCCGCACATTCTAGGGTTCCAGACCGTGCGGTTACTGCACGGTCCAAAACCCTAGAATCAGCAGCGCCATGCAGGTTCGTACAGGAGGCAACCAAGCAGTAAAAGCAGAACAATAGTGCTAAAACAGTGTAGTGTGCCATTAGTCAAAACTAAATCGAGATTGAATGTAGCTTTTTGAATACACAACTAAAGCACTCTAGAAAGAACACATTTTAAAGCCCTCCAAAGAATGGGGACCTTCTGAGTCAGTCAGTTTCACTTTATTGGTTTAGATGTTGCTCTAGATATTCTGAATTCTCCCACTGATTCAACCATTCCCATACTTATGATCTATTCTGATTTAGAATAGAATCTGAATATTGGGTATAAATTCAGATATCACGTCAACTACTACAGATTTTTTTATCTCCAGAGGTGGATCCACAATCCTAAATTGAACCTTCTAAGGTTTTTTTAGCATTCTAAAGCATTCCAGTGTGATCTGAGCTTGCTCCCCTGCTGTGTGTACAGCCATGACTTCTGTTTTAATAGTTATTCCTACTGATATGTTATTTTATTACTTTCATTTCTTTTCTAGATTGTGGAGTGATCTGAAAGCACTCTTTCTGGATGACCACTAGTACATAAACAAATAATTAAATTTCAGAGGCAAAACAGGAATTGTGAAGGCACATTTAGGATAAGGAAGCATACAGTAAAATATCCATTTAATGGAATGTTAAGCCCATTTAAATTCAGTGGAACATACTTCCGAGAAATACATTCTGGGATAGTAATAGAAATGTTATACCTATATACCTAATATTAAATACACTAAATTCAGTAGAATTTACTCATTGTAAAACAAGCTTGAACAACCCATTGTGATTGAATGTTTTAGTTATAGTGGATGAAAATACAGACAGATAGTCCTCCTCCCTCAGTGTATGAGTCTCTTCTGAAACTGAGATTCTCAAGGGAAGCCCTGTTGTCTGTCTCACTATTCCAAGATACTAAACAAAAGAGACAAGGCTTTCTCTGAAATGAGACATTGCCTGTTGAACTCCTATTCACTAGGCTCATTGGCTAGCTCCATCCCTTCCAAGCTTCCAGTGAGCAGGCATGAATTTACTGCTTTGCATTTTCTCCTTAGAGCCAAAGGTTGGCTTTTGAGACTGTTTTAATTATGTGTGCTTTTGAAAACTGTTAAAACAAAGAAACAAAAACAGAAAAACACACACAGAGGTATAATCTGATTTTTAACTAAAGCTTTAAATCTATCTCTTTTGTCACTTGCTTTGGGAGTTGTGGTGATCTGAAAGGCAATAAACAAATATCATTAATAAATAAATAAGATGGATAGACAGATAAGTAAACATAACATGATTCCAGATAGCTATCTAGTAGCTCTAGCTAGCTGATTTGGCACAGTAGTTTTCTTCCAGAAAGTCATATTTGACTTCATCTTACTCTTCTAACTTAATTGGGCTCAAAGTCTGTTTCAAAGCACAAAACGCCACAGACCAATTCCATTCACACTGTTATCCATCTAACATTGTGGTTTATGGCATCACACTGTAAGTATAAGTATACATCATCCCAAGAACTTTACCAATGAAGCACTTCTTAGAAATGGGACATGAATTTGGTGAGCTTCCAGATTACAAAGTGGTACCTTAGCCCACTGATTTTGAATATGCTGATTTACAAATAAACTGACTGATTTCCCTTTGAATTATTTTATGTCCAAAGTTTTTTTAAAAAATGTATATCAGATGGATGAGTTTTTTATTTAAGAAAACTTTGTTGTAAAAAGCAAATTATGTTAAATATCAAATTATGTTAAGGGATTTAAATTTATTGTTAGAAGCACACAGAAAGATTAGAGTTCATTTCCATTTTTAATACTTACAAACATGCCTACCAAGTGGGGCAAACATGTTGAACAAGATCCCAAGGCTCAGGATTACAGGGATCTTACAGCAGCTAATACAAAGCAATGCCAGCATGGCACAGTGGCAGGAGGTCCACTTAGAATACCTTTGTCATGAACTATGATGAATCTATAAGCAGTGTGATGCTAATACACAGCATGATTCCCTTCCTGGTGTTCATTACCTCTGTCCTTGTAAGTATGCACTTCAAAATGCTGATTCCTGAAGAAGAAACCATTTTAATTCTGTTGTCTATATCTGTGAACATTTCAATATTGCACTTCAAGCAGTGGTGTCACGAAGGGGGTGCAGACCACATCAGGTGACACCCTATGGGGAGGTGACACCACTGCTCCTCAAACATATGCCTTTTAGCAGAAATGGGTTGTGAATTCGACTGTGTCTCTTTAAAATGCTGGAGAGATAGTGTGAGTGGGGTGAGGCTCAGTGGGAGGAAAAAGAAGAGATCCAAGGTTTATTTTTTTTAAATCATTTTTTAAATTAAAATTTTAAAAATGTATTTAAAAATTATATTTTATCAAATTTTCACTTTGTAAATGTAAATGCATTTATTCTGTGCATATAATATTGTAATTTACAGGTATACCTTTAATTGTGTTAGTTGTTTTGTCACAACTATTACTATGACATTCAGTGATATATAGAAATTAAGAATTATGAGTAATGTTAGTACAAAACAAAAACACATTACTAAGGATTCTGTATGTTGTGGGTTGGGAGGAGGTCAGTAATGATGTGTGTGACACCATGAGTTACTGCATCAGGTGACACCAACCCTAGTGATTTCCAGTCATATTTGAATCAGTGATTTGTTATTTAAGAACAGTGGACACAATTCAGCCACCTCTAATTGAAATGATGCTAGTTATAAAGTACTGTTATTGTAACTGATATGATCAGTGTTTTTCTTTCTGTATTTAACATCACATCTTTCATCCCACAGTGGGCCCTTATGATGGCAAACATACATATAAACATACACATATACACAATAATTATTTTTTTAAGAGTTTGGTGCATTACAGACCGCCCAAAATGGGCGGTCTGCTGCCACTGCCATTTGCAGTGGCGAGAAGCCCCAGTGGCCAAACTGCGAGGCTCCTTGGCGCCGCAAAAAAGAAGCCCCAAAATGGCGCTTCTTCTTGTGGCGCGCTAATGACACCGCAAGGCGCCAATGGCACACTCACGACATCATTAGCACTGTGAGACGTGCAGACGCTAAGCGTCAGCTACATCAAGATGGCGGCGCCAGTGTAGAACAGGCGCTGCTATTTTGTACGTCCCCAGGACGTACTAGGGTTAAGGGCATGTATAAAGCACGCCCTTTCCTAACTCTAGTACATCCTGGGGATGTACTTTACGCCCGTGTGGAACGGGCCTTTGAAATCAAACTATTAATGAAATAGTTGTGGTTTTGTTTTTAGTTTTTAAATCTACTAAATTTCATTTTTCTACTAGGTCAAGCATCTTTGATGCTGCCCAGGTCTTCAGAGTCTTTGATTTGCCACCCCCCTTTTTTAATCTCAGGATTTTTATGAGCAGGACTTCAGAAAGCTCTTTTCTATTTGTCTTCCTCCTTTAAAATTCCATTTTTACGTGATGGACGTGCTGCATACAAACGGCATGGTGTGGGCGTCATGTCATGGCACCACTGTAGGGAGCTTGTGGCGCCCTTTCAGTGGCGGTGAAAGGAGCTCCGTTTCGGAGCTCCTTCTGCCGTGTGTATTGCTGGTGCAGCCTTTAAACAGCCGCACCAGCGATACAGAGAGAAAGGGACCGAGCAGCCCCTTTCTCCTTTTCCCTGCCACTGTCGGGGTGTCCTTGGGGCAAGAAGCCCCAAGGACACTCCTTTCTAGGCTGCGGGGAAGTGGCATTTTGCTGCTTCCCCGAGGCCTGGAAAAGCAGCGGATCAGGGCCTCTGGGGTTGCTGCTGTGGCCCTGATCCGTAGGGGAAAGGGGCGGGTGCAGGCCGCCCCAAAGAGGCGATCTGTACCCCGCCAATAATAATAATAATAACAACAACAACAATTTATAGCCCGCCTTTTCATGGGGAATCAAGTTGGGTTACAACATCTAAAAGCAATATATTACCTATCAGAGCCAGTTAAAATTAATCCTCTACCCAACCTCCCATCCCAAATTATAAAACAAAATTAAATGAATTACAATATAAAAACATTGTGATGATAAAATCAACTAAATAAGGGAAGAGTATAAGAAGAACTCTATAATAGGAGGGCATAAGCTGCTATCATACTCGGGGAGGGGAAGCTAATTTGGAAAGGCAAGCCGGAAGAGATCCATCTTAACGGCCTTTTTAAAGGCTGCCAAGGTGGTAATGTGGGAATGCTGTGGATATAGTATATCTTGATTTCAGTAAGGCCTTTGACAGGGTTCCCCATGACATTCTTGCAAACAAGCTTGTAAAATGGGGGCTAGACAAGGCAACTGTTACGTGGATTTGTAACTGGTTGACCGGACGAACCCAAAGGGTGCTCAACAATGGCACCTTTTCAGCCTGGAGAGAAGTGACCAGTGGGGTCCCACAGGGCTCTGTCCTGGGCCCAGTACAGTTCAACATCTTTATCAATGACTTGGAGGAAAAAATTGGGGGAATACTTATCAAATTTCCAGACAACAGGATCAAAATTCAAAATGACCTGAATAGACTAGAAAGCTGGGCCACAGCTAACAAAATGAACTTCAACAGGGAGAAATGTAAGGTACTGCACTTAGGGCGAAAAAATGAAATGCACAGATATAGGATGGGGGACACCTGGCTTAAGGAGACAACATGTGAAAGGGATCTAGGAGTCCAAGTAGACCACAAGTTGAACATGAGTCAACAGTGCGATGCGGCAGCTAACAAGGCCAATGCGATTTTAGGCTGCATCAATAGAAGTATAGTGTCTAGATCAAGGGAAGTAATAGTGCCACTATATTCTGCTCTGGTCAGGCCCCACCTGGAATATTGTGTCCAGTTCTGAGCGCCACAATTCAAAAAGGACATTGAATAACTGGAGCATGTCCAAAGGAGGGCGACTAAAATGGTGAAGGGTCTGGAAATCTTGCCCTATGAGGAACGCCTTAGGGAGCTGGGGATGTTTAGTTTGGAGAAAAGAAGGTTAAGAGGTGATATGATAGCCCTGTTTAAATATTTGAAGGGATGTCATATTGAGGAGGGAGCAAGCTTGTTTTCTGCTGCTCCAGAGACTAGGACCCGGAGCAATGGATGCAAGCTGCAGGAAAAGAGATTCCACCACATTAGGAGGGTTCCTGACAGTAAGGGCTGTTCGACAGTGGAACACACTTCCTCGGAGTGTAGTGGAGTCTCCCTCCTTGGAGGTCTTCAAATGGAGGCTGGATGGCCATCTGTCGGGGATGCTTTGATTTGGATTTCCTGCATGGCAGGGGGTTGGATTGGATGGCCCTTGTGGTCTCTTCCAACTCTATGATTCTATGGCGGATCTCCTCTGGCACGTCATTCCATAGCTTTGGAGCAGCAATGAAGAAAACCCTCAGGGATACGGTGGACCTTCTAGATTGTTTAGAATGAAGTAAATTCTTCCCAGAGGACCGTAAAGGGTGAGACAGACAATATGGAAGAAGGTGCTCCTGTAAGTAGTCAGGACCCAAGCCATGTAGGGCTATTAACCAAGAACGTTGACAAATTTTGAAGTGTCCAATATAATTTCCCCAATAAATTATGTCATTTGTTTTGCATCTAGGGAGTCCGCATCCCAATTTGGAATTTTTTACTTAATCTGAAACTGGATACTACAACTTGAACTCTGTCAAATTTTGAAGCATCTCATATAACATCCCAGTGAGTTATAGCTCCCATGAATATAGAATTCTGTTTTGTTACTATAGATTTTTAAAAAAAATACACTTAGGTTTCTCTCTTCCACATCCACAATCGATGAAAAATTATTGGCCACCAGTGCAAGAGAAATAAATGATATCTTGTTCAGTATACATAAGCACCAGAGTGGAGGTGTCAGAACCTTAGATCAGGGGCTGAATGCAGCCCACTTGTGGGGAACTGGCCCTGTGAGGATCCCTAGAGAGCCATGACCCCCTTCCCTTATACCACCATTTCCCAATTTTTATGTTTTCTCATCCATTTTATAAGCCTAAAATTCTGAAGACCCTGGGCTGGAACAGACCAGCAAAATATACCGGTTTCCCAGAGTCTTGGGGGCATGGTGCATGCATGATACACATCCTGAAGCTGATAGAAACCTGCCGTGAAGCCACCTGGCCATTTACATGGTGGCAGCTTTTCGGAGCTCCAGAGGCATGGTGTTTAGACACTGCATGCTGCAGAAGCAACAAAAAGCTGCAGAGGCAGAGGAAAGGATGCTCTTTTTTCAGCACAAAAAGGAGCAGCATTTTTGCTGATTCTTTTTGCACCGGAAAAAAGCCTCAGCATGTGGTTGTTGCAACCCTGATCCAGCAAACAAAGGGGTGGCATCACGCCTCCCCTTTTGGCCAGCCTGTTTTGCCCCTAAATGACTAGCACTAAGACTTTTAAGCTAAAACATGCCAGCATTTGGGGGTCCAGTACTTACACACCATGGGAATGTGGACCCTGAGAACCTGTCTGAAACTGGACAGAGTCATCAGGCTGAAAGAGGTTACTCATCTTTTTGCTAGAGGGTAAGGTTAACATCAGACATGCTTGAGTCCATGGACCGAGCTGAAGCACTTGTGAGCCCATGTGTCCCTCTTCATGGTAAATGAAGAGCTGAAAGAAGAGGATAAGCAATTGTTGATCCATTGAGCTTGCAAGCACAGTAACATCATCTAGATGGAAACAATAAGACACAAATAGAAACCCTCTGATGTTAGAAGTTTCTGCTGTCTGTTACACAATTGTTTATTTGTTGCAGATTCCTGGAATGAGACAACTTGTAGCTCTTCACTCAAGTGAAGAAAAATGCAACATATGTGCTTATAATGACATGCTATTGATCTGTATGCTTGTGAATAGGTGTACAGGTGTAGATTGTGTACATATGTGTGTGTATGGAGAGAGATGAAAATGAGTAGCCTAAATGGTAGTTACATGTGCACAGGAGCTTTTAACTCTACTTTTCCAATATCAATCCCACTAAAAGCTTTCTAACTGCCTTCAGGTGTGGCAACCAAACAGGTATGGAATACATTTTGTCAAGTATTTATGTATAAGCAGAGGTGGTTTCACTTCATTTTTTAAAAAAAAGTAAACAACAACAGCAGGAAATAATAACAGCTGAAAACATACAGTACTGTACAAATATGTTTTGCAAATTGCATTGTGTAAATAAGCATCTAAAAAGCTTGGATCCTTTTACCTACCTTGTTTTCTAAAGAGAAGTTCATTATACATATTTGGGATGCTACAGGATTTTTTCTAACCTGAATTTTAAAGCAAACCTTCCACTTGTTTTAATTGTATTGTGGTTTTTTTTGTTTGTTTGTTTTTTTGTGAAGAAGGGATGGAGTTGGTTTACATTTATTTGCTTTTCAGTTTGTGAGCTGTTCTGCACAATAGGCCTAAAATGTCTCTGGAAAATAAACAAATTAATTAATAAATTTAAAATCTAATTCAAGCCAACATGTCTACTATTTGTAACTTACATCTGCTGTGAGTTTGGTATACATGTAATACATATTCTGGAAAAATCACATTATACTTTATGACTTGTGATGGAGAGAAAGAAAAATAACATCATATATAGTATTGTAAAGTTACGCTACCAATAAAGTCAGAGTCAAAAGTCCCCATTAAGGTAGGAGACACTTATTCCCAGCTAATTTAGGACTACAACCCAAAAGTTAATCAGTCCTGGTCTTACATTAGTATAGCTCCAAAAAGCAACGTAAACAATGGCAATCAGACTACAATTTCCTTTCAAAATACTGCATTATATTCAGTATCTTAAAATGATTGATATTATTAGACTGACATTGGTAGACAATAAATACATTTCTAGGTGATTTATGTTAAGAACTGATGTTATTTGCATCTTATGAAATGCAGTGAGACCTTTAGATGCTTATGTTCACTCCTAAGCACAACAACTAGCTAATTTAGATTACTTTACCTGAGGCCTATTCTAGTCTATTATTTACTAAGATTTACATTGAATAGGTGTCATATTCAAACTGTGATAACTTTTTAAAGTGCAAATGCAAACCAAGTGAGACAGTATTAAAATGTTAAAGTTTTTAAACTAAAGATGGGGAATCCAATTTTACTTGGATAAATTATGATCTACTAAGATAACAAGTTTGGCTGACAAATTTAACCACCACATAACTGGGATGAGAACACAGTCAGCCCTCCATATCCACAAATTCCACCATCCACTGCTTGAAGCTATCCGCTCCCCCCCCCCCCAAAAAAAAACACGAAAAAGAAGACTTCGATTTTGCCAGTTTACTAAGATATTGTATATAATGGGACTTGAGCATCCATGGATTTTGGTATCCATAGGAGATCCTGGAACCAGACCCCAGTGGATACCAAGGGGCCACTGTACATGGTTTCTGGATTCTAAGGAAACAGTAGTTAAAACTGAGTCATAATGGTAAAGTCTTAAGCAGAATGAAGTGCTCTAAAAGAATCAGAATAAACTGGGCAACTGGACAGTTGAATAGCAAAGATGTTTTATTTTTGTATTTAAATTATGAACATGGCAACAGACAAACTCTCTAAAATCTGTCTCTTGGAACATTCATATTTTACTTGTTCTGGGTCACCTACTTGGATTAAAAAAAAATCCTTCAGATGACTCATTAGCATGAATCCTCACTAGAGCACTTGATTCCAACTGTTGGTAGAAATAAACAGTTTAAAAGGAGAACAACAGACATGTTTATCCAGCAAGATCTATCTCTACTGGTGGAAGTAAAAATAGCACCATGGTAAAGGCTGTTTATATTTAAGCCTGCACTAGAGAATTATTTGATACATCATCCAAACATCTTTGTGAAAAGAAATATTCACTTTATTAAGACTGCAGTACTTTATTTATACAGCATTGGATATCCATATTTTGTGCATGAAAGGTTTGTGGGCATACGAGAAAACTAAACTTCATTTTCTTTATGTGAATTTTTACAAACCAAACCAAAATGAATGTCAGGAAGTGTTACTAAGGTTGCCACCTACAGTATTGTGTTAATGGCTACTAAATGGTGATGAGAATCCACTGAAAAATGTTGTTGATTGTAACATGGATAATTTTGTACAATTTTTTGTGCTTTTAACAGTATAATGGACAATAGTTCTCTATTTTGTTTAAATGTCTATAGTATGTAATTTTGTGTGTCCTATACTAAATGATATATATTCAAATCCTAATATTGATTGCATGTGTTCCTGGGCATTACTGCTTTAACAAAATAAGATCGAAAGAACAGGGATAGGTTTCTATACCACAAAATACAAGAATGGCTCAATAGGTTTCCACAAACCTTTCATCCAAAAACAACAAAATGTGCATGCTAAAAGAAACAACCAAGTCAGGTAAGCCTTGTATAAGTAAAGAAAAACATTTTGACTCTTCTTGAGACCACTTGATGCCTTCTTCCAAAATGCATCCAAGGATGAATTTTTCTTTCACTAGCCTTCACTTTTCTTATACTTTCCATTTTGATGGTTAAACTTGAAGGCCTATGCTTTCCCCCCAATATACTGGGATACGTTCTGAGATAGTATTATTTGTTCTCCCTTTTCTCTCAGTTTCCAGCCGCTGTTTACCTTTCCTATTAGAGACAGGTATACAAGGCTACAGTAGGACTGACTACAGCTGAATCCTATTTTTCCCCAAATCAAACTCAGTTTATTGCATTGTTTATTTCAGACACACGGCTGCAGCATGACATCAAATGTTTTTTTTTCTCCAGGCTTCTTTCACCATCCTCCAAATGTTGGTGCTACTAAAAAAAATGCACAGCTAGACAGAGGGTGAAGAGGAAAAATGGGACTTTGGGGCTATAAAAAGCTTTTGTAAAGGTGTTTAACTGTTAAACGCTTTGTTAACTGAAGTATACCTGTAGACAGTTCGGTTCTAAATTCTTTATAAATTACCAGAAAAAAAAAAGATGTTAGGTTAACAATAAAAAGCTCAGTGAAAAAGTCAACTTGTTGTGGCGCAGCAGTAAAAAGGCAAATCCAGTATTAGGAACTGCTAAATGACTCAGAATGAAATATCAGAAGTTATGATGTCATTATACAAAAGTGTACTACACCCACATTTAGTGGAAACATTTGTTACTTGTCAAGCATATTGTAGACGAAGAGAAGATTCAGAAAAAGACATTGAAAACTATAAGGTGGTGCTGATGGTGGAGAATTTCTCTTTCAAAGAAAACAGTTCTTTTTTGCTGTGAAGGAGAACTACAAAGCAAGGACATAACAAAGATTTATAAAACTATGAATGCTGTACTAGTACCAAGTTGAGAAAAAAAATCCCTCTTAAAACACTAGAACTCAGTTTTCTAATGAAATTAGCAATTTGTTTGAGATTAAACTGCACAGCCACTATATCAGTTTATGGAATTTATTAACACCAAATGTTTTGATGTTTATAAGCTTAGTTGGATAAAAAAAAATCATGGAAGGCAGTCTTCCAAAATGGCACTTCCATACTACTACATTGTAGTGTTGTTCTTGCATATATACAACATTATTTTATGACTCACTAGTCTTCCATAGGGCTCAATCAATAATAAATAAAATTTTAAAAGTTAAAAGTCAATTACTAATATTACATAACACATCATAATAAAACATAAGTTATAAGATAGGTGTAAAATTGAATTATGCTGTGTACTAATTAATTTTGGAGAGAGATTCACAGTTACCATGAGCTGGCAATGCTTTTAACAGATAGTCAGGTCTAATCTGCACTGCAGAAATAATGCAGTTTAACACATTTAATGTTCAGGATTATATAAAAATATATATTTACATCAAAAATTTTATTGCTTGTGTTTGATTTGTTTGTAAAACCAAGGTGAAATAGAAAATCTAAAGAAATATGAAATGAAGAAGAAAATAAGAAAACAGATGCTGCTCTTTTGAGGTAAGCCATAAATCGGTATAGAATGTTTGATAGATGTAATTCTCCTACTATTATGCATGAGACAGGGCTGGAGGGAATTATATTGTGTTGGCTGGCAACAAGCTGGCAAGGGAATGATACATCACCATATGCCCTCATGGTCCAGTGGTTGGTTTGGTGTTTCCAGACTTGGCACATATATCTGTAAATCAACCTCTGTTTGTGTGATAGAGGACTGGTTGATAACAAGACTGTGAAGTTTAACAGATAGTTTCTTGGAATCTAGAAGGGAATTTGGATTTCTGGAAGTCATTATTGTCCGAAGCTATGTAGGTTAGTAATCTTACATGCAACTTGTGTTAACATATATAACATACATTTCTGCCTATGTGAATGCCTGAATGGAACACGCCTGCTTCTGTAGTTGTTCTTGCCCCCATCTTCCTATCCTCCCTGTGTTACCATCTCCATATCTAATTTTAGACTGTATGTTCATTGGCAGCAGGGACTTGTCTTCTTCTTGTCACTCTGTAAACTGACATGCAAATTGATGGTGCTATATAAACATCGACATCATCATCATTATTTTATAAAGCTTAAGATAAATACTTCACAGAAATTAAAAACAAGTATCTTCCTGAAGATGTATAGTCTAATTGTTAGACAAAAAAGCAAGGTGACAGTAAAAAAGGAAAGAAATAAGAATCTGCATAATCACATTCTCCTTGAATAGTTTTATAAATGTTTTTGTTCTCTTTTCTCCCTTCCCCTTGTGTCTCATTTGTTCTAGGTTGTAACCCTTTGGATAGGAACTCAGAATGGGTATGTGTGTAAGTAGTGTGTAAGTAGTGTTATGTTTAGACACTATAAAAATAAATAAGCGAGTAAATAAAGAAAGAAACATTTTAAAGATTGGAGAAATAAAGGAACTAGAACATATACTTTTAAAACAAAGGGATTTCCAAAGTAGGTAGTATACCCGCGGTGAGGGTGTGTGTGTGTGAAGGGAAAAGGGGGTCTTTCAAAGTATTGGTGTGCAGGAAAGACAAGAGGAACCAGCAACCTTAGGACCATGGCAGAAATGAATTTTGGATGAAACTTCTTTTCAGGGTCCCTTAAAACCACCACACAGCTACATTGATTATGCCATGTGGTGGTGTTTCCTGCTCTTCACCTGCTTCTACTGACAGTTCTTCCATAGACGTTGCTAATCAATGGCACTAGACGATTACAGATTAATTACAGTTGCATGGTCATGAGAACCAAAACATGGAATAACAATTCTAGCCAGAAATTGGGGGGGGGCACCAGAATTGCCTACTGAAGTTAATGGGACAATAGTTCTGGCTACTGAATAGAAGATATCCACAGCACAGAAAAGTTAATTCCACAGCCAATATGGTCATAGCTATGAAGGCTGGGAAACTGGGGAGGTTATAGTCCAAAAAAAGTAGTTTTCCAAAGCTCTTGGGAGAACCTCATCACTAGCTACCTCTGCTTTGTTGTGGTATAGACAAACCCATCTGAAGATCCAATCTGCCCCGCACACTCAGATCAACCGGGAAGCAATTATTAAGAGTTCCGGAGGTCAGATTAGTTACTACCACCAGGAGGGCCTTCTCTATCTCGGCCCCCAATCTCTGGAACTCGCTTCCCGATGAGCTCCGCTCGGCCACCTCACTGAACCAATTCAAGAAGGGGTTAAAAACACACCTCTTCGAGCAGGCATACCCCTGACTCCTGACTCCCGATGTGCTTCCCCCCTCGTCAGCACTGTTGAGCTGGCACGAGATGTGGTTTTATTGCTGTAGTTGGTATTCTGATGTTTTATATGATGTTTTGCATTTTGATGGTTTTAGATTGTATTTGCACATGTTGTTAACCACTTTGATTTTTAGAAAAGCGGTATATAAATAAAAAAATTATTATTATTATATTATTATAAGATTCAGGAACTGTATATTTATTTAATAAATATACATGTATGCATTGTAACAGTGTTCTCAGGCTATCTGATGTGGGGGAACCAATTTGCCATCATAATATGCCACGGATCTGTACCATATTTATGGAATAATGGTTTCCTTTCCTTTCCTGGAAACTCACTGTAGACCAGCAACTGGTGGTTCACTGACTATTATCTGTCCAAAGACCACCACTTTGACCAGCACTTTTGTAGAATGCAGTTGCATGACACTGTCTTGTATTTGTACATTATTTACAATTTACATGACAATATAGTGGGCAGCTACTGAGCTAGACCTTAACTATAGCATTATGCATACTTCCACTCTTTTCCCTTCAGAATATGGGGGCTTTCACTGGTAGCAATTTTTACCTAATAGGCCTTCCCATGTACATAAAAAGAGTCATAGCACCATCTTTCAGGCAGTTACTTGGTGTTTAACGAGTATTCATTAATGACTGACACAAGCTTCTTGAGAAGTTGTGCTAATATGGGTGAGATAAATAAATTAAAAATCCATTATGATCTTGATACATTGTTGTTGATCAGTTTAATGCATGTTTTGAAAACCAGGTAAGTGTTTTCCATTATTAGAGCAATTTCTTTCTTTTTTATTGATATGGCTTTTATTTTCCTTTTCTATAAAATAATAATATTTCAATATTGGTATTCAAAGCATAGTAGAAAGAACTCATGGTTACCATATTATGTCTTGAGTATAAGGGGCAGCCTGTGATTATCTTATTTATTTAGTGCAGCCTTAGTTCATTTTATCTTGCAGCTTTTCAATCATGTTTTACACATGTCAAACTGTTTTTTTTTAACTATGTACTTTTAAAATAGATTCCCCCCCTCAGTTTGGAAAGTAAGACTTTTAACTAAACTTTTCTTTTAAATTACTGTAGCTATTTTGGGTCCTGTCTTGGGGGAAAAGCATAGTATAAATCGAATAAATGGATAAGTAAATTTACATCAGGTGTGTGTCATGTAGCCCTCAGTATAATTTGACTGCAGATTCTAGAAGCCTTAGTCACTATGGCCAGCAATTGGGAAGTTGGGAGTTCAACAACATTTGGAGCGTAGCATGTCTTCTGTTCCTGATTGACACTACTGGCGTAAGGGATTGGCACTACTGAGTAACTGCTGGAACACTTTCTTCTACTGACCAAGTATAGCAGCCACATGTGGCTTCTTGGTTAGGTGGACTTTCTTGCTATCTACAGTTATCCCTCCGTATTGGTGGGCTAGCCATCCATGGATTGGAGCATCCACGGATGGCCCTGCCCCATTATCCTTATTGACAGCATATGGAGATAAGGTCTGAAACCGAACGCCCACCAATACTATATTATGCTCAGGACACTTTCCCTCTGCTCCATGTTTCAGAGGACAGAGAAAACAAAGGAGACACTGCTCATCCATTTACAAAAGTGGATGAAACCAAGGTTTTAAGAAAAGGGCACCACTGACTAACTGGTCATCTGGTCTTTTGCTTTCTCCCTCATTTGAATGTTTTGACCCCAGTTTTTTCCCCATCCACAATAGAAAGAAATTTGTGAATTCTGGCAAAGTTTTATCAAAGACAAAGTAAAACAAATTTTCTCACACAATCCAAATCTGAGAGGTACACCTGTAAGGACTGGGCCTGTTGTGCCACCCAGAGGCAAGTACATAGGCAAGTAAAGAAGAGGAAGCACAATTCTGCTTCAGAGCACTCATCTGTTCTTTTCTGGGTGACATAGCAGGAGTTTATTATTGCTGTCAAGTTGACTTTGACTTATGGTGATCCTATGAATGAGAAACTTCCGAGTTACCACATTATCAACAGCCCTACTCAGGTCTTATGGACTCAGGGATGTGGCTTCCTTGATTTGAGTTTATCCACTTGTCATGTGGTTTTCCTCTTTTCCCACTGCCTTCTCCCTTACCAAGCATCACTGTATTTTCTAGTGAGTCATGTATTCTCATATGTCCAAAATATAACAGTCTCATTTTAGTAATCTTGGCTTCAAGAGAGAATACGAATATGACAGGAATACTGAACCTGAAAATCCTGTCCAGAGGTCCAGAAAGAGAGAGTAGCAGGAGGGAGATAAGAAAATAGGTGTAGCTTTTTCTGGAAAGGGCAGCATAATGAAGTGAGCTTGATGTATTGGTGACTGTACTCAGTATAAGCCACCCTCCTACACTGGCAACACCTAAGGCAGAAATAAGATGCCCTCAGAAACCAAAGGGCAGCTTAACAGAGCCAGTAGTAGCTGTGGCTAAGGGAGCCCTGGTGGTGCATTGGTTAAATGCCTATACTGCATCCACAAGGTTATGAGTTCAATCCCAGGGGCTCCAAGATCCACTCAGCCTGGCATCCTTTCACAGGTCACTAAAATGAGTACCCAGGTTGTTGGGGACAATTGACTTACACATTGTAAACCACTTAGGGTGTGCTTAGTTCACTGATAAGCAGTATAAAAATGTATTTGCTATTGCTATATTCCTTGCATCCACCACTCATCCAGCCTCCAATCTCAGGGTCATCAAAGAGAGATCAGATGACCAAAGAAGCTACCACTATCTCTCTTAGTAGGGAAGACTGGGTAGGTGATTATCTCGTACCTAAATCACCATCTTGATAGATTTCCTTCTGAGCACCTCAGCTTTCCCCTTTTTGAGTGGTACCATGGGCAGGATTGGACTCAGAGTGAGCAAGTATACAAGAAAGGGGAAATCTTATCTACTCCCAATATCAGCTGTTTTGCCGCTGTTCACATTTCTCCTTTAGCCCTGATGTAGCTGAGGATGCTCTACCACAGGGACTTTGATTAACACAATTGTGACTGAACTCACAACCCAGTGGCTGCAGTACAAGTATTTAACCTCCAGATGTTTTGGACTTCAGCTCACCAAAGCCTTAATCAACATGGTCAGGAATTCTTGAAGCTCAGCTCCATAAAATATGGTAAGCAAAGGTTGTTAACCATTGCATTAGCAAAGACAATGGCATCATATGTCACCCTAAAAGTATATCTGTACTTCTTTCTCTCTCTGTACATATACATATTTTTTCAGTAATTAGTGTAGTACAGCAAGCTATCTCGCACTGTACATGATTTTGGAATAGTTGTCTTGAATGGGAAATTAGTATCTATTGGCTTTGCTACACACCCACTTCTGGAGAAGATGGAAACTCAAGGACCTAGTTTGTTGCCATGGATCAGCACAGCTGCCTATATTTTTAGGACTCACTTTAGAAACATGGCTACAGAGACTGAGATGAAGATATCCTGTCTTTCAAATGTCAGCACTGGTCTTTCAGCGGGGCAATAGAAAGGGTGGGTATAATTGGGCTCTATGTTTATTTATCAATGCATTCCTTCCTTTAGCCTGACTGAGTTTACAGCAGTGTACTGGAGAGAGAGGACTTGCAGGGTTCAAAGCCATGAAACTTTTTTTTGAATAGGAGGAACTATGACAATTATCTGCATCTCCTTCCTGGCTTCCTTGTTCTAAGTTCAGCTGCAACTCCCACATTAACTGAAAGGAAAATGGATTTTCCAAGCAATGATGCATTGCTATGAGTTTTCTTAAAATTGCAGGTGACTTTACAAAAGTCACGTCCTTGTTACAAACAAAAACTGCTAAAAATTGCATTAAGCAGGATGCAGACACCTGCATTTAAGGATCAATTAGAATCACAGAATCACAGAGTTGGAAGAGACCTCTAGGGCCATCAAGTCCAACTCCTGCCATGCAGGAACTCACAACCAAAGCACCCCCAACTGATGGCCATCCAGCCTCTGCTTAAAGACCTTCAAAGGAGGAGAGTCCAGTACACTCCAAGGGAGTGCGTTCCACTGTTGAACAGGTCTTACTGTCAGGAAGTTTTTCCTAATGTTGAGGTGGAATAATAATAATAATAATAATGTTTATTTCTATCCTGCTTTTCCAATTTGATCAAAGCGGCGTACAAAATTCATATAAAATACATAATAATCAGTACAATCAATAAAACAATATATAAAAACAGCATATAAAAAACTAATACTCAGCCAGCTGAGTGGGGGAATCCAGAAACATTTCACAGTCAATACCAAGATAGAGGGGAAAATAACCAAAGTCACATCTCATGGGGGGAAAGCTTGGGAAAAGAAGAAGGTTTTGAGATTCTTCTTAAAAAGGTCTAAAGACGTAGTGAAGCGGAGCTCATCAGGGAGATTGTTCCATATTCTTGGGGCTGATATGGAAAAGGCCCGTTGCAAGGTCCTCACATATCGCACAGTTGGGACCTCCAGCAAATTTTCCCCTGCTGACCTGAGTGTGCGGGGCGGATTATATGGGGAGAGGCGGTCCTCTAAGTACCCTGGGCCCAAGCCATTTAGGGCTTTGTAGGTGATTACCAACATCTTGTATTGAGCCCGGAAGCAAATAGGCAGCCAATGAAGGTCTTTTAAGATAGGTGATATACGGTCTGACCAGGAACCACCAGCGACCAATCTCGCTGCCATATTTTGCACTAACTGAAGCTTCTGCGTTTGGTACAAGGGTTGCCCCATGTAGAGCGCATTACAGAAATCCAATTGAGAGGTTACCAGAGCATGTAGTACAGTTTCAAGGTCCCCCCGGTCCAGGTAGGGTCGCAGCTGGCATATCAGCTGAAGCTGGTAACAAGCGCCTCTGACCGTCGCATCCACCTGAGATGTCAGTTGGAGCAATGAGTCCAGAAGCACTCCCAAGCTGCGACTCTCTTGTCCTACAGTATGAATCCACTGTTCTGGGTCCTAATCTCTGGAGGTGAAGAAAACAATCTTGCTCCATCCTTAATATGACAAACCTTGAAATATTTCAAGAGAGGCTATCAGATGACCTCTTAACTTTCTCTTATCCAGGCTAAACACACTCAGCTCCCTAGCTCACTCTTACAGGCCTTGGTTTCGAGACTTTTCACAATTTGTGGGTTTTTCGGGCTATGTGGCCGTGTTCTGGAAGAGTTGATTCCTGACGTTTCGTCAGCATCTTCAGAGAAGATGGAAGATGCCAGCCACAGATGCTGGTGAAACGACAGGAATAAACTCTTCCAGAACATGGCCACATAGCCCGAAAAACCCACAAAAAACTATGGATGCTGGGTGAAAGCCTTTGACCTCACATTTTCACAGTTTGGTTGCCCTCCTCTGGACATGGGGCTGTTGCTACAGAGACTAGGCCCACACTTTAAAAATGTACCACTGGGAAGAGGCACCTTCTCACAGGTGCGACCAACCCCTTCCCTAAGGCACAAAGTCACCAGCTGTCTTCCTTTTCCAGGACATGCCCAACATTTCAACCTTCCCTCCAGGAGGAATTCCAAAAGTGTCCTCCATTTTGAGAATGACTAAGAAGCATGGATTTAATTAATGGTTTTAGCTTTTATTTTGGTCATGTTCAACATTTTTTTTAATGTCCTCCATTTTGAACATGGCCAAGAAGCATAGATTTATATGAGTGGTTTTAGCTTTTATTTTGGTCATGTCTGACATTTTTCTCGAATGTCCTCCATTTCGAACATGACCAAGAAGTATGGATTTATGAGTGTTTTTAACTTCTTTTGTGGGGTGTGTACGTGTTTATAGTGCCCTTCAGTTTTCCCCCTGAATGGCCTCCATTTTATGATGCCTTTATGGTTGAGGTGTGCCTCCTCTTTCATGGCCCCAGAAACAAGAGAGAAGGTGCTGGGCTGCCTTCGGCCAACTGGTTTTCCTAAAGATTGGACCCCTAGTTTGGGCAATTAGAAGGTGCACCAAGGCATACAGGCAAGTCCCCCCAACTCTATTTAGAACTTGTTTGCATTGACATTTTTGGGGGTGAAAAAGACCCCATTGGGAGGGAGGGGGGCGTCCCCTTAAAGAAAAAAGAGACAGAGCGTCCTCTCGCCTCAAGAGCAAAGGCGAGACTGACTTCCCTGAAGTAGAAAAGACTTTTTCTTTTTCCTCAGAGAGCCAATCCTCACCCTGATTGGCTGAATCTTCCCAATCCCGCCCGCCGATTGGCTGACACTCCCGTCATTCTCTCCAAGGCCTGCCTATATATATGCATATTAGTACCCTCCTTCTCCTCTTTTCCCCCTCCCCCTCCCTCTCACTGTTTGGGTTCTGAGGGTGTCAGTGGGTGAGAGGAGGAGGAGGAGGAGGAGGCAGGGAAAAGGGACGCGCTAACAAACGGCTCTCTCCCTTTACAACCGCCGCCGCCGCCGCCGCCACGAGCCGCCGGAGGAGTCAGTTGGGGGCGCGCGCCCGACAGGCCGACTGCGCGTGTGCGTGAATGTGCGCGCGCTAGAGAGAGAGAGAGTGTAAAGGAGGGAGGGGGAGAAGGAGGGAGGGAGCGAGTGGC
The DNA here is from genome assembly GCF_019175285.1 of Sceloporus undulatus. Lineage (NCBI taxonomy): Eukaryota > Metazoa > Chordata > Lepidosauria > Squamata > Phrynosomatidae > Sceloporus > Sceloporus undulatus. The sequence continues at coordinate 329,156,115 of NC_056522.1, read as the reverse complement.
AACTCCTGACAGAGAGCCTTTCTCTCTCTCTCTTCTTTCTTTTCTCTCTCTCTCTCTCTCTCTCTAGTAAAGGCAGGGAAGAGCATGAGAAAGCAGCAGCAGCAGCACCCTTAGCAGCTTCTTCTTCCCTCAACGCTTGACTAGAGGCAGGAAAGGAGAGGAGGAGGACAAGGAAGGAAGGAAAAAGAAAGACAAGGAGGGAGAGTGGGGGAAAAGAAGAGTCAGAAAGAGAGTGAAGGGGGAGCCCCCACACTGAGGCACATCCCCAAATCTGTTCCTCAGAGATCTCCACACCTCGCCTCCCTCCCTCTCTTCTCTTCCTCCTCCTCCGCCTCCCTCCTTCCCTCCCTCCCTTCCTCACTCACTCACTCACTCCTTCTTCCTCCCTCCCTCCTTCCCCTCCTCCTCTTCCTCCCACCTCTCTTCCTCCCCTCATCCTCTTATCACCCCCTTTTCTCCCACCCCTTCTTCCCCCTATTATTATTATTATTAACCCCCTATTATTAATATTATATTATTATTATTATTATTATTATTTTATTTTTACCTCTCTGCAGCTGCTCCACTCTCCTCTCCTCTTCCTCCTCCTCCTCGCCTATCCCATCCCCCCAAAAAGCATCCTTTTTCCTGAGAGGCTCCTAAGGCTTCCCTCCAAAGAAGCCGCTGCGGAGGGGAGAGGCGAAAGGGAGCGGGACGACGAGGTCTCCCCTTTCCTCTCCTCCTCCTCCTCCTCTTCACCCCGAAGGGAGAAGCAGCCACTTCTCCTCCCCAACAGCAGCAGCAGCAGCATTAGCAGCAGCAGCAGCAGCAAACATGATGGCGGCAGCTCCCATCCAGCAGAACGGGACCCACACCGGGGTGCCCATAGACCTCGACCCGCCGGACTCTCGGAAGAGACCCCTAGAAGCGCCCCCTGAAGCAGGCAGCACCAAAAGGACCAACACCGGCGGTGGGTACATACTTCCACCCCTCTTCCTCTTCCTTCCTTCCTCTTCTTCCTCCCAAATTCCCCACCCACCACCTTCCCCCCCTTTACCTGCCTCCGTTTTGCCTCCCTTTCACCTCGCCCTGACTCCTTCCCACAAACACACACACAATAACAACAACACACACACACAGCTCCTCCAACCACACACGTTTCCTTATCCCTCTCTCTCTCTCAGCCTCTTTCTCAATACTAATAATATAATGTTATTATCATTCATCAAAATGGCGCCGCTTTCCAAGCATATTTCTATCTAGTATTCTTGCAGTATTTACACACACACACTCACACATTGGATGTTTTTCACCCTCCTCGACCAGGCTGTGGGTGGAAAGAAGAGAGGAGTGGTTGTGGTGTGTGCATGTGTGTGGATGCCTCAAAGCCCTCTCTCCTCCACTATCCCTTTCTTGCTTGGCACGCCTTTTGTGTGTGTGTTGTGTGTTGTGTGTGTGTTTTAACCCTTAAACAATTGGAGAGGAACTCAAGTAAAGGGGTTTAAATGGCGGCTGCTGGGAAGGAGCACTTTCCTTCTCTGCTGCTTTTGCTGCTATGATGATGGTGAATATGGTCTCCTTTCCTTGTGAGAATCCTCTTCCTCTTCCTCCAGGTAGATGCCTTTTTCCTTTCCTTTCCAAACACAAGGGGGGAAACAAAAAAGGGGACGATGGTGCCTGTTTTTCCTCCCTACTATACACCCACTTTCCTTGGGGGGAAAACAAAAACCTTGCACACAGAAAAGCCTTGCACAGATTCCTGTGTGCTTCCTGGGGTTGGGTCACACAGGGGTGGGATGTGTGTGTGTGTGAGAGAGAGAGAGTGAGTGTGAGTGTGTCAGAGAGAGAGAGAGAGAGAGAGAGAGGTTTGCAGAGGGAGGGCGGGAGTTGCCTGTCTTTGGCGCGGCGACTTGTTAGTTAACATCCTGCTCTTCCTGGATGAGATGAGTTATAACGGGACCAGCATCTCCTCCATCCATTTGCACTGGAGCCTTCATAACAATGCACCGAGGCAGAGGTGAATTTTATTCATCATCCTCATCCTCATCCAGCATTAGCAAGCCAGCACAGAGCTGCTAGATAGGGGATGCATTTAACTATTTGTATAGACTGTGTGTGTGTGTGTGTCTGTGGATGGGGAGGGGCTCACCTGTTCTAGCTGGGACATTTGGCTCTCTCTCTCTCTCTCAGAGGAAAGTCAGCTTGCTCTCAACCTGATCCTTTTGCATACAAACTTCTCTTAACATGCCTTTCTAGGTTAAACTCGTAGGTAAAGGACATTTGGAGAATGTTTAAAGTGGTGTGTCTTTTGTTGCACGGCTCCATGGCGGTTTCTTCAGCTCCCCCAGAATTTGATGCCTTTCAACCTGTGAAAGGAGCACACAGGTTCAACTGTAAATAAATATTACTTGTTTCGTCCATTGTGTTTTCCCCTGCTCCCCTGTTATGGGGCTCTCCCCCCTTTTTCTGTTTTGGAGCATCTTGACACACTGACTTGTCACCTTTTTTTAAGCGTATACATAGCTAGCTTTCTTTTAACAGGGAAGAATTCTTCTTCTTCTTAACATCCTTTAATTAATGAGCTTAAGGGATCATTCCTACCTAAGAAGTGCTAAAGAAATACATCAGGATTACTGAGGCAAATGATCAGATCCATATTGTGCTGTGCTTTCATGCTGATAACTAAGACCCTTTGCATAAAAATTACAAATTTTTGATTATTTTAGCAGGGGGAGTTCTGTATTTTTAATGAAATCCGTAATTGCGGATGAGGAGCAAGAAGCTTTTACTTCTAGCATTTTTAGGGAAAGTTATTCCTGGGCAAGTGTTTTGTCTTCTGTTTGAAAGAGTCCTATCATTGTTTCCTGTTAAATAGTAGTAAAACTATTTCACATGAAGAACTGCTTCTTGAATTGGGTCATTGTGTCCTGCAGCACCATAAAATAAGAACAGTTCCTTTGATTCTTCATTTCTTCAGAGCAGATCATGTTGGAGATGAAACAGGCATGGAAGGTAGTGCAACTGGTTACATAGTGGGTGGAATACCTGTTCATTGATACTACAAGCCAGCATTGTAGATCTGAGTAAGAATGAGACTTTGGGTAGCGAATTAACCTTTCGTGTATCATTTTTTTTTCAGAGGACGGCCAATATTTTCTAAAGGTCCTCATACCTAGTTATGCGGCTGGATCTATAATTGGGAAGGGAGGACAAACAATTGTTCAGTTGCAGAAAGAAACTGGGGCTACCATCAAGCTTTCTAAATCCAAAGACTTTTACCCAGGTAGGCGCAAGATGCAGAAGCTTATTTGTCATATCCCTGGGGTAATGCATGCACATTCTGTATCATTAAAAACAGTTTACCTGTATAATTAAATAGTATTACCCTTCCACTAAAATCATTGTCATCCTTAAGTAGTAAAATGTGTTCTTAAATGTAATTCTGAACAAACAGACTGGTCTTAGATGTGATGATTTTCTTTTGAAAATGGATTGTGGAAAAAGTCAGAAGGTAATGAATATGTCTTCTGGATGTATTTTTACTGCAGGAAATGTTTGAAATATTCAGTTCAAGGATGCTTCTTGAAGAATAGGCCATTTACCTTAAATCCATTATGTACCTTTCTTCTGCTTCATTGCTTTGTTCACTAGTCTTAGTGTGAAGTATAAAGAGCAAGTTCAGCTCTTCAGATGTTTCCTTTGTTTTGTTTCTCACAGTTGTGATAGGTAACAAAAGACTCTTGTGAAAGAATATGCAGGACGTAGTTTGGAAAAAAGAGAATGTGTGGTCTTGAGTCTATTTTTTTAACAATACATTGAGTTCTGTTGCACACATGTTGAAAAAACAGTGTAATTCATATATGGTTTTCTGATCTCTACTATACCAATGATTTCTTAATTTGCGTCCTGATTGCCTGCTCTAATGAATATCCCTTTAGATAACCAGTGATAGTAGAAACATTAGTGTTCTGTAAGTGTGTTGATTTTGTAATTTCCGTAGTGGTGGCTTTCTACTGAGATGGCCTGTTTTTTCTTTTGCTTTTCCTTGTAATGCAAAGGAACTGCTTGCATTCAGTGATCATATTCAGAGATGATTAAATCTTGAAAAAGTGGTTAAGGCTGTTATAAGTGTAACTTGAGAGAGCTATTTTCCTTCCTGTTTTTTTTTTGGGGGGGAGGGCAGTTTTCTATTCCAAAGTGGATAGATGTTTTTGAATTGAAAGGTTGGCATCCTCTTGTGATAGAGCTAATACAGAGGCAGACAGTGCAGGTGTTCAGAATATTAACAGGTAGCATTCTGTTTGAGAGGCAGGATGTGAAATTGTATATTTACACTACTAGTGCAATTGGTTCGTTTTATAATGCCTTTTTTCTTGTGATAGTTTTTGAGGTATTGGTTATATAGCTTACATATTTTTGAAAGGTATATATAATATAGAAGTGTGTGTAGATAGTGTAATTAATACGTATTGAGACAGAAAAGGCTGTGATTGTAAAAATAATGACAGTTAAGGATTATTACTCTGTTAATAAACTGAATATAGTGAGAATAGTTTACTATAAAAGAGATGCATGGTATTAACCGTAAGAGTATCCAGTAAGAAGGTGGAATTGGTGTTCATGATTTTTAATGCAAATTTTAATTATCGAATTAGCTGACTGCAGAGCAATGTTAATTTTGTTTGTAACATTAACAGAAATCTTCTCCATTGTTTGTTTAAATCATTATTAAATGTTTTTATTTTAAAAATGGGCAAATGTAAACATTTTAGACATTTTCCTTGAAAATTAAAACAAAATAGACAAGGCATGATGACAAGCTTGCAACACTGTGTTCCTGTGTGACGTAAACAGGTTCCCTCTGAAAGAAGTGCCAGAAGGAGAGGGTGCGTGTACAGTCTGACTGTAACAGGTGTAGGCTAATCCCTTGTTTAGGCACCGCAAGACCTATTTAATATTTGAAGCCAAACTACCAATTTTAGTGAATAAATGATTCGGACATTAGCTCCATTACTACCTGCCAAGGCATAAACAGGTATTCAGTCTTTCGTAATGCTAATTAGCGTTTCTTAGATTTCACCATGCATCTGACAAATCTTTTGATCTCTTTGCATTCTGCAAGCTGCTGGCATTTAGGTTTCTTCCAACCCATATTATTCCTTAAATCTGAAGATGAACTATGCGAAACCTAAGTCTAGTTTTTCAGTAGAATGGACATTAACACTGTTTGGGTGTAAAATGCCAATTAATGTGTTAAAAAGTACACATAGAAGCGTGTATCACTTTCATATGGATAATTATTCTTTACTTGGCTAGTAGTTGCTTAAGTAGTACAGGGACAGTTGCTGCAATGAAAGTTTCCTTTGTTATATCAAAAGAGACTGCATTATGTGGTGAACTATGTAATCCAAGTGAACTCTATTATTATCTTGCATAGAGTAAATGTAGGTATTCCAATATGACCAGAAGAAAGACCATTTATTTTAATGAGTAATGTGAATAATATTACTGAAGTGTTCTGAGAAAAAATTGATTAATATAATCATATTATTAGCAAATGTTTTTAAAAGTAGTTTGGTTATCAGTACACTTCAGCCACTGTTTAAATAAAATTGGACAAATGTTATAATAAACATAATTATTTAGGTATATGCACTTAAAAATTATAAGAACTGTGAGTTTATATAGCGTTGCCACATAGCTTGCATGTAAAATTGGTCAATGAAAGAAACTGCTTTCAGAATCTTGAATCTTCAGTGATCTTGAAACAAAGCTACTGCAAATGGGCTGATGAATTCTTGTTTGCTGTCTTGTTAATTTGTAGCTTCATTTTCATTCTGTGCTTGTGCAGTCTAATATTTCTTTTGAAAATGACTTTATATATGTGTATTTTTAGCTATAGATTGTAATGGATTGACTGTTTATGTAAATGAGTATAAAACATGTGCGCGCAAATCCCACTGATCTATATGGTCATTTCTATGGCAATAAATTTCTGAAATTTATAATATGAAAATTATAACATATGTAACAAAATATAATAAAATTATAGAAGCCCTTAATGAACAATAATAGCTTAAAGCATTTTTTAAAAAAGAAATGTTCATTAATAGCTTTTCTGCTAGTAATTTTTAATTGTATCTTTGTTTAAATTAAAAAAAAACATTAAAGGCATAAAACATTAAAGGCATAAATGTGATTGAAGTCATGATGCCAGTGTGAATAGCCTGGGAGTCCTAAATGCTTGGAGATATGTTCAAGTGAAGACACCATTTCATGTTAAAGGCAGTGACCTCTCCACCCTATTATATTGTTAGTGCCAGTATTGCATATATGTTCCAAAAATATTTTGTTTTCTTTCTTCCAGGATGTCATATAAATTATAGAAACCTTATTGTACGTACTTTATACCTGGATAACAGGTAGAGCAGCATAGTTTTAACTGAATATTTATTTGGGCAAATTATGGTCCTTTGGAGCAATCTGCAAGATTCAGTGCCTCTTAAAAGGCTTAGTCTCGGAATACCAGACGATTGAAGGCATACTTCTCAGTTGTACAACAATTGTTGATTTTGTTACTTTATGTTCTCCTGAAAAAGAATAAACGTTGCTTCTAGTAATTGTTTTAATCTTCAGGATGAAGATATAAATTAATGTGAATTCTTCCTGATATGGAGGGTTTTTTTTGCTTTAGCAAATGTTACATACAGGCTGCAGTGTTTCCATTAAATATGTGTTGTGGCTGTTGGGAATGTGTTGGCTTATGTGGTTTTTGTCCCTTGTTGCTTTGGTGATTGATTTTTCAATTGTTGAAGAAAGCTTAAAAAGAACATGTCCTGCTTGGTCTAAATTGAAATGAGCATGCTCTTTAAAAATCTCCCTTATGTATAAACTTGTCATGTACTTAGAGCTAAATCCAATTGTTGGTTTCAACAAGAGTAACCACATTGAATGATCAGAGTTTGTTAAGGCTGCATTTATGTAAGTCCCTTTGATTAAATGGGTCTACTCTATTTCTCATTAAGAATTGGATTTAGCTGAAAAGTGCTAATTGCCAAACAAGTTTATGAATGCCAGTTAAGGAAGACTTACTCCCTACAAAGTATATATAGAATTATAGAATGAGTAAAAAAGGAATATGATCACCAATCCACCCCTCTGTGTAGTGTACATGCTATTTTTCCTTCCTCCTAATCAGCCCAGTTGAGGAAATATTTTTCTTTGTCAAAGTACAGTAATCACCCATATTCAGAGCTTGAGCAATTCCCATGCTACTCCAAAGATGCTGAACTGTTCACATTTACACAAACCAAACACGTGGAAGGAATTTCCACTGGAACAGTTTAGATTATATTACTAATGAGCATAGGCGGGAAATGTCTACAAGTTGTCTTTTGATTTTGCAACGTTTACTCATGAATATTCATAATTGTTAGATTTTGAAGAGCCATCAATTCAAGTTTTTTTTGGGGTGTAAAAACATTGTGAAAGAAGGAGCTTGTGTCATAGTTGGGAATTTTCACATTAACTGCCTTAATTTAGATGCTTTATAAATATAGGGTTGTTTACTGGGTTGTTGATTTGCACCTGGTGCTTTTTTAATGGGGAGGAACTCTGAATTGAAGAATAATCTTCATAAATAAAAATTGAAATGTTCTTTGTTAAGACGATGATGTTCCTGACACAAAATTACACAAGTGTGAATTCTGTTTAAATAAATAGTGTTCTAGATAACCTTTTAGTAACATAAGCACAATATGGGAGATCTTATAAGACTTTCTCTTTTTTGTTAAGTGATGACTAATTTCCAGAATTAAATTCGTTAATTTTTTTAAAAGCATACCTTAAAGCACTATCCCACATTTGTTTTCTTTGAGGGAATTCCTGGTAAATTTATTCTGACATACATGTGCATAGGATTGCATCCTCTACGTTTAGCATGGTTGAAATGTGAAAAAGAAAGGTGTCGTTGGACTGTTGTGTGAGTCACTACCTATTTTTTTTTATAGACATTCATATGAAGGTTGGGATGAAAATTAGGGCTTTTTCTTCATTGCCATGCCATTTCCATGTTTGGGCATAGCTTTAGTTTAAAGTCATGGAACGTGTAACGATTTGATCACGGCCTAAATACCCTAAAGGCACCAAATCTCGTTTGATCTTGGAAGGTAAGTAGGGTTGGCCCTGGTTACTACTTAGATGGGAGACCACCAATGAATAGCAGTTGCTGTATACTATGTTTCATAGGAGGAGCGGGCAAAAACACCTCTGAGTATTCCTTGCCTAACGTAACCCTATGAAACACATTAGTTGCTATAGGCCAGCAGGCAACTTGAAGGCACATATGCACACAGAGAGATTTGTCTGATAAAAGATTTCTAGGATTCATTGTAATTTGCATTAGGTGTAGTTGGTGTTGCAGTCCTTTTCAGAAAGAGGTTAGTTTGTATTTAACATTTTTCAGGAGTCCAGTGGGAATGAATGACTTGGTAGACATGAAGGTTGTCAGTTGTCCAGTGCTGGAATGCTGCAGGTAATTGGGCTAGACTGGTGGGAATTGTGGCAGTGTGCTTCTCACGTTGCACTGCAGCTGCTGTTGATCTTAATTAATCTGACCCTCAGAGGCTGCAGTGTCATAGCATAAATGGCAGTACATGCTAGAAATCTGAAGAGCTATTCTCATGCTCCAGCTGAAGGTTTTAAAAACAGGTTGAAAATAGCTGTTCTTTTGTACTTAGTATTGTGGTGTAAAGACAAGTGAATGGAAGGATGAGGAAATACTTACCAAATGTTGACATACAAATTTGTAGTTAATATATGATGGGATTCCGCTCTTGGAATTAAGCATTTATATATTGTGAGACTGCATTGAAAGGTTATATTGAAAACTGTAGGATCAACTTTGAAATATACGTCCAAAATCATCAGTACTGAATGTGAAATATATATTGTGCATGAAGTAATGTTATGCTATTTAAATAATTTGTTAAGAGATGCAGGTATACATAATATGTTAATTCTATTTCTCTACGTTATAATGTGCCCGGGGAGTGATGTATCATGCTGTAGGTCTGTACACTTTTTAAAAAATTAGTCTGTTTTGTATGCTTGCCTTTTTTTATATCTTGAATTTAATTTGGTGTTGGCTTTGAGTTAATGGATTTGAGATGTTAAGTATGTTTTAAATGCTGGGTACCTGTCAGTGTTGAGCATATAAACACCAACATTTGTTTAATAGATAGCTTTATGCATATAGCTTAATATTTCCACTTGAGATAAGTAGTACGGTACTTAAATTTGCTTTTTTGGAGGCTGTATTTTGCTTTATTTGGTTCCTTTTGACCATGCATATTTAAATAATTCCAGGTTTAAGAGATTTGAAAAGTTTTACCTACAGGGAAGTAATGCTCACCTTCATTTTTCTGTTGTTTTCCTGGGTTTCAGTTAGGTCCATATGCATGAAATTATATAGGCCAGATTTCCGCTTTCAATCCTTGATAGTTCATGTCCAAACTTGTATTGTAAAACGTCAGAACATACAGTACAAAATACATTGTTTAAAAATATTTAGTGAAATTAAATATCAAGCTATTATTATTTTAGTCTTCCTTAATGGAGTTTCAAATGTCATACTTATTGGACTACATTGCTATGACAGAATCACATCTTTATTATTTATTTATTTAAAATGTCTTCAGTATATTGGAAGTCTTCTGTATCTCATTATGTGTCAGGATGTTCTTGATTGTTTTGTTTTATTAAAGAAAACAATTATAGTGCCATTTTTAGTCTTTTGTATATGATTCCAATATTTTATTCCAGTTAGTTGTCCATAAACTATTTCCTGCTGTGTTCTGCAGGGCCTGCTGTCCCATCAGCATGGTCAGGAAACCGGTGAAAAATATCGATTATTTTGAAAAATGGAGAACAGGGATAACTGGTGGGGAGGAGGGAGGAATCACTCTGCAAGTTTCTTTATTTTGCAGAAGTAAAGCACTTTCAACCATATGTGTTAGCAGTTTGTACTTTTGTATTATGTTTGCTTGACTATGCTACTTTGCTAGTTTTACTAACATATAAACTAGCTATTTTTTTAGTTTTACTAATGTTATATATTTATTAATTAGATGCTGTCTTTATTATTATCTATTCTAAACCCTTTCTGTGACGTTAGCTTGGATCATACTCCATAGAACCATTCTGTGGAAACAAGTCTCCCTTTCTAAAATGTTGCCAGAATATCTATGAAACATTAGGCGGTAGTAAGCCATTAAATTTTTAGAGGGATGTAGAATCATATTTGTTTAGAAACACCAATCCAGAAAATGAGAAGGCTTGTTGAAGCAGGCAAAGTTAGAACAGATTGAGTATCCCTTATCCAGAATTTGGAAATCTGAAATACTCCACAATCCAAAACTTTTTTCATGAGTGGCTCTAATAGTGACACCTCTGCAATTGATGGTTCAGTGTACTTTATTTCATGTACAAGGTTAATAAAAACATTATGTATAAAATTACTTTCAGGCTATGTCTAGAAGGTGAATATGAAACATTCCTGTATTTCATACTTAGACTTTGGTCTCATCTCCAAGATGATGTATATGCAAACATTCTAAAATCCAAAAAACAAAAACAAAACCCCAAGGTACATCTGGTCCCATGCCTTTTGGATAAGGAAGATTCAACATGGATTTTAAACTGATCATGGTCCGCATCTCATTTGTAGTTAAGACAAACAAAGTAGTAATCAGAATTATGAATGTAGCAATGTGTGTAGTATGAAACAGTTTCATGCTTACTGGTGGATGAAATAGAAATTATGTTTTTCCTTAAAGCTGAAACAACATGTTATAGCTGTTAATTAAAGCAGCCCACACCTTCTCTTAGATTCCTCTTTCTTATAACTATTTGTAAAGCATAAAGTAATGTAAGAGTAGCCAGGGATGTGCAGGGAAAGCCACAGTGTGATGACGTCACATCATATCATTTGATTTACCTGAAACTGAGAGGTGTGAAACTGCTGTTTTGTCCAATGAACATGTATATTTCCCAATAATGTAGTTATTGGAAAATAACTCCAATAACGTAGCCTGAGATTTGCCAAGCAATATGAGATGTACTGACTGATGACTGATGAAATTTTGAAATTTCAATATAATCAATCAAAATGATTTAATCACTTTTACTAATTAGTTGGATCCATTACGGCGTGTGCTTACAGAACACCTGCCTTTGAACGCTGTTATGATTTCTGCCTTTATTGCTTTTTTGGCTTCTCTGAACAAAATCCAGTTCTAAGTGCTTGTTAAACTGTTAACTATCAAAAAAGGACTTAATTCTTCTGAAAACAGCAAGTGTGTTGAATGAAGAACTTGCTCATATGCTGTTTTTTCTTGAAGGAAATAACAATGTTGTGTTGTCTAACTGTTTTATGTTTGCATTGGCCATGAACTGTACATGACAAACGTGACCCCGAGAAAAGATGAAGGAGATCCATGATCAGATTTAATGACATTTCAGCCATGAAAGGATATAATTTTTGTGCTTTCTTGCTTTTTTGTGCAGCTTGCCACACCATTTTCTACAGTGTTCCAGTCTTCTGAAGTAGATTTGTGGGCTTGGAGTCCTATGAGGGAATGGGAAATTTAGAAGTCTCTCCCTTGTTCTGTTCACTGTTTGGAGAACTTTATGTAAGTGGAGGGACATAACCAGAGACCATCCAATGTCTGATTGTTTTTTTTTAAATCTTCCTATATTTTTTTGTGATGTGATTTGTGGCAGTATTTGTGGTAAAATAAAGTTTTAACACATTTTGAGTGTACATGCACAAAGCACTGTTAAGTTTCATCAGGACTCTTTAAATCAACCACTTCCTATTTGAAATTTTAAGTCTTTTTAAATGCTTCCTGTTGATCCAGAATATGAGGTTAATGACAAATAGCCTTTGATTTATACCCCTTGATTAATTTTGATAAATTATCACAATTCAGTATTTATTCACTAAGGTTTAATATGAGTGGTCTTGTTAATTTTGTTTAAATAAAAAAAATGAACCATATACCCAACTCAACAATCATAGAGACATTTCAACATATTTTATATCATATCTACATAGCACATATTTGTTTCACTTCTGCATCCCCCTTATCGTCTTACTTTGTCGCACTCATTCATTCAGAGTGTTTATATTCTGCTCTTCTGCCACAAAGGCTCTCAGAGCAGCTTACTCAGTCTTTAGGGTTCTCCATGATCAGAAATAATTCCTTGCTCATTTCCTATAGCCCCTCTTTCAGCAAGTCATACCAAATAATAAAAATGGAAACATTTCATATTGGCATAATATCTGAGGCGAGATGCTGGTAGGAAAAATCTGGTAAGTGTTCTGGAATGAAGCTTCTTTTGGTAGAGCTGTGTATCTGTTCTACAGGATATGAAAGACCTATGTGTCCCGAGGTTGGGGGAAATATCTTCCTCTATTTTGGAGGTAACATTGCAAATGTTAGTGGATTTTGTACTCACTATTAATGCTGCAGTCCTAAGAACGCTTAGGAGTTTATCACCCTGGGGCTGATTTTGACATTAAAGAGAAATTAAAGTGCATTTAAAGCATCCTGCAAATGAAGCGAAAATGGCAAGTAATTGCGCAAATGATTATCACATGCAATTGTGCAAATAAAGTGATGTTGGAAATGCATTGTCGTTAAAATCCTGAAAGATGTGCATTAATGCTTCTTTGTGACCGCTTTAATGACGGGTTTTGTGTGATGCCATGTGAAATCATTACGCGTAATTACGCAATTTTCTCGGGATATTCACAGGATAAACTCCCAGTATCCTTCGTTTAATAAACTCCTTACTAGAGAAGAAGCGTTCCCAGACATTGCGTGATTGTCACTTGCTATCTGATGTTCTTTTTGTTGCCTGTTTTATTGAACCATTTCCTGTATTGCTATGTGTTTTATTTGTATTATCCTATCATTTCTTAGATTGTACACCATAGGCAGGTTTACTCTTTTATTTTTGTTGTTTTTATGTACAGCGCTGCGCAAATCTGCAGTGCTATAATAATAATAATAATAATAATAATAATAATAATGTGCACTACATACAGTGACACTGTTGTCTGAGTAAACACACATAGGATTGTACTGATAGTCACAGAACCAAAAAGTCTGTATTACCAAGCATATGAATGCATGCTTAAATGGCTTTAACACTAAAGAAGAAAGCTCTGTAATTCCCTTCATGCAAGAAAATCGCTGCTCTAGCTTTTGAGGGATTCAAGAGACAGGTTTAATGCAAAAGTTTCTTTTTTTTAAAAAAAAATTCTGGTCTCTTCTGATTTTTCTAGCAGGGCTTTTATTTAAATTAGTGCTTTGTCTGAAAAATATAACTTTGTTATGTTTTAGCCCTTTTTGCTGACGTGAACAGTTCCAACAGCTTTAAACCATTTACCTATACACGTATTAATTAGGACATGGGTGTGCATACCTTATATATTTATCTGTTAGTGGATCTCCAGACAATTTGCAATTGATCATCAAGGATACCTGACTTCAAATAATTTACATTTGAAGCTCCCAGATTATACTGCTAAAGTGAAAAAAACTTGAGTTAGGCCTGGTACAGACGGGCAGGAAGCAGTGTGCCGGTGCCGATTCTAAGCTTCTGGAGCGTGCACCAGCCACATGGTCTGGAACCCTAGTCCGTACAGACTCCATCATCATGGCGGCTTCCTGTCCACATGGTGGCAGCGTCCGGACGTCACTTCCAGGAAGTGGTGACATGGCGGCGCCCTTTCCCCTTTACGGCGTCGCAAAAAATCCTCTCCAGAGCTGTAGTCCAAAGCTCAAACTGCTACACCACGCTGCCAGTCAAAACAAATACCTATGTTGCAGTTTAAAGTGGTTTTTGCTGCACAAACGTCTTGGTGGATTTTAAGATTCTTGTCAAAATCAAAGTAGGTCTTCCAAGCCTAAAGTCTTCCCACTCCTGAATGAGCCTATATACTGCCTCTTTGCAGAACACTTTTATTGAAAAATGCCACATTCAGTTGGAATATTCCGTATTTCTGAAAATATACATCATGCATGTAGGAGTCACTTTCCACAAGTGCCATTTAGCAATATTGAGATTAGTTCAGTGAGTGAAACAAACCTATTTTATGCAATTATATTCCCCTTGCCTAGTTATTTATGTTACTTATTGCTATTATTGAGTAATATTTTGAATCCACAACTTTTTAGTATACGAAATAAACCAGAAATAATGATGGGGCATTGAAGGTGAGCAAGCAGTCATGCATATCAATAAAGTATGTATGTATTCCAGGGTTCCAGAAGATTTCTGGAGCCACCAAGGACTTGACACATGTTTTGTATGCTGAGATAAACTCTATGTGTGTGTGTGTGTGGGGGGGATGCTGTTATTTGCAGGTAGTGCAAGTATTACTTTTTGAAGTGGGTACAAAGTTTAGGAACCCAGTAAACCCCCACTCCCCGCAAATTCAAAGGAGATAGGTTCATGGACATTCTGTGGATAGAAGAAACTGTGGATAATAGCAAAAATAATTATTTCAATGAGAAAATCATAAGAGAGGCTGGTGGGCCTTCCTGGGCATCGAGGTGGCATGGCTTTTTCATGGGCTGTTGGTGGCAGAGTGGATGGGACTTCTTGGGTGGTATCGGCAGGCAACTGAGTTAGCAGAGGCCCCAGATGCTGCTCATTGGATCAGAGGCAGAAGAGCTGCACTGGGTCAGGTTTGAGCTGGGGCAAGCTAAGCCTAACTGTTAATTCCACCCCTCTTGTGATTTCTCAAAGGAATGTTTAAGAGCTGGAAAAGGTGTAGAAAAAGAGACCAAAATGATCAGGGAGCTATTTATCTGTAACGTGACAATCTTCAAGACTTTTCAGATTAGGAAAAGCAGGTAACATAACTGACGGTTATAGAAATATGCATGTGTAGAAGAAACAGATTGGGTTATATTTTCTTTCTTAAGAATCTTGTGGAAAATCCAGGGAATTCCCCCCCCCCCCATGTGACAAGAGTGTTTATTGGCCTGTAACTCTCGCGACAGGGTTCGAATCCCAACTCAGCCAAGGAAACCCCTTAGGTGATCTTGGGCAAGTCACACACTCTCAGCCTCAGGAAAGGCAAAAACAACTCCCTCTGAACAAATATTGCCAAAAAAACCTGTGATATGTTTGCCACAGAGTTATCAGAAACTATTTTAAGGAATAGCTTCTTCATGTGGCCAGATGTATTTGTGGTCATGAGCTTAGAGTCATGATGGCAAACTTATGGCATGCTTGCCAGAGATGGCAGGTGATGCCATTTCCCCCAGCGCACAGTGGGGGAAGGAGCAGGAAGAGATACATGCCTTTTCCTCCTCCTCCTGGAAGCAGCTGGAGGCTGGGAACGGAGCAGGTGAGGAGGAAGAGGCGCGTGCCTCTTCTTTCTCGTTCCCGGCCCTTCCTGGCCTCCAATTGCCTTTCCGGAGGCAGCTGGAGGCCAAGAATGGAACGGGGGACCTTTCTCCAGCTTACAATTGCCTCTCCGGAGGCAGCTTGGAGGCCTGGAACAGCGCAGGGGAAGAAGGAGGAAGAGGTGTGCCCTTCCTCTTTCTCCTTCCTGGCCTCCAGTTGGCTCTCCAGAAGCAGTTGGAGGCCGGGGACGGAGGAGAAAGAGGCAAACACCTGTTCCTCTTCTTCCGCCCACTCTCCCGAGCCTTCAGCTGTCTCTGGAGAAGTAGCTGAAAGCTCTGGAATGCAGGTGAACAAGACCTACCCTGGAAGTCCTACCCCCCCCCCCCCCAAGGGCAGAAGTCCTGCCCCCAGAGGGCGGCGGTTTGGGCACTCAGCTTCTAAAAGGTTTGCCATCACTGACTGAGGGATTAGATCAAGGAGGAAAAAGTGATCAGTGGTGTCATTTGCCTCCATGTCCAGAGCTAGAATGCTATGAATGCAGTTGCTTGGGAACAAAAATAGGAAAAATCTGTTGATTTTTGGAGTAAACAGGTTTTTGGTCTGTCCTTCAGGGAGGTTGTTGCATTTTCAATTTTACTGAATTTCCAGCATGTAAAATAGGGGTAAATGATGAAAAATTTTTGTAGTAGCGTTTTGTTTATTTTTGACTTTATAGAAACTCCTTGGCAAACAAGAGAATGGACGTGAATGTTTAAGCCTTATGAAGACACTGTTTTCACCCATTCCTATTTTGGGGGAATGGGGGAGGGATGGAAATGATGAGGAGAGGCTAAGTGCATGCAGAAATAGCTAATGTTTGTACGTATGTATCATTTTGCTGATCTATATGTAGCTTTTTATTGGTTGTATAACACCATCTATACCTCAGCATATAAATTTTTACTGTTTGGCATAGCATATAGTTAAGAAATAGTTAGATGATTTAGCCATCCTATTCATGTTTGCTTGAAATCTGTTTAGTGAAGCTTACTGACAGGGAAGAATGTATGTATTGAACCCAGAAGAGTATCTGTTCCTTAATTGTGTACACGCAAAGCTGTGAATACACACTGTACTTGAGAGAGAACGACAGACAGCTTTACATTGTGCTACCTAAGCTTTTGTATCCTGGTTTTTGCTATTGAGGAGGCGGGAATTAAACTAGAAATTGAATGCTAAAAGTTTGTATTAAATAAAAAATCCCATATAGACCATGTCTTCTTTTGTGAGGATGACAGCACATTTTGTATGAGCAAATGCATCTTGGTTTTGTACACTTCATCTACTGTATACCAAGAAGTTATTCTCTAATGCTGCAAATTTCCTTATGCACAAATCTTTGTATAACACTATTTGAATAAATAAAATCATGGGTTAAAAATATTTCATTCATTCCCAAAGAGAAACTCTTTCTTTGTGGTTGTTATTTTAAAAATTGCTATTTTCAGTTTTACTCAAAAAATTTCCATCAAAAATAAAAAAAAATAAAAATAAAAACTGCTTGGGGTATTTTCTCTCTCTCTTATTTTCATGAGTTTTGGCAGTTTTGATTCTAGTTCTTCAAATTTAGCTGCAAACATGCTGTGTATAAATAAAAAGTTGGCACATTTTTCTTAGTTACATGTTGACAGCCAGATAGCTTGATGTGTTTCTTTATTGTTTTTTTATGTTGTAGCCATTTTTCTGTAACGATACCTGTCTCAAAAATATTTATTTCTTATCAAGTACTTACTGATGGTACATGCTTCTGTAAAAGGTTCCCACCATCTTTCCTTTGTAGTGCATATGCAAATTGCATCTACATCCATGTTCTCTCTTTTGCTTGTCACAATACCAACAGCAGTGATCATAAGGTATGTAGTATAATCTCAGCTTGAGTATATATTATGTACAGAGGACCCTTTGTATCAGCAGGCTGGCAATCAGTAGACTTGACCACCCGCGGATTACCACGCCTCATATTATTTTTTGGTGGCATGTGCACGTGGGTGTGCTGATGTCTCCATGTGTATGTCACTGCCATTAAATAATATGGGGCACATCTGTCTGTTTTTTACCATCTGTGGGGGGTGGGGAGCAGAACCAAACCCCCCTGAATAGGAAGGGTCCTCTGGAGTTGCAGAGCCAAAGCTGAGCAGGTTTCAGTTATACAGTCATCCCCCCATATTTGCGGCTTTGATATTTGTGGATTTGATTATTCACAGATTTCATTAATATGTTCTCTCTAGGACTGTCTAGGTCCTCCAGTGCAACTCTGTGATCAACTTTAACTAAAAGTTGCACTGAAAGACCATTTGTAGCTACTCCAGTGCCATTCTATGGTCAGTGTATGTTGGACATTGACCACAGAGTTACCTAGAGAGTCATTCTCTCAGGTAAAAACAGTGTTTTTGTTATTTGCGGTTTTTCCATATTCACGGGGGTCTTGTTACCCTAACCCTAGCAAATATGGAGGGACAACTGTAATTGGATAGTACATCGCTAAACAAGATGTATGAAGAACATGATATATGTTCAGATAGCCAAGGGGCAAATTGCACTACTTAATTTTGTGTGTGTGTGTGTGGGGGGGGAGAACTAACACAAATTTAAAAATGGATTTTTAAAATATTTTATTATTTACATTGTAATTATATAAGAGCCCTGGTGGCACAGTAGTTAAATGCCTGTACTGCAGCTACTCACTCACAAACCATAAGGCTGCAAGTTCAATACCAGCCCAGGGGCTCAAGGTCGACTCAGACTTTCATCCTTCTGAGACTGCTAAAATTAATTCCCAGATTGTTGGGGGCACTTAGCTTACACTTTGTAAACTGCTTAGGGAGTGCTTAAGTACAGTGGTACCTCGGGATACGAATTACCCAGGTTACGAATTTTTCGGGATACGAATAAATCCCATAGGGATTTATTGTTTCGGGTTACGAAGGTTTTTTCGGGTTACGAAAAAACCCTGGCGCTGTTTAAATGGAGCCGCGGCAGAGCCGCGGCTTTTTTTCCCATTAGCGCCTATGGCAATTCGGGTTACGAAGGTTTTTCGGGTTACGAAATTAGCCGCGGAACGAATTAATTTCGTAACCCGAGGCACCACTGTACACTGATAAGCAGTATAGAAATGTATTTGCCATTGCTATTGCTGTATAATTCATTCTAAAAAGTACAAATACAAACTCTTCATTTTGTAAAGCTATAATTGTTTTAAAGAAATAGTACTACAAACTATTCTAAATTGAAAATAAACAACAACTGCAGTACTAAGATTTGCTAGCTAAATCAAAAAACTATAATAGTTCATACTGAGCTATAGTTATGTCTAGTGTTTTCTGCAGAAACAATTGCCATGTTAGGGCATGGAGATTATTTTAAGAGCTTTTTAATGAGAGATTTTTTTAAAAAAAGGGTCAAAGTAAATTTTAAATTAGAGTACCTGTTGATTATAGTTGCTCTTGAAAACGAAGAAAAATTGGAGAAAGTTCTTGAATGTTCACTTGCTTAAATGTTCATTTCAAAATGCATTGGACTAGTGGCATTAAGTACTGTCCTTCAGGATGAAATCCAAAGGTTTCTCTTGCCAAATACTTTCGATCCAGTGGTAGTCAGCAAAATGGCATTGCAAAAAACAACATTTCTGCTTGTAGCCTCTTTAATAGTTTGAAAATACAGTACTTTCAAAGTTCATGGACTGTTTAGACATTTAAATATGGAAGCAGTTCTACAGAGGACGGTGGGGAAAAAAAACCCGGGTGATAGATACACATACTGTATATACAACAAATATGAGATAATTCCAGTTGATAGGGATTTAAGTTTGATGTGCTTAAATATTATGTAATTGGTGTGGGAGTTCTTTTTCTATTATGATTTTTACATACATCTTTATATAAAAAATACTTACTCACTGGGTTGTTCAAGCTGAAAGTTTACTTGTGTAGAGAGAATGCACATTTTTCAGACTTGTATATTGAAAAAACCCCGCACTGCAAGAGAAAAATATTGGTAGCATTGTGTTTACGGGTGAGTAAGACAAAGTTACCATTAGTATGTATTATTCAATTGATGGTCCATGATACTATTTGGAAATAAAATACTAGCCACAAACAGTTCACATATAATGCAGTAAACACAGAAAAATATTTAAAATCCTGGGAGGTGATACTGGATTTCTTTTAGATGTTAGACCAAAGGAATGGGTTAATTCTGATCCTGCTGATCTGGATATTTTTCTTTCCATTCTTGACATTTTTTTATATGAGCATAATAAGATAGCATGGATTTTAAAAATGATTTGTACTATGTAAGTACATTCACATTTTCTTTATTTTTAAAAGCCATCTTTTGATGGTGTGGGCCAATCAAAAATTGGAAAAGGAAATACACCAGAATTGCATTTGCATCGGAGTTCATACATACCATGGAATGAAGCTGCTTTTTCTGTAAGCAGCCTGCAGGTCATCCACAGGAAGCCAAGGTCTCTGTGGATTCCTGGATTGCTATGTCATAGCATTCACTATGGAGCTGATCAAACGTGTTATAGCACATAGTTGTGCCTATTATGTGACTGTGGGCAGAAAAAAGGCTAATTTTGCATTTACTTTACATCTTAAAGTAGACATCTGACCGCATATTTCAGATCAGTCATGTATTGTAGAAAACGTGTGCCTGGATCCTTCAGAACCCTGCTGTGGTCTTTTGGCTATGTACTTAATGAATGTAAGCTAGCACGGTGTAGTGGTTTGAACTAGCACTCTGGGGACCAGGGTTCACATCCCTAGCCAGCCATGGAAACCCACTGGATGACCTTGGGCAAGCCATTCTCTTTTAGCTTCATAGGGAGGCATATGCAAACCCCCTCAGAACAAATCTTGCCAAGAAAACCCCATGATAGGTTCACCTTTGTTGTTGTTTCTGACATATCGTGAACATAAGGTACTCCTATCATCGGGTTTTGTTGGCATGTTTTGTTCAGAATTTTGTGATACAAAGTTTGTCCATGCTTTCCTCTGAGGCTGAGAGACTGTGAACTGCCCTCATAAATCAGAAACAATTTGAAGGCACCAAACAACAATAACGACTTCAAGAATAAGACTACTGGTTCTTAAAATTATTGTTATGCTGGTATTGTATCAGGTACTGTACTACTGGGGTGTCCTGTGTTGCTTCTAGTTCAGTTGTTTTGGGATTGGTTTTTGGTTGATAAGGCTTAAGAAATGGATGAGATTCTTACACTAATGTATCTGACCATGCACGCTCACAATCTTTGCCCCTCATGACTGATTAAAGTTGGCTGAAAGAGTATGGTTGGATGAGTCCAGCTGCAGTAACTGATGTCAGAATAATTGAAGCTCAGATAACTGATATCATTTCATACTATTATTAAATATTTCCATTACCAAATTTCTTCAGTTAGCAGAAAGTTTTAGAAATAATACCTGAATAGAGCTAGAAGACAAAAACAAATGTTGCTCTTAAAGAATAGCAAGTTCTGATGTATACTAACAGTGGCACTATATTTGTATCACAAAATTTAGTGACTTTATGTAGGATAGCAATATAGTGAATACGTTTGGTTAATGATATTAGACTACAACTCCCATTAGCTGTCACGGCCAGTAGTAAGAAATGAGGGAAATTACAGTAAACCAAATGACATCTGAACAGCCACGTATACCCCATACTTTATAGTAGAGCAGGTAAGTGACTTTGGACACTATAAAGATTGTTCAATACTTGTGTTGCTAAATCCCATTTCTTAGCCAGGTACTACATTCCAAATGTGAATTCTGCAGGTTTCTTGATCTTTGTGCACAAATTTACGTGAATGTGAGAAAAATGAACCCCATCATGGTTTAGACCTGATGGCCCATAGGACCCCTTCCAGTTCTTCGATGTTTCTGTAGAAACAAACGTGGGGAAGCAGGGGAAAGGCTAGTAACTAGACCCAACCATTTCTGCCACCTAGTCTCAACCAGGTCAATAAATATAATACCTTATGACAATACAGTGCATTTTTCCATTTGTGGGGGTTCAGTACTGCCCCCCCCCCCGCAAATGGGAATAAATACAGAAGCTCAAGCCCTTATTAGTTAGTGTATGTTGGCAGAACTGCATGCATTGACTAATATGGGGCAGGGCAATTTGCAGAAACTCTAATCTGCGGAGACTAGTCTGCCGACATGGTGGGCCCTCAGTTCTTTCTGTTGTCAACAAATTAATACAGAGCAAGGTTACTAGTAAAGGCAGTCCCAGTAAAAGGATGTGTTACAAATTACAATGGCTCAGCTATCTGTTTTTCGAATTATGCTTCAGAATACATTTTTAAGATACTTCTCTTGATGTTCTACTTATTTAAAATACTCTCTTATATAAGAAATTTTAGACCATCTAACAGACCCTTTTAAAGCTTCAAACTAATCGCCAACATCAGGGATATTCTGTGTTGTAGCTTCTAGCATGTGGAATTTTTCCCCCTGTTGAGATTAGCAGGGCTCTAAGTGTTGGTTGCTTCTAAGGTCAATTAATATTTGTTAATTCAAGTGTTTTCTTGATTGCTAATATTGCCAGTCATCACTTTTTTTTATTAAAAGATTTGTTTTTAACAGATTTGTTCAATTGTCTTATTTTTAGTTATTAGCTTTTATTGTATTTGTTTTAATCTGCCTAGATTAAAATGAAAAAGGCTATAAATAAATATGGAAATAAAAAATAATATAGTACTTTCTCGGGTTCTATCTCCCATCAAGATATGGAAATTTTGTTTTGGTTTCTTGTGGACCCTTCATTGTTCTAAGGGTAGACAGCACAAACAATTATTTCTTTTGCATTGTCAGAATGTGTGAAATACAATTACATTAAATCAGAATTGACATACCATGCAGTAAGTTTTGGATGCTGTAAAGCAACACTTGCATAAATAATTCTCTTATCTAATATAGCTCAACATGTCATGCCATTGTACCCAGGTTGAACATGACCTTATTTAAACAGCAGTGTTGGGAAATGATGAAGTAATTGGCCCAGTTTGTACAAAACGTCTCAAAGGACTAAGCAATCAGATCTGTAAGCAGATAAAAATAGAACAAGAAAATACAACTATAGAGCATTTCTAGGAGATAAGCAAGTGTATTTTGTGAGGTTGACTTCTATTCCAATAGAAGACCTTTACAGAAAGATGTTTGAATTGTTTGTAATACAAATTCATAAATGTAAAATAAGGATTATTTCTGTCTAACATACAGTCATAAGTGCATATGTGATGTTCCTAGTGGGGAAAATCTTTAGTTGGTAATGATAGCTTTAATGTTTCTTCCAAACCTCTACAAGGCAGGTTATTGGGGCTGCTGGGAACTGCAGGAGAAACAAAGAGAGTTTCAAGAACTACAAGTAAATTATCCAATATTGTCCACAGTCATATCCAACAGAAATAGATAGCCCTCTCAGCTTGCTGACAGGTGACATTATGTTAGATCTGTCATTTATATTCAAGCTCCATAACTTACTGTAGAGTGTATTTTTTTGTTTTTGTTCATGTAATTGTTTATAGTACACAAGATATCTCACACTTTTTGCATGATTTTTCTTCCTTTTTTGTCTTTTTGAAGTATTGTTTTGTTCCTGTAATTGTTTATAGAACAGTAGATGTTTTACACTTTTTAAGGTGATGTCGGCATACGAAAATGCAGTTGTTATGAAACTTGCATATTTGGTTACTGTATTGCTAAAGTTGTGATTGTTTCTGATTTCTATAGCAAAATAATATGCTGTAGGAAGAGTCACTTGTTTTCCTCATCCTTATTTGTAAATGACATGACTTAGACTAGAAGGGAAACAAGCAGCAACTACACAAAATCAGTGATAAGGATTTTCCAAATAAATATACAAAATCAGTGATAGGGTTTTTATAAATAAATATACAAAATCAGTGATAGGGTTTTTTATAAATAAATATACAAAATCAGTGATATGGATTTTACAAATAATAAATTAATTGGTTTCTCTGGTTAGATGGTTTACTATATTATTTTTCTTAATTAATAAATAAACATAAAAATTATGCCATATTAATTATAGGTGCTATATATATATATATATATATATATATATATATGAAAATTCCCCACTCCTTCATATCAGAGGTAGTTAGTAGAAACATATATTTAGGGGGAAACAAATCAATAAAACAATTGGACTTAGTTCAGATGAAACTGTGGCTTAATATCCTAGTTGTTAGAATTGCTCCAATCACAGTTTTGTTGTTTTGCTGTCATGCCCATTGACCTATGACACTCCCATGAATTTAATATGAGTTTTTTAGGCAGGGAATCCTCAGAGGTGGTTTTGTCAGTTCTTTCCTCTGAAATATAGACCAGAAATGCATTGGGTGTGCACATTTACATGATGCACATACCCAAAGCGGCCAGAAGCTGTGCGAAGACTGCGTTAGGAGACTAAAAGCCAGCCAAAAAGGAGCAGAGAGAATCCTGCTCCTGGTGCTGGCCACTTTGGGACTGTGGTCCACCTTGCAAATGGGCCATGGGGTTGCCATGGTCTCGGTGCAATCACAACCGGAGCAGCTAGAGGCCACTCTTTATCAGCTGTCTGTTTTGCTCCCTTATCTACAGCACCTGGTATTCATTAGGTCTCCTATCCAAGTACTAAGCAGGGCTGACCCTACTTAGCTTCCAAAATCAGATGGCATCTGCTGCCTTTAGAGTATGTAGGCCCTGTTTGTCATGGGAAACTGTGATTTAACAACACAGAAAATACTGAATTAATGTACAGGGAGGATGCAGTTCACAGCACTGCTCATTTACTGTTTAATAAACCAGGATTATCATTGGAATTTGGGCCATATTAAGAAATTAAACACTTTACTGGAAATTATTTTTTGTTGGAATGTTTGTTCATAGTTTAAGGCATGACGACTAACATAATTGTTAGCATTGCATACATGTTGAGAACAAAAGAGTCAGTGAAAAATTTAACAGTAATTTTATCATGCCTCATTAGTTCGGCATTGTCACTTTGAAAGGCAATCATGGTTTTGATTTTTCTGTTTGGTATTATATTCATTCTAGTTGTCTAGTTTGGCTTCTATTGTATATATGAAATTAAATATTCATATTATTATTATTATTATTATTATTATTGTTATTATTATGGTATTTATACTCCGCCCTTCAGCCCTAATGGCTATCAGAGCGGCTTACAATTATTGTTTTTAATTAGATGGTTCCCTGCCCTTAGGCTTACAATCTAAAAGACATGACACAAAAGGAGAAGGGAATGGTGATGGGGAAGGTGATCAGGTCCAGTGGTTCTTCTCTCCCTCTGAGGCCTGGACCAAGGCAGATGGACTGGAGGGAGGGCTCTTCTTCTTCAGGCTAGCTCCTGGTGGAGCTGGGCCTGCCTGGTCAACTCCCTCGCAGGCCAGAAGATGACAGTTCATATGTAAATATTCATATAATGAACAGTGTTTTCATAAAAAGGACTACTCCTTTGGCCTGGAATGTATAGTGATGGAAATCACTTGGGGAAGGGAGAATAATAATAATAATAATAATAATAATAATAATAGGATTTATTTATATGCCGCCCAATCACTGAGAATCTGGGCGGCTTACAACAGCTTACAAATGGCCACTGTGGGTGGGGCTGGCGCAGTGGGCTGCATAATGTGGTGGTGCAAGCTCCTCCCTCTAGCTCCCTCCACGTATGCAACAAACTTATGCAGCCTTGTGCAGCAGAAACAATAACTTTTAATGGGAACAGTCCCTCAACCAAAAGTACAACATAAACTCCACCTGTGATGAACAAGTCCCCAACTGAACCTTAAGCGTCACGCCCGTCTGTTCCACGCGACTACTCCACCTCCTCCTCAGGCTCCAAGGCTTCTGCGTCTCTCCTTCCGGCGCAACGGGGCCCCAGATACTTCTCTAGGGGCTCTATCTCAGCCTTCTCCTTCTCTTTGGGCAATCCCCTTTGGGGTCCCACCACTCGTCCTCCAAGTCTTGCAGGCCCCTTGTAGACCACTCCTCAGTGTCCGAGAAGGCGAAGACTCCTTCTTCCCTGGGGTTCCGCAACCGTACCCCCTCGTGGGGTCCTCGTCTCCAGGCCCGTGGCCTCTTCTGCAGGGACACTGGGACCCCATCCCACTTTGGGCTCCTGACCACCTGCTCTTTCCCTCGCTCGGCCGCAACTCCCTGACTGACTCTTCCGCGACCTTCCCTCCTCCTCGCACGCCTCAGCTCTTCCTCTTTTATCCCCTTCAGGGCTGTTTCTTCTCCTCCCACCGGCTCCGCCCCTGGGTCCTCTCTTCCCTCCCCCTCTATCTCTATCACCTGGCTGCCCTTAGCCCCTTCAGCTTTCACCTCCAGGGTAAGCCCCTCACTACAGCCACGTATCACAACAAGATCAGCAGTCCCATGTTATATAGATGTTGTGCTGTATGACTTCAGCATGCAGGTATCAAAATTTATATTTCAGTGTTCACCTGTTCTTGATGGAATGTTCATAATTTAAAATATTCTCTCACATATGAAACAAGTACTGTACATCTGGGTAAGTTTTTATGCTAAGCTAGGCTTTTCTTTGCCATGATTGTTTGGAATCATGGGAATTTCCTTTTCAGGAGCTTCAGTCAGCAATATATGTATGTATGTGTGTATATATATATGTAGGTTTGATCCCATTTTTTTCTAGTGTAAAGGGAAATCCATCACTTATAGAAAGAGAATCTGATAATTGTTATTCCCCTTTCCCTTCCTTTTATGCTCTGAAAATCGTACTCCTGAACTTTGTTAAATGACGGCATCAGGGGAGGAACTACAGAACTGGTCTCCCCACATTTTGCTTGTGGAATCATATGCTGGTTCAAAAACCTTTTATGGATGGGAAGCTCTTCACTTTTGGAAAACTAAGTTAGGGTGAAACTAATAACGTTTTGCTTTGGAATACATCTAGCTTCTTACTTCATGAGGAACCATATTACAGTATATGAAAACTGAAAATTGAAGTTATAATACAGTGGTCCCTCCACATTCGCTGGAGTTAGGAGTGAAGGACTTTTGTCAGTGTGGAAAAACCAAAAATAAAAATATTATTTTTACCTGTCTAGAAATCTCCAGGTCCTCCAACTCTATGATCTACATCTGCCAGAAATTGACCATAGAATCATGTTGGAGGACCTGCTACAAATGCCTAGAGAAGTGTTTTCTCTAGGAACTTCTAGGTTCTGTAGCACAATTCCATGGTCAACTTCCAGCAGAGTTGTATGGGAGGATTTAGAGATTCCTAGAGAGAGCATATTAGTCAAATCTACAAAAGTCAAATGTGCAGGGTCAACTGTAATGTCTTTCTCCCAAGTTTAAAGATAATGCGGTTTTTAAATACATTAACTGCTTTAGTTATAAATGTTGAGGGAAAACGCATTCTTGTACAGGGAAGAGTTGCAGTACAAAAATGCTCTGCACCAGTGTGATAAAGACCCTTGTGTAGTAGAGGCAAATACTGAGATTTGTGTCACATAGCAGCTCTGAATTTAAGAGTCAGTCTGCTCTTCAAATGAAACTTCAGTTTGTGGTATAGATATAATAATAATAATAATAATAATAATAATATGTTTTATTTGTATACCGCTTTTCCTACGATCAAAGCGGTTTACAGCAGACATATGGATATACAACAAAATAAAGCAAATAACAAATTCAATGTACAAGCATGGCAATAATACAAAATCCAATATTACAATAGTACAGTTAAAATATATTAACAAAGATAAAAAAAAACCCATTATACTAACTGATACATGCATACACATACATCCCTTGTGTTTATTTTCTGTGGAACTCTGTGTCTGTGTGTATATATGTATGTATAACCATTTTTAAAATAAATGCCATTCTGTTTTATATTATGTTAGGACTATGTCATGGATAATTGTACAGTTTTTTATAACTAAATAATAGTTGGGAAGCAATTGTGGTGGCTGTGGCTTCCTGAGATTACAGAGTCTTTAGAATTGTGTGCATTTTGGTTTCCTTTAAATATGGAACCAAACCACTAGCCACAATTTCTAATGAGAATTGCTGTTAATGTGGTTTGAAATGTTTGTTCAGTAAACTTAACTGAACTTTATAAATGTACTTGGCTTTATGATGGGCACTTGTTCCTCCCCTAAAAGCACTTTCTGTAGAGGTTTCAAATAATATACAGTATAGTCTTGTGACTGTTAGAGTAAAGCCTCTTCTAGAAATCAAGCTGTATGTGTGCAATTGCACTTGCATCCCACATTGACTGCATTTGTACTGGAGAATTAGTCCAGTAAAACACCATTTTAACTGCCATGGCTCAATGGTTTGGAATTCTGGGAATTGTAGTTCTGTGAGTCATTTAACCGTCTCTGTCAGAGAGCTCTGTTGCAACAACAAACTATCATTCCCAGAATTCCATAACATTAAGCCATGGCAGTTTTAAAGTGGTGTCAAACTGGATTATTTCTGAAATTCAGCATTATTTCAGCAACTTGTAAATGCACCTTTTTCAGTTGTATATAACACTCTGATACCTTGTGAAGGAGCTTTTAAAGGTGGATATGCTTGTGACTTGATTATGGCTGGTAATATACTGGTAGATCAGTACATAATGTTTGTATGAAAAATTAAATGCATTTCCATTTGATTACTGTTTATAAAAAAAATCTTTGTTTAAAAACGTTTCAAAATCTATAAAACTATAAAACTTGAGTGAGTTAAATTGTTAACCAGCTAGTAAATAGTTAATTTAACCTGCTGGTAAATAGTGAATAGATTAACTTGTTAGTAAATAGTTTATTTCTTAAAATATTATATATTTCAAACATTTTAGGTTTAAAATATGTAGTTAAAATGCTGTGAACTTTTAAGCAGTGGCCTTTTTTTTCATATTCAAATTTTAATGTTTCATATGGGACCAACTGAACATACACTTGCATGCCATAGGTAGCAAGTATCACATACTAGATGAATGGACTCTATTAAGGTGGTCACAGGTATGAATTTACGGGAATTAAGCAGAGTAGTGGAGGATAGGGAATCTTGGAGATGTCTCATCCACAGGGTTGCCGTGAGTCAGGATCAGCTCAAAGGCTGTTAACAACATCAACAACAACAAATCTTCCATAGACAAAAAGTTCAGAGCTTATTTGTTTTTCATTTATCTATGACATCTAGAGAAAACATAGGTAATATAATATTAATTCAGCAATTGCTTATTCACCTTGGAGCCAAGTTCCACCTCATATTCATTTGCTTTATGTCCCAAACCAGTGACAGTCATATCAGGATACCTCTGTTTACTGCCTGGCACAGTAACATCAGAATGCCATCTCCATTGACAGGTGTCTTGCATTAAGGAGAAGCATTTAAAAGTAAAGGTGTCAAGATGAGAAGAATCATGTTGGGCCGTCAGAGGAGATTTTTAAAGATGCTGGCTGTTAACTGTGAATGTGCTTAATATGATAAGAATAGTAAAGGAACACTTTCCACATCTGTTTAAAAAAAAGGCCCATTATCACTGTGTAGACTTCAGTGAATGGTGCTAAAGCAACAAAGCATATACTTGCATCTATTAATCATTTTGCAAGGTTAATGTTTAGGATTTCATTGCATGAAATTATCGCCATATGAAGGAACAGCTAATCCACTTATCAAACACTGCATATGCTTTACTCAGTGTTCTGCTTTGACGTATTCTTTGTCATTTTTTTTCCTTTCATGGCTTTTTGAATTAGAAATGCGGCTGCATTCGAGAGTAAACTTCATATTTATTTATTTATGTATTTATGTATTTTTTAAAATTTTAATTATTTTACAACCATTAACATAATAAGAAAATAGGTGCACAAATACATTACTGTATCTACATATAATTACATACATGTATATCTGAAATAGTATTTGAGTATAAAATTAAGTCTTTATCTCTTCTTCAACAATTATCTTAGTGTATAGCAGGGCATAACTTTTTTTATGTTTGTCACAAAGGCTACATTCACCTGAGTCTTCATAGGTATTTAATTTCCATGACAGTATTTTGTCTAAGAACAAGCCTATTTACTATCCTAATATAGCCTTAAACCTTTCCTTTAAGGGTCAATTAAATTTGGTCTTTTAGTCTTCAGACCATAATTTTGTTATTTTCCCCATTTCTTTTTATATTGTTGTGTTGTTTTCCCGTTTGCAAACATAGAAGAGAGTACGCTTCATAGAATTTAATGGGGATTGCTTTTGAGTAAGCATCAGTAAAATCAGGCAGTTGAAGACAAAACCTAAGCTGTCACATTTCATGCTTAAAGTATTCAATGGATGTCTATGATACTTCTAAATGGATGGTTTCTTGTATTACCACTCAAAAAGCATTGTCATGGATGACATCATCCCCTCCTAAAATTCTTAAAAAGAGGTGGTGCAATAAGCACATATGTAATCTTCAGGTAACTAAGATTTCCTATTTATTCATTTACTGGTCTAAGGAGTCAGCTACTCTGCTCTTAAGCAAAACCAGAAATAGATATATAATTGGAGAAAATGAGGCCACAGGTTTATTGATTACAGCTGTAAACCGGTTGGTTCTAACATGGGTTTGGATCCGGGGATTGACCGAACTGCTGGTTAATCAATGAACTGAAAACCTGGTCCGATAGCCAGGTAGCTCAGGGATGACTGGTGCTGCCTGCCACATGGCCGGATTCCTCTGTCACTTGGGAGTTTGGCCCACCTTAACCCCTGGAGCAGGGAGAGATCCCAACTGTTACATCCCCAAAGTCCCATATCACACATTGATTTCTTAAAAGGGAGATTAATTTTATTTCAGTGGTAGGAAGCCTGTAAATATCATAGAAATTGGCTTTTAGGTCCATTTTTGAAAACAGAAACAAGTTTCACAGGAAAGGAATTCTGGAGTCAAATTATTCAGTACTGTCATTGCTAAATTATTTAGTATAATTTCTAATAATAAAAGCTAGCATTTAATATGCTTTTAAGCATTTGTACTTGTGTGCCTTTAAGTCATTTTTCTGACGTAGGGTAATCCTAAGGTTTTGTGGGGTTGGCAAGATTTGTTATACATAAGTATAATTGTTTCCATTTTGCAGATGGGTAATGAGGCTGAGCATTAGATAATTTTAGATTGTTATTTTTGCAGGCTTTCTTGATTGACATGCTTTCACACTCTATCTGGAATCCTGTTGCTACACATTGAGTTCTTAATAATTTGTTATGCATACGGGTTCATTTTCTATTTACCCACGGACGTAGGCAGTGATAGCAACAAAGGAAGGGTGGAGTCTCCTTACTGTCTATGTCCCAAGTGCCTGGGGAATTTTAGGGTGAGATAGTCATGGGGATGGTTCTTAGAGGCAAGGTGCTCACTAAAGCATTGCTTAAATGAATTTCTCAGCAGTCATTTTTTTTCTTCTAGCAAGTGAATTGATTTGGAAGTTGTCCTCAAAATAGGATGTTGGAATCATAGACTCATAGAATCTTAGTTGGAACGAACCCCAAGGTCCAACCCCTTGCCATGGAGGAATGTACAAATAAAGTACCACAGAAAGATCCCCATCTAACCTCTGTTTAAAGACCTCCAAAGAAGAAGAACCCACCATATTTTGAGGCAGCCTTTTCCCACTATTGAATAGCCCTTACTGTTAGGGGGGAAATTATTCAGGGGTAGCTGGGTTGGCCGTGAAGCAAAATACAACAAAATACAGAAGCAGCAGAGCTTTATTGGGCCAACTCCAAAGCATAGCATATATTATGCAAGTTTTTGAAGCTTCACTGTCTTCTTCATCAGGCAAAGATGTTAATCATTCAGAAGAAAAATGTTGACAATGTTAGAGTCACAGGCACACATTCTATCTGATGTGTCCGTTGAGACACTGAGGGATTTCAATGCAAGCAGAGGCCACTCCCCCATTGACCATGTGAGAACAAGGGATAAAGAGCAGCAAAAGGCAGGTAATAAAGTTTCAACTTCATTAGCTACAGATAGGTAGCTTTTCTTGCAATCTAGTTGTTCCTATCCTCTGAAAAGCTAACTGCTTCTTTCATTGTTGTTGTCGTTGTTGTTGTGTGACTTCAAGTCATTTCTGATTTATGGTGACCCAAAGGCAAACCTATCATAGGGTTTTCTTCAGAGGGGGTTGCCATGACCATTCTCTGAGGCTGAGAGATTGTGACTTGCCCAAGGTCACCCAGTAGGTTTTCATGGCCAAGCCGAGATTAGATTCCTGGTTTCCCAATGTAACAGTCTAATGCTGAAAAAATTACACCGTGCTCCCTTCTTACTTAGGCAGAAAATAATGAATTTCACAAAGAATCTCTTACATCTAAAACTCTCTCTCTCTCTCTCTCTCTCTCTCTCACACACACACACACACACAATATTAAGATGCAGTGTAGGTAAACCTTGCCAAATTGCAGTTCCATATCAGGTTCTAGTGGGAGTTTTACCTTTGTTGAAGGTTCTCCCTAATGCTTAATCAGAATCTCCTTTCTTGTAATTCAAATCCATTGGTGCAGATCCTATCTTATGAAGTATCAGAGAAGAATCTCGGTTCATCTTCTACATGACATACCTTGAGATATTTAAAGATAGCTATCATGTCACCTCTCAGTCTTTCCCAAGCTAAACATATCCAGCTCCCTATGTCATTTCTTGGTTTCCAAACCTTTGGTCTCTCTGAACAGAATCCAGCTTGTCAATATCCTTCTTGAGTGCAGGGGGTTGGACTGGATGGCCCTTGTGGTGTCTTCCAACTCTATGATTCTAACTAGACACAGTTGTCTGACCAAAGCATGATGTCTGACCAAATCAGAATAATGACACAGAGGTCCAAAGCACACTGTAGAAATAATCCAGTTTGAGACTTCTTTAACTGCCTTGGCTAAGTGCTAGGGAATCCTGGGAATTGTAATTTGTTGTGACACTAGAGCTCTCTGACAGAGAAGGTTAAATGTCTCACAAAACTACAGTTCCCAGAATTCCCTAGCATTGAGCCCGGGCAGTTAAAGCAGTCTCAAACTGAATTGTTTCTGCAGTGTGTTTTGGACTTCCCTCAGTCGGGACACTACTATTGATTGCCTAGAATTACATTGTTTTTTGGCTTCTGCGTGACCCTGTTGAATAAAAATATTTTAAATTAATTTTATTATACCAGCTGTACATATTACAAAATACACAGTATTCATTACAAACATCCATACACACTATACTCTCAAACCTACTAGAGGTAAAGGTAAAGGTATTCCCTTGACATGAATGTCTAGTTGTAACTGACTGTAGGGGGCTGTGCTTCTAAGCTGAAGAGCCAGCGTTGTTTGAGGACTGCTCTGGTGATCATGTGGCCAGCATGATTGCACCAAACGCTGTTACCTTCCCACTGAGAAGTGGTACCTATCTATCCACTTGCATTTGCATGTTTTCTAACTGCTAGGTTGGCAGAAGCTGAGACTAATGACAGGAATTCACCCCATCATACTGCACTTAGGCCCTGAACTGCTAACCTTCTGATCGTCCGATAATCAGAACTGGCATCTTAACTGCTAAGCCACTGCATCCCTACTGCAACCTACTAGACAAATTACAAAATACAACCTCTTTCTTTTAATCCTAAACATAAAAGACTGTTGACTTCCCACCCTTCAAACTGAACACATGAATACCCCGTATATACTTGTCTATAAATTGAAAAATTTATTCCCCAAAATTGACCCTAAAATTCTGGGTTGATTTATATACAGATCAATAAGTACTGTAGTAGTGCTTAGAAAGGTCCTAAAACAAGCACGCCAGATGCCCCATGAGGCATTGTGTTTCTCTCTCTCTCTTTCTGTGTGTTTGTGAAAGACAGGGTTTCCCTTTAACTCCACTTGCTTCCCTTCCCTGTCCGATTTGCAAGCTGCCTCTTCCCATTCAAAAAACACCTCGTTTAACTGCAGTTGCTTCCCTCCCCCATCCGATTTGCAAGCCTCCTCTTCGCATGGAAAAATCTCCCCATTTAACACCACTTGCTTCCCTCACCAATCCAATTTGTAAACCTCCTCTTCCCATGGAAGTAACTCCTCATTTAACATCACTTGCTTCCCTTCTCAATCCGATGTTAAAACCTCTCCTCCAGCACCTGGGTGTTAGGTCGTCAGGAGAGGTCTAGAGCAATGTTTTAACAGTGGGGCAAAGAAGACTGACTTACACAAACCCTAAGGCAAATCTATCATGGGGTTTTCTTGGCAAGATACGTCATCCCGCCATATGCACAGATTCTTTATCAATAGATTCAAGCACCCACGACTTGAGAATATTCCTAAAAAGTATAAATGCCAAATATCAAACCTTGATTTTGCCATTGTATACAAGGGACACAATTTTACTACCCCATTGTATATAATGGGACCTGAGCATCTACAGATTTCGGTATCCACTGGGAGTCCTGGAACCAAACCCCAGTGGATGCAAAGGGGCCACTGTATGTTCAGAGGGGGTTTGCCTTGCCTTCATCTGAGGCTGAGAGAGTTTGATTTGACCTAAGCACCCAGTGGGTTTTCATGGATAAGTTGGGATTTGAACCCTGGTCTCCTGAATACAATTCTCAAACACTACACAATGCTGGATCTCTCTTATATTTGTCTCTGTTGGATTTTACTTTCTAGGACCATAGGCTTACATATTTAATGGTTTATAAAAGAAGTTAATGTCCATGTTTTGATAGTGATGACTAACTCAACAGAAGTGAAAACATAGTACTTAAGCTTCCAAGTACAGCATACACCTAATTTTAAAATCTTGTAGTTTCTGTCTCTTCTGTTCTCTTCTGTCTGTCTGTCTTTCTTTTTTGTGGGGGTGCTTCCAGTATGACACTTCCTTTCTTCAAGTTTTCTGCCTCATTTATAGATTTTTACAGAGGACTAATCTCCTATACGTTCCTACTACTTTCTACACTTTTTTTTTACCTTGTCACGGAAAAAACATCAAGTTGGGCAACATGAAATAACTGCATAATGCCTTATTGAGGAGCCACCGGTCTGGAAGCACTCTTTGTTATGGATTATGCCAAACCTATGCCAGACATTAAAGAACTAATTCCTTCCATTGAACCTGGAAATATTTTGACTTTTGGGTGGAATGGGATTGGCCTCTACATTATAAAGATATATAAAAGATATATAAAAATAGTTTTTTGTTTTACAAGTCATAAGTACATCTTCATGCAGTTTTTCTTGCATCTTAGTGTCAACATGCATCTTTGATAATTGCACAGATCCCAGAAAGAAATGGTTTGTGGTGGTTGCAGATTCAGCAAGCAAACCTGGAATATGTATAAGGTGAAGGTAGGCCTATTGGAAAACATACTAGAGTTTCAGCTTGCATAGAGAAGAGACTATACCAAATGCTCATCAAAACAGTGAACAAATTATATTGATTAGACAACCCCTTCTGAAGCAGGCCATTATTGATCTTATGCAGTTTTCTCATTTTTAGAAATATAAGACATCTTAAAGCCATTTATGGGACAGTGAACACTTCTAAAGCTTCATTATTTTGGTGAATGTTCTGATTAATAATAAATAGCTACCATTCCTGAGTGGTAGTGTGATATGGGGGTTTGAGTGTTGGACTACACCTCTGGAGACCAGGATTTGCATCCCTGCTTGTCCATGGAAACCCTCTGAGTGACCCTGAGCAAGTCATACTCTCTCAGTCTCAGGAAGGCAAAGAAAAATTCTCACTGAATAAATCATGCCAAGAAAGTTCCATGATAGGTCACTGTATATCAAGAACAACTTAGACATACAACAACATTCCTGAAGAAAATCAGGAAAGTGCTTTTGTTTATCATATTGAATCTGTTAATCTATTTTAACAGTGTTTATATTTTATTTTATTTCCTTTTTTGGCTGTTGTGTGGTTCATTAGTGGAAATTCCACTATTTTTTAAATTTTTATTTACAGACAACAACATATAAAAAACACATAACATCACAATCAGTTACAAAAATAAGACATACTGAACACATATTTGACAAATACTATACTAATATACTAATAATCCTTCCTTCCTGATTTCCATAGTAAGAGAAGACAAATTTTTGAACATTACAGTCTTTACAGAATTCATTTTCATTTTATTACTAAGATAGAGGTACTAACAGTGTTTATATTTTGTAAGGTAGCCCATCATATTTGATGCTCTAGAATCCCCTGTTACATTTTTTGCAGTTGACTGCTGAAGAGTGTTGATAATGTGAAACATCTTGGATGATTCTTAGATTGGCTTAATGATGTGCCTTCTCTTGTTGCACAAGACTATCTTTTTGTTCAGCCTCTCTCATAAGGATGTCTAGGATCATGGAGGTTCTGCTTGAACTAATGTAGAAGTCTACCTTGTTGTGCCTGTTGGTGGCACTGTAAAGCCCAGGTCAATCAGGAGCAAAAGCTGTCATATCCCATATATGTCCATTTTTTCCCTTTGTTTCTGGGCTTGTTGTGAGTCAAACTGCTTTGTCTGCCTTATGCTTACAGAGGTCTAGTTCTGTTTCAAGGCAGATTATTTCTTTACAAATTACATTATAATCTACAAGTAGAATTTGCAAGCAGATAGTATGTATGAGGTGCTGTTGTTCAGATTTCTTTACATTCATCTTCCCATTCCTCTGGTTTTTAGTGCATGCTTCCACAATAATGAGTTGTCATTCCAGGTCAACTAAGGATGCTTTGTTTTCTTTTGGCTCTAATTCTCCTAAAGTTTTATTTTTGTTACTTAATGCAAATCATAGTATTCTCATCCTGCATGTTGTAGATTACTCTGTTTTGTGCTTGGAATTAGTTGTTTTTACCACATAAAGACGGATTTTAAAAATGAGGCTGCTGTCGGTATAGCTGTGTAGGCTCTGCAGTTTATGCCTGGTATGTGTTCTGAGCCTGTGGCTGAAGGGACTAAAAACTAAGCAGTCTCTGACTTAAATTGAATCTATGTACGTACTTTTTTTTTTTAAGTGCAGTAGTCTTCAAGTCAGTATAGAATGGGGCTTCTGTGAATGTGCCTCATGGGAGGATAGGCAAGTATGAAATATATTGATTTTTGTTATTGTTGCAGACCTGAGATATGGTGGGAGGTTTTTGACTTGGAATCCATTCTTCATCCTGCTTTTGGTAGATTACTCACTTTCACCTCTGTCAATAATAACAGTGGACAACATCTCAAGGTTGGTGTAGTGCTGTTCTCTCTACAGCTCAGCCCTTAAACCTGCAGTAGAGATAGAAGAGCGAGCTACCCTGCAGGCTCTTGCATGCTGCACTCACATGACAACCAATGTGGATAACAAAGTACTGTAGCAGTTGTCATCACAGGGTTCTTGTGTGCACTCGGTTTAAACCTAACCCCAATCTGCAGTAATTATGTATCAGCCTTACAGGGCTGTTGCCTGTTGCTGTATTGATTGTGAACTATATGGCAATGAATTGCTTGCATTTATGGGGCTAGACTACATGTTATTTGACGTTTCTACCAACTGTCATTCTGGTCCTCATGGACTGACATAAGACACATGAAGATGTTTAGTTTGTGGTCTACTAATATGCTTTTCACATGTACTACACTCAAGTTTTTGCTTCCTATTCCTCTTTTTATTTTTGTGATGGAGAGAAATAATTTACTGTTTAGCCATCAGACAAATGTGGCTGCTGCTATTGAGCAGCAGTGATCATAGCTGTTTACCTCTCTCTTGTTTACTAAAGGTGCAAATAAAATAGAAAGGAAAGCTTTCAAACTCAATACAGCATGAAAACATGCAGGGGTAGCTGTGTTGGCCATTTAACAAATCAATCAGTGATACCTTTGTTGGCCAGCTGAAATGCACAATATACTTGTTTCAGGCTTTCAAAGCTCCATGGGCTTCTTCACCAGGCAAGATGTTACAAACCAAACAGGAGAAGAAAAAAAAATGGAGATGTTAGTTAGATACCTGCATTTTGTTTCAGTCCTTAGTAAAGATGGTATGCTGGGGAGGATATCTTCTGCAGGCAGGGTCCTCCTCCTTCTGGCCATGGGGCAATAGGGTGAATTTCAAAGCCCAGGAAATTTAAAGTCTATTTGCATCTCAACAGGGACCACTCTTTTGCAGTGCAACATGTCTCCATTCCAGTGAGGTCACAGGCCTCTTTGCAGGCAGAGAACAACGGATTCTTCAAGAAGTCTCCCATGTTTTTGCATCAGGAATATTTTAGTGGTATAGAGGTAAAACATGCAAATTCAGTCCAAATTTAAGAAGCGGCAGCTAACAAGGCCAATGCGATTTTAGGCTGCATCCATAGAAGGATAGTGTCTAGATCAAGGGAAGTCATAGTGCCACTATAATCTGCTCTGGTCAGGCCCCACATGGAATATTGTGTCCAGTTGGACACAATCCAGAATATTGTGAATTGTGAACCACAATTCAAAAAGGGCATTGAGAAACTGGAGCGTGTCCAAAGGAGGGTGACTAAAATGGTGAAAGGTCTGGAAACCATGCCCTATGAGGAACGCCTTAGGGAGCTGGGGATGTTTAGCCTGGAGAAAAGAAGGTTAAGAGGTGATATGATAGCCCTGTTTAAATATTTGAAGGGATGTCATATTGAGGAGGGAGCAACCTTGTTTTCTGCTGCTCCAGAGACTACGACCCGGAGCAATGCATGCAAGCTCCAGGAAAAGAGATTCCACCTCAACATTAGGAGGAACCTCCTGACAGTAAGGGCTGTTCGACAGTGGAACAAATTCCCTCAGAGTGTAGTGGAGTCTCCCTTGGAGGTCTTCAAACAGAGGCTGGATGGCCATCTGTCGGGGATGCTTTGACTTGGATTTCCTGCATGGCAGGGGGTTGGGCTGGATGGCCCTTGCGGTCTCTTCCAACTCTATGATTCTATGATTCTAAGAAAAAAATTGTTTTACTTTGGCTGAAGTCCCAGTCCACAAGCTACTCTTCATGGTTCCCCTGTTGCAGCTACAATGGGGTATCTTACAATAGAGAAAACATGCAGGGGTAGCTGTGTTGGCCATTTAACAAATCCAAACAAAAATCCATCAGTGATATTGATGGCCAACCGAAATGCACAATATACTTGGTGCAAGCTTTCGATGCTCCATGGGCTTCTTCATCAGGCAAGATGTTACAAACCAAACACTAACATCTCCAATTGTATTTTTTCCCTGTTTGGGCTTCAAAAGATTGCAACAAGTATATTGTGCATTTCAGTTGTCCATTAAAGGTATCACTGATGGATTTTTGTTTAAATAAAGGATGGAAAAAGATCTGCACTCATCAACCCCCTCCCCTCAAATTCCATGAAAACTGATGATCTGCCCTAATCAAATTTGTCCTCTGCAAATGGAATGATGAATTGATGGGGAACGTTTTGGGACAACATGTGTATAATTGTTTTCTCCATGTAAAGGACATATGTTTTTTCTGCAGGAAAAGTGCACAAACTGCCCTTCATAAAAGGACAAGTAATTTGGGTATGGGTTCCTGTATTTAAGTACCACAAGTACCTGACTATAAGTTGACCTCATGTATAAGTTGAGGCCAAAATTAAGGATTTGATATGACTTGTGGATAAGTTGGGAGTAAAGCTTATGGGCATGTAGCAAAAGATGTAAAGGATGAAGCAAAGGAAAACAATGCCAAAGAACTTAAAAAATTCCATACAAAATTCCAGCAGGCATAGCTGTTTGTGCTCATCCTAAAATCTAGATGGATGAGGAGGGATCTATGGTAAATCAAGGCTGTGCGATATGTAGATGACCAGTCATAGGCAGGGCTAAGAAAACGCACTTAAGTAAAAAAGTATGAAAAGGCAAAACAAAGAAAATGGTGACTACGTTAGCCGTTAGTCTTTATCTTTAATGTGATAACCTTTCCTGATTTTAACCCAAAGAAGCTGACAAACATACACAAATATCTTACTCAAATCCTAATTCCTCTATCATTCCTTTAAGGGGAAGCACCAAAGAGCTGCCTCTGTCACCATTGCCCCTCCCAGGCATTCAAAAAGGTCAGAATTGATACTGTGGTAGAGAGAGTGTGTGTGTGTGGGGGGGGGGGGGGGGTTGGTGCTTCTTTTGGGTGTTCCCGGGATGGACTAAGCCCTCGCCTTTCATTTCACCTTTCTATTCAGAAAATGGAATCGTTCTTTTTTCTTTTTTAAATAAGAGTTAAAGTACAGTACTTACAATTACCCATGGATAAATTGACCCAGTATTTGGGGAGAAATTTTTTAAACTAAATTTTCTAGACTTATATATGATATACAGTAAGTAATCACATAGTGGTTTACTGTTTGTTGTAATCCACAGATTTGGATAGTCATTGTATACTTTCCTTTCTAAGCTTAAACACACATGAGAGTGATTTTGTTACATGGACAGACAGCATGTTTGATTTTAATAGGTCACAAAATATTAGGCAAAAAGCATTTATCTGTGACAAAAAGTCAGGTTAATATTAAAGGAATGCCACAGTATGTATACAGTCATTATTAAAACATTACTGTTTTAATAATGAATTTACTGAACTGCATTAAGATGTGACATGCAATTAATACCATGACTGAGTTTCTCTTCCTGTCTGTCTGAGTGTTTATATGTAACTCAATATGATGCGAAATCTGCTAGCAGCTGGAAATACTTCTTGCATGTGTTGAAAGCAAGTTTAGATAGTTTCATAGCTAGATTTATTTCTTTCCATGAATCTATGGCATGAATTCTGGCCTTCTAATTGTTAGTAAGGATATATATGTTTACTCAGTCTGGGGGGGGGGATTATACTGCCTTGATTGCCCAATGTTAGATATATTTTTAAATCTAACCAAGAAATTTAGTGAGCATTGTCCGGGATGGTATTTATGATTTTGTTTATGATTTGAACAAAAGTTTGATGGATAGTACCTACCTACAGTCTGGAACACTTGTTTCACAACGTATTTAAAAAAAAAATAGACAGAAAAAGACCACAAACAGTTACCTCCATCTTCAAAGTTGAACTCTGCTGATTGGTCTTGAACTTACATGAAAATATTTGGGGTGTCAATTTAGGATTAAATATCAAGATTGGTCAAAATCAGCTCAACTTTGAAAAACATACAGACATGATTAAGTGGGTAGTTGGCCTAAAATGTAATCAAATGAAATAAAACAGATGGTTATTTTGGTTCCATAAGATACTGCACCAGGTTTGGTAACTTTATGTTTAAGCTTATGGATTTGTATAGCATGCTAGAGAGAAAGTTTAAATTATAATACAGTCTTTTTTAAAAACTATGAATTTGGAGATCCTCTCTTAACCGTTCTATTTGTCAGTCTTCAATAACTTAATACAGAATCTTGGTGCAAAGTTACATGTAGGAATCCCAAAAATCTTCATCAAGATTTGTGAACTAAAGTAATACTGGAATTAGAAGAAGATTAGAAAAGGTATCTGCCTTTTGAGGCAGAGCAATTACTGTGGCGAAAAGCTGTTTTTCCACAGCCTCCATTGGTTAGCATGGTAGTTTACAATGCTAAAAGTTCTGCATGTGGAAAAGAAAGCAACTTTCAGACTGTTCGCTCTTTTGATCTTTTTCTGTGCTGCTCAGAGTACTTAAATTATTGGGCAGTCTACAAATATAAAAAGTCTATTCTCTGACCTTGAGTCTATACTGTAGTTGGAGAACTACTGACAATTTTCTCTTCTTTTTTAGTATACTGGTGGTTTCATGCATTATATACAATACCTCGAAGAAGTATTTGCATTTTGACGTTTCCACATTTTGTTGTTTTATAACCTGGAATTAAAATAGACACAACATACACAACATTGTGAAGGTGCTAAATATTGTTTATTGTGCCACAGAAGTTAAGTAAACATAAATAAACTGACAAACCAGTAAATTGCATCAAGTACACACACCCTCATCAGTTCTTGGTACAAACACTTTCAGCTGCAATTATAGCTGTGAGTCATCTGGGGAAATTGTCAGCTTCGAACATCTTTATCTTGCAATTTTTGCCCATTCCTCTTGGCGGAACTGCTCCAGCTCTTGTCAGGTTGGATGTAGACTGTTGGTAAACAGCAGTTTCCAAGTCTTGCCACAGATTTTAAATAAGTTTGAGATCTGGGTTTTGTCAGGTCTTTTCTAAAACATACAAGCCCTCGTTTTCAACCCACTTCTGTATTATTTTGTCTATTTTTAGGGGTCATTGTTCTGTGGGAAAGTGTCTCTCCCAATCCCAGGTTACTTGCAGACTGAAACACTGTATCTTCTAGAATTGCCTTATATACCTTACTGATTCCATCCAAATTGCCCTCAGTTTCTAAGTGACTTCCAAGAAAATAATGGGTTTAGCAGGGCTCTAGAGATGAATATAGTCTGTTTGTTGGTTCAACCCTGATTGATGTTTCCACAAAAAATTATTCTCTGAAGATGCCAGCCAAAGATGCTGGCGAAATGTCAGGAAGAAACTCTTTTAGAACATGGCCACATAGCCTGAAAAATCCACAAAAAACTATGGATGCCGGCTATGAAAGCCTTCGACTTCATATCCTGGATTTGTTTTGATAGCTGTTTTTATGATGTGGCTTGTTTTATTATGCTCTACAATAAACTCAGGGGCTTTCCAGAAAAGGTTTATTTAGTCAAGAGATCATTTGGTAGTGGAATAGCGTACATGTGGACACCACATAGCTAC
This sequence comes from Sceloporus undulatus, assembly GCF_019175285.1. Classification (NCBI taxonomy): domain Eukaryota; kingdom Metazoa; phylum Chordata; class Lepidosauria; order Squamata; family Phrynosomatidae; genus Sceloporus; species Sceloporus undulatus. Next base: position 329,113,946 of record NC_056522.1, on the reverse strand, counting down.
TTAAGTGACTTCTGGAGGACGTGTGTTGCACCAGACTCAAGTAAGTCAGGCAAGGCTGTATTTTATCACTTCATCTGTTTAATTTGTATGCTGTGGGCTCTTCTTTTGTGTTCCATATTTGCTGACATATTTTAGTAAGAATTTGAGTGGAATTTGTCTCTGGTGCTTGAAACAGCTCTATTGGTATGTCATCTGTTGCTGGTGATCCCCCTCCCCCCAAGAACTCTGAGTATAATAGCTTGTTTCTAAAATTATGGCTATATCTTCAAATGGTTCTTCCTTGGATGAACCTGCCATCATTTCATCCCTTTTACACAGTCCTTCAGTGTATTGTTTCCATTATCTTTATATTTCGTATTGGCTATGTATTGTGTTTGTCTGCTGGTCATATCACAACCCCACTCTTTTCACAGATCTTCTGAAAGAGGTTTCTTGTTCTACCTTTTTATTGCTATCTTCTTACCCTCTTCCTGTCCTTTTACTTTTGCTTCTTGTCTGTCCTTAACTTCTTGAAGAGTGTCATCTTTCAACAATTGAGACTTTGGCTTTGGCTGAAGAATGTGTCTTCTCGCATTCTTCTCTACTACTACCCCTGGCTTCCATCCAGAGTTCTTCTGGCTCTCAGTCAATTAGGCTTAATAGTGCAAATCTTCCCAGCACCCCATTTATCTTTCAGTGTTATAGTGATGTTCTTCAGGTTCTATTTTGGCACAGTGATTGATACAGAGTTCTTCTTTAGTTTTACTCTAATTTTTGATATTAGCAGTTCATGGTCTGTGCCACAGTCTGCTCCCTGTCTTGTTTTTGCAGAGAAAATGGAGCTTCTCCATCTTTTACTTTTAATTATTTAGTTGAAAGTATTTGATTTCTATAATCAGGTCCTTTTGGATACAGTTGACTCTTTGGTTGCTTGAAGAATGTGTTTGCAATTAACGAACTGTGGCTCCACAAAATTCAATCAGTTAATCTCCTGCTTAAATTCTTGATTTTAGATTAGGCCAAATTTTCCTACAACTGAGATACAGCTCTGGGACAGTGGGTCCTTGGTATTCACTGGGGTTTGGTTCCAGTATCCCTTGTGGATAACAAAATCACTGGATGCTCAACTACCGTTAAATACAGTGGCCTAGTAAAATGATCCCCCTTATATAACATGGCAAAATCAAACTTTGCTTTTTGGAATTTATATATTTTTGAATATTTTCAAGTCATGGATGCTTGAATGTGTGAATAAAGAATCCTTGGATATAGAGAGCTGACTGTATACTCATTTATTGTTCACTTCATTCCTTCTGAACCCAGAAGTGAACAAATTCTTACTGGTATGAATCCCTTGATACAATAAAGGAATACTTTTCAAAGCAAATCTAAGTGCTGTGATAATAGAGTTCCTGATGAAGTGCTCCTAAGCCTGGATAGGAACTTGAGTTTCATAAAAGGATCAAATTAAAGCCCGCCTCCCATTCCCCCTTCTATCAGATATGAGCCAGAGAATTCCCCTTTCTTTCCATCATCATCTGCCTCTTTTCTCTTTCTTCCCTCTTCAACTTCCCAGTGTGCTGTTTAACACAGTATGATCTCATGGCTTCAGTTCTTGGGAAAACTATGGCCCCATTCACACTATGGAAATAACCCGGTGTGAAACCAGGTTATTTCCATGACATTCACATTGGCCCCGAAGAAGCTGACTATGTTTGTGTGGGGGGGGGGCACAGAAAAACCCGGAAAATCTGTATCTCCGTGGGACAAAAATGTAGGTGTGAATGACTCCTAAATCTTGCATAGTTTTTCCGGCTTTTGTATTTCAATACACTTTTAATTAGTAACTAACTGATATGGCAGTCAGGAAGGAAGGAAATGGGCAAACAGTGTGCTGTCTGTTTCTTTTTCTATTTATTTCTCAGGACCACCAAATTGGGACTTGGATGTGGCACACAATTTAAAATAATACAGTTTGCTAAGAAAGGAAAGGGGATGAGCTGGTGATAAGGTCTTTGGTATATAGGCTGGGCTTGTGAGAATGGGAAGGCTATTTTTTCCAAACCGATGACTGGTTTTGAAAAGATTTGTGTTCTTCATGTTTTTACAAGGTGGAGGGGTGAACAACTGATTTTAGTTCAAGGTGAACTTAGGAGTGGTTGCTTGTTTCTAGGTGTTACTCTTTTTCTATATTCCACAGTTACTTGAATTCTCTTGTGTCTTCCAATTAATGTATATGATTCTACTGGTTAAACAGTATAAAATGTGATGCAGAAATGTACCCAGAATTTACCAGTCTATTTTCCTGGAGTATTCTAGATATATACAGTTTTATCATATGTGTGTTTACTTTTTTAAAAAAGCTTCAGCTGGATTAAATAATTCTTTATTGGTAGGTGCATTAGCTCAACTGTTCTCACACATAGAACATCACCACCAAAAGTTGATTCTGCTTCCCTCTGTATACAGTACTTGAAAATTTGTGCCAGCATGTTGGGGAATCCTCTTAAATTATGTACTTATCTGATTGTACCTGTCTGAAATGAGAGTGTCTTTAAGAAGTTCAAGTTGCTTTGTTTCATGGGTTGTTAAGTTATTCAAACTTTGGTTGGCTGCAGTTCTGCTTTGCTTTTCTCTAAGCAAACCAGAGACAGAGTCTAGTTTGTTTGTGGAATCTTTTGTTGGGAGAGATATGAACCAGAGCAGCAGCAGTGCTTGAGTTCATAAAATAAAATAAATGAACTGCTTGCAGTGGGAGCAGTCACACAGCATGCCTCAGCATGTTGCTTGTAACCATTAAACCAAGGTTCCCTAATCTTCCTGGCTTGTTGTGTAGTGAGAACCAAACCATCGTCTTCAGCATATTCTCAGTATTAGTTTTCAACCAATCCCTTTTAGGTGTTCTTCTAAGAGTTACTTCTTTTCAGATGGTCATAATCTTGTGGCTTCTGGAGCTTTATTGATCAGTATGTCACATTATACAGGAGTGAGCTTTTGCTTTGTTTTTTAAGCAAGCTGTATGTGATCTGGACATTTCCAATTGCAATTGTCTTTTTTTTCTTTTTGGCCCTTTGCATACCAGGTTTTTGCTGTTTCTGATATGTATAGCCATTCATAAGCTTCATTTAATACTTGATAGTGAGTTAGAGCCATGCATGAAACAAACTCATTCATTTATGGGATGCTAAGTGTGAGATCAACCCAAGATTTAGTTACTATCCCTGACTCTTAATTTAAACTAAAATTAAAACTGAAATACTCTTTTTCTGTAGTGGTGGTTTCATTATTTTATTTTTCAGTTTCCAAATTTTCTAAAGAGTACAGTTGACATACAGTTTCCATTACTTTGTTCCTTTGGTGAGGTTGTCTGTCACATCTGCATTGATGTGAATTCACATAAAAATCACCACAAACATTGTATACACAACTGTATCAAAACTCTTTACATAGTGTTTTATTAATATACAGGAAACCATGAACACTGAAAAATACTGCATAAAAAAAATGTAGATAGAATCTTGTATATTATTACGAAATAATCAAAGAAGTCCTGTGATTATATTTAGTCCCCCATTACGATTGTTTTTAATGAGGTGTTTCACTGATAAGCAAGCATATTGATAATGTGCTGTATAAAAATATAGCTGTTGATAACAATTACACTGATCACATAACTCTTCCTTTGCAATGTTCTATCAGGTTTTTTTGCATGTATAGCAGGATTCCTCTGCACTGCCAAGGCTTGGGTTCAGAAGAACCGAAGGCTGTGTTAAAGGGTGAATGCACCAATTCTGAAAATCATTTTAGAAATTCTCCTCTTAGAGCAAAATCTAAGAGGAATAAAACTTTGTACAAATGTAACAGTTCAGTAACATTCTCCAGTCTCACAAATCTTTAAGAATCATTGCTCACACCGAATGGATATTGCTGAATGGGCCTTGCACAATGTGCAGAATTGTCTGTTGTTTTCTTTTTAATGACTATATTTTTAATTGATTCTAATTTTATTGACAGTGTAATTACACTTTTAATTTTTGTATGAGATAAATTTTGAGTCCCAAACAGGAGGGAAAAAATCAGCATATAAGTAAATAGCAGCAGTAGTAGAAATAAGTGTTGATATACTTATTGTTTGATGATTATGGCAATTATTACATGAGGCCCCATTCTCACCACAATCATGCTAATGAAAAAAATGCATGCTTGAGAGAAGACGCTATCACACATGTCTGCAATTAATGTAGCAGCCAGTCTGGGGGACTCTCTTTCCCAGCATGCACCTTAACCCTGCCTTCCTCTCCTTTACCAGCATGTCTTTTTGAGTTTTTTTTTGTTTTTTTTAGTTTGAAAAAACAGGCTGCTTGGGAATGGGGGGGAGTGGTGCGGGAAAGGAGGAAACTGACTGAAGCTCAGACATTATCACACACAAACTGGATGCTACAGCAGCGTTGTTGGTAGCGATTGACAGGGTGAGCCTATCAGTGAAAAGTTGTGTGTTAGTCACAGATGGAGGACAGACCAGCTACAGCTCAGCCACGACATCATCTGATAATGTTTGGCCATAGACACATCTATTCTGCTTTAATTCCACCTTTTAGCCTCGTCTGATAATCTCCTTACTGCATATATTACTTGCTTTAGTAGAGTCAATTTATGTCACATAGACCTGGAAGAAGACTGCATGACACACCAGAAGTTGCAGTGATAGGTTGCCATTTCACCCTCAAATCTTGAACCTCTCATGCTTTAAAAGCACCAGACACTTGTGTCACTGTTTCTTGAAATAATCATATGATCTTATTTTTCATATTGTTTAAAACTGCTATGAATTTATGTAAGATTCCATTGCCATTCACAAAATTGTCACAAGTATAATTATAATAGTTTTTAACTTGAATATACATAGAGAAATTAAGAAAATTAGAAGTACTCTGTTTCACTTGTTATTACTATTATTAACCTTTATTTATAAAGTGCTGTAAATTTACACGTTCATCACTTCTTTTAGAGTTATCATTTCCAGCTTTACTTCCCTGTATAATTAAATGAGCATATACATAATGATCATTTTTAATAGTCACCTAGCAGTTTCATAACATATTTTAAGATTATAAACTATAAGATTACAACTGAGAAAGTTCTCAGTTTTGAACGAGTCTCTTAGTTCTATACTTTGACATCATCACCAAAATATTTTCATGAATAGTCCCAATGTGCCAAGGACCCACTGATCCAGTGGACACTGGTATTTTATATTTTTCAGGAGCACATTGGAGCTGACGTGAACCTGCCAACTACTCCTACGTTTTCTGGGACGTTGAAAGAACTGCCAACCCTACATTAAAACCCTACATTTAAAAAATGGTTTTGTTTTTAACCATTACTGAAAACTGCTGCAAAATCAAGATCAGTGATAATTCTTTGTAGTTACTTTATAAGCCACTGTTACCTAGGAGTAAGCTATGAAAACTTCTGTAATTTATTTATAAGTGAACCCTTTGCATTTTAAGATGCACTTCAGGGTACTTGGGGGGGAGGGAAAGATAAATACTGTATGTGCAGTATACATTTGGAAGCTGCTACACATACCATTAAAGGAAATTATATTCCACAAAGATTTCTTGGTTGCATACAGTTGAACAAGAGCTTTTTAGATTTGCTCCCATAGTACAATTATGTAATCTATAATAATAATAATAATAATAATAATAATAATAATAATAATAAATGCTTGTTCATTTCTGATTCTTTGCAATTTCCTCCCCCCCCCCCCCCCGGTGTCTTTCTCCCTCAGAAGATGTTATTCTGGAGGGTGGTTTTCCTAATCACAGTCTGTTTTTATATGATTGCTAACTTGTGAAAAACTGCATTTAGACCAGATCTGTCTTATACTGCATTATGGCAGCCTAATCACAAAATGGCAGAAAAGTGTTTTGACATGTACGATTTGCAAGCCCCAGGTTGTGTCATGATTTTATTTTGTTTTAAAGAAGCTGGCAAGGATACCTCTCATTTCAGGTGTGGTCTAAAACTGATATTGGATTTTGGCAGTTTGTATAACATCTAGGTTATGTTGTTTTAACTGGTCAATGTGTACTTCAGTTCTGCTCTGTATCATTAGTGCCAGAAAATCTGATTATCACCTAAAAGTTTGTAATTTAAGAACCCTTTTGTTTTTAAATGATGATGTGTATTTATGCTTCCCAAAGTGAGAATCCCTGTAAAAAAAGAACCCTTTAAATGTATGTAATTCTTACTAAACCATCGAGATAAATGGAAATTCCCCAATGTATTCAGGAATCTTAACAGAAGGTTGCAAGAAATACTACTACAATCCTACTGAAGAATATGTAGTGTAGCTAGGGTTGCCATCCCCAAGGACCTCCAAACTGGGAAAAATGTAGGACAAGGTTTTAAAATATAGGACTTTTTTTTTAATTTCCTGGCCAGGAAATTAAAAAAAAAAGGACCTAAATTCTAAAATCTTGTCCAAGGCCTCGCTGGGGCCTGGGAGAGAGTGTCTCCCAAGCCCCAGCGAGGCCTTGGAGGACTCCGCGATTGCGGAGCCGCTTCCAGGGCCTCGCTGGGGCCTGGGAGAGAGCTTCTCCCAGCCCTTGGCGAGGCCTTGGAGGACTCCGCGATCACGGAGCCGCTTCCAGGGCCTCGCTGGGGCCTGGGAGACAGCGTCTCCCAGCCCCCGGCGAGGCCTTGGAGGACTCAGCGATTGTGGAGCCGCCTCCAGGGCCTCGCAGGGGGGCGAATCCCGGGGTTGGGGCCAAACCGGGGCGGGACCGTGCTGACCCGCCCCAAACCGGGAAAGTCCCGCCCCCAGGCGGGATATGGCAAGCCTAAGTGTAGCATAAACCTGAAATCATAAAATTACATATTTTTGAATAATTATGCATCAAATAGCTCTGTACCTTTTTAGTTCATCATCCTAACCAATCTATACAATGCTAGGATTATGCAATGTAATGTCTTCTTAACAATCTGTTCCAAAACAATAAATATGTTAGTTGCTATTGGTTCTGTGTCAGCTCATGTGTCCACATGGTCAGACTGTAAGCTCTTTGGGGGCAGGTGAGATTTCTTTCTTTCTTTTTTTAAAATAATACTTTTATTGATTTATCACACACAAAAAATATAATTCAACATAAATTATCCACATAAAACATACTATATCACAAGAAAAACATACACATACATATACAGAATAAATTACACATTGAGAATATGATAAAAGAGATTGCCCAAATAACATGGGATCAGCACATGTCATTGTAGTTATTTTCCCCCAGTCTTGTATTAATTCCTTTTATTACTGCCATCATCCATTTGTGATGATATTTTTCCACCCTACTTTCTCCTTTATATTGGAAGATTAAATACTAGTATCTGGTAATATCACATTATTATCTACAATTCTTCAAACATTTTCCTTTCTTGGCATGCAGATGTGATGCTAAAATCCACATTCAGTAAAATGTGGACACTAATTTTCAGTGAAGTAGTAGAGTATTAATTAATGTTTTGTTATAATAAAAATGTGCTGTTCTTTCACTGTTTTCATTAATGACCTGATGAAGCAACAGTTTATTATGCATTTTCAAATTAAAGTCATTTAGGGGCTGTACAGACCGGCAAAAGGGCCGGCATCAGTTTGGAGTTGGCCCATGGTGGCCACACGCGCCGATTCTAACCCCAAACTACCATCATGCCGCTTGCCCAACCAGACGGCGGGTGGTGTGGCTATGCTTCTGTGGTGTAGCATTTATACATGCTGTGCCAAAGAAATGGAACAGAAGCACTGTTGCAGCAGCAAAGCATAGTTTTTTTGTTGGCTCAAAAAGGAGAGGCATTTTGCTGCTTTTTTTAAGCTGGCAAACCACTGGATTGGGCCTGCAGCATGTGATTGCTGCAAACCTTATCCGGCTCTCAAAGGAGTGCTGGCAAGCTTTTCCAAAGGGTCCGTCTGTTCAGCCCCTTAGTCAAGTTTACAGTGACAATTATAATGTAATTTTTTAACACTTTTCCACTTTTAAAGTAACTTTCAGGGGTTGATTTTCAATATTTTGAATTCTAATACAGGATTATATGCACATGAATGGTCAAGTTGCAAAGCCAATGTTTGTTCAATATAATTAGTGCCCATTTATTCTGTGCATAAATATGCACATTTTCAGTGGAAGTGTAAACTTTGTGCTGCAAAATAATGACAGATACCTACTGCTAGCTAGGGCCAACATATTTCACCTCTGACTGCAAACTGCGTATTGCAGATGAAAAAGATAAAACATGCGGGTTAATTTCTTGCTTCTTCTGGACTGGCTAAAAATATTTTTCTAAGTGCTTTGTGAGTTTTTATGAAGACAGCATTTCTACCTACAACATTTTTCTGGAGTGAAAGAAATGTATATTTCATTCCTGTATGAAAGGATAGATTTTTTTAAATTCTATATTAACAAAATTTAATATGCGTAATGTGTTTTAAAGTAGAGTTCTACCATCTTTTGGTTGCTTAGCAGAACTGTGATGATAACTGAATTGTAGTTAGGCAGATGTCCACTTTCACTTCCTTATGTAATCTATGTCTGTAATCCTTTCCTTGTCTGCCACTTTTTAGATCAATATTATAGCAGGTCATCTGCAATATGACATTGTGTTGCTCCTCTGTTTTTGATGGGCATAGGCCATATGACTATCATAGCTTGGTAAGGCAATAGTGTGAGGCAGGGGTTTGCTAGTGATTTATTGTTCTCAGTTCTGGCTCAAGGGTTCAGTGTTTTTTTAGTTGATATGGCAGCAAAATCTAAAATAATGGGATATTTACTAGGCATTTATTTATAAGACACTAGTGTTTTGAATGAATTTAATTACCACCTCATCTAAAAAGATTCCAGGGCAATTTGAAATTTTTAAATATTGGGCTGACCTCAGATTTGTTAGTAGTTATAAGAACTATTACCTCTCTTTTTAAGGTCATTGCATAGATGAGTGGAAGCACTGATATAACTGTGAAAGAAGCATGTATATACATTCATAGCAACCACTTTTTCTCTCTATTCCAAACTGAACAAATGTTTTATTGACTGTTCAAAGTGGTTTTTCACTGATAGTGCACATAGGCATGTCAGCTGAGAGTAAACATTACTACCCTGAGGGTGTTATGTAAATGCTTGAATTTTTCACAGGAAAAAAATCAGTGCAATAAAAAGTTTAACTTCAATTGAATTGTATTCATACATTTTGATTTTGCTGAGGGTTCCATTATCAGAATTATTTCTATTATCAGAATGGTTTACTGTATTCCTCTAGTCCTTGTGACTTCATGTCCTACAAAATCCAGCAACCCTCTGGAGCATATTATGAAAGTATGAAGGAGCTACTGGATGGATGAATCAGGAAAACTTGCGTTCCTCTCTGTTTTGCTGTTGGAAAACCTTTGCTAATCCAAAAAGTTTTCCGTCAAGAGAAGGATACCATTAAATAGAACCCTTTGTCTCTGTCTGTGGTTCTGTGCTTGTCAGGAATGTTGTGCAAGGCATGGAAGTGTAATAACTCCTGCTTCCAAAGCATCTGTTTTTATAGTTACTAGTTTCCCCTTGAAATATTTTTGAAACAGAGGGACTTTCAATAGGGTGTGTGTCAATAAGGTTTGAAAATCGGTGAATTTCCGTTTTTGTTCAGGGGGTCTGGAACGGATCCCCCACGAAAATGGAAGAGTGACTATATTTACATTTGAATCACATTATTTAAATGCCCAGCACATTATTTAAAGTGAAAATATTTCTTCCCAGACTGCAGCGGGACTTCTGGTCACTTCCACTTTTGTTTGTCTTGATAATCTATGGTTGAAGCAGTCACTTTTTGGTGCAAATTGGAACACTTGAAAGAATGTACTTATAGATTTGTTTTCCAATATGGTCTTAAAATAACAACATAGGAATAGATTAGATTTGCAATGTATGGCTGCTTTCATAGACTGTTGTCTATTGGGTATATCTATCACGTTAATGGGTTAATTGCTTTTCAGAAAAAAATCTTGAGCACCTCTGTTGTTGAGTTTTTTTGGATTTATTATCATATTTTAGCAAGTTTTCACAAAACGTTTTGTAAACTAAACATTTAATGTAGAAATGTAAATAGAATGGTATAGAATTGTTTTAACAAATGCTGCAAGGGAGAGGGATAGCAAAGTAATGATTTTGCAACTTCTTAGCAAAATTTCATTTTATTATTATTATTTTATTTAATTATATCTGCATTTCTCTCGATACAGGGACTCAAGGAGTTCTGAACATTAGTTGATACGGATTGCTTATTTTGTTTCCTATTATATAGCAACAATTTGCAAGGTCTATTAAATTAATTCTTCAAAGACTGTGACTAGGTTTTACTCATGGAATAAATATTTCAGCAGCACAGTGTGTATCTAATTTCCACATAGTCAGTGTGTTTATTAAAAATATGCAATATGCATGACTTGATGACACCACAAATCCTGTTTTGTTTTAAAATTTAATAGGTCTGTTTAACTCTGTGACCTAGTAACACATTCAGATGTTCTGCATGTGTAGAAAATCTAGCAAGAATTTTAATAACATTTTTTGGAAGGTTAGATAAATACTTGTGCTGTTGTTATGGCCCTTGTGGTTTCTTCCAACTCTATGATTATATGATTCTATGACGTTGACTTAATGGTAGCCACATAAGTGAGAGACCTCAAAGTCACCCAATCATCAACAGGCCTGCTTGTGTCTTGCAGACTCAGTCTATTCTTTTCTAATGCCATCTTCCTCTTTTCCTACTGCCTGCTACTTTACCAAGCATTAATGTCTTTTCAAGTGAATCATGTCTTTTCATGCTATGGCTGAAATACAACTGTGTCAGTTTAGACATCATGGCTTCTAGAGAAAGTTCAGGTTTGCTCACTTTTTGCTCTAGATTTGCTCTAGGACCCATTTAGTTCTCTTTTTTGCAGTCCCCAGTATCCATAGAACTCTTCTTCAGCAAATGAGTTAATTTTTTTCCCCTATTAGCTTTCTTCACTGTCCACCTTTCACAACCATATATAGAAATGGGACAAATGGTGGCATGGACATTCCTAATATTAGTATTCAATGATATAGCTTTACACGTCAAGATCTTGTCTAGTTCCTTCATAGCTGCCCTTCTAAGTCTTGTCTATTTCTCATTTCTTGACTTACTGTAACTCTCCATCCTGATTAATGACTGAGCTTTGGTATGTAAATTGTTGAACAATTTCAGTGTCTTAACTGTCTACTTTAAAATGACGAAAATCATGTGTGGACTTTGTTTTCTTAATGTTTCACTTTAAACCTACCTTTTCTCTTTTTCCCCTTGACTTCCTTCAGTAATCTCTCCAGTTTTTTTTTTTCTATTTTCTGCTAGTAGAGTGGTTTCATCTGCATACTTTAAATTGTTGATGCCCCTTTCTCTTATTTTCATGCTTCTTTCTTCCATATCTAATCCTGCTTTGTATATGATATTGTTCAGCATACATCTGTGATTTGTGGAAAAGCGGTATACAAATAAAATGTATTATTATTATTACAAATGAAACAGATGAGGTGATAAAATGCAGCCTTCATTGACCACTTTTCTGATTGAGAACTATTCTATTTCTCTGTGTCCTTTTCTAATGGTAGCCTCTTATCCTGAGTACATATCAGAACAATCAAGTGTTCTGGGCACACCCAATTTAAGTGCAATCCATACAATTTTTGTGACCTATGCAGTCAAAGGCTTTGCTATAATATATAAAGCACAAGATGATTTTCTTTTCAAATTCTTTGGTGTCAAGATAAGCCAGAATAAACCAGGTGCTCCATTAGCCAACATATGTTTGCAATATGATCCCTAGTGCATCTTCCTTTTCTGATCCCAGCTTGCACATCTGGTATTTATCAGTGTTTTTTTTTTACTTTTACTTCTCTTGTACACTTCTGAAAAATCCTGTGCTGAATATATGCATGTATAAAATAAGGCCTGGTACTTATGGGCCCTCAGTGACGCCCTCGTCATCTGCTAGGGCTGCCTTGGGGCAGAGCACCCACACGCCTCACTACCCTAGCACCTGACGAGGGTGTAATAATGGTGGCGTCCTGTATACATGGGTACCACCATTGTTACGTGTCGCGTGGCATCTGCACAGCACCACGTGGCGCTTACTTAACGAGTGCACCAGTAGCGCACTGGTTAGGCTACCTTTGTGGTGTAAAAAGAACCCACTTTTCATGGGTTATTTTTCCGCCGGAGAGAAGCTGCGTGGTTTGGCAGCTGCAGCTTCCTTCTGGCGGAAAAAAAAGGCTCCGGCAGGCCGCTGTTTTTCGGCGGTTTGTACCATGCCTAAATCTTCCTTTTTTCCTTATTTTAGCAGTTTCAAAGAGATTTGAATCAACCTGTTCCAGCACAAGGACAGGGAAGAAGAAATCTAATAGCAGCTTCAAGATGAACAACATCTTTAGGATGAATTTTATGCAAAATTCATGGCAGCTCATGCTTGTTTTATAATTTACTTTACATAAAGGTTTATGGTTACATAGCTGCATGTAACGGAGAGCTGTTGGCGTGACTGTGCAAACTGTGTTGCACCACACTGAAGCTCTGTGCAGGCTGGAGAACTCCTTCTCCCTCTCCCAGAATTAGCAAAGAAGACAACATGCTGATATCTCTCAAGGAGACACTTTACTTCTGGTTTCACTGTATACAATCTCGTTCTCTCCATCAAAGCTACTCACACAACACACAAACACCATCAACTCACACTGTACAATGAGACCTCTTTGTCCAGCCTCTTCCTACTGTGTTACATATTTACAAGTCCCCCTTGCAGTGTGACTTTGCACTTTTCAGCCTCGGATGATGTCACCTCCTGTGACTCAGCCTTGCTCAATTGCTGACTCATTGTGGTTCCTGAATGACCAAAGGTAACCCCTTCACCTTTGTCCCACATCTGGGCATTTTTCCTTAGGGCCTATTCCTAACAAGAGCCAGTTTGGTTTGAGGGCTTGACTAGTACTCTGGAGTACAGGGTTCGACTCTCTACTCAACCATGGAAGTCCACTGGTGACCTTGGATAAGTCATACTCTCTGAGCCTCAGAGGAAGGCAGTGATAACCCGCTTCGAACAAATCTTGCCAAGAAAATTTTGTGATAGGTTTGCTTTAAGTCGGAAAGCAACTTAAAGGCAGAGAACAACAGCAACAGCGACATACATGAGCACATACCCATAGATTCACTAACCTGCATATGGTGCCATACAGTAACCTACTTGTAGCACCTTTGAGACTAACTAAAAGAAGTTGGCAGCATGAGCTTTTGTAGACTTCAGTCTACTTCCTCAGATGCATTTGGTAGAATGGAAGACAGAGACAGACTATTGGTATGTGAGAATGTTAATTCAAATTCAAAATCCTTTGTGTATGGAAATAAAGTAGCAAGCCCAGTTATTATGATGATCGTTTGTGGACAAAGGCATAGAAAACTAGTCTTTGTGTGTGGAAATGAAGTGGCATAGGAACTAGCCTGTGGTGAAGAGATTAGATCAGTATAGGATGCCCCCATGAGGATAGGGTCAGATAGTGTTGAAATACGTGTAGCGAGCCAGGAAGCCATAATCTTTTTTCAATCCAAAAATACTTATGAAGATTTTTGGATAAGGAGAAGCTTTCATCCCTCTCTCATAATATTGGAACTGATGAAGTTGGATGGCAATAGATTCAGGACAGATAAAAGGAAATACTTCTCCACCTGTTTGTTGTAAAATATAGTTATGGCCACCAAACTGTGCAGACAGATGAAGAATAAGGCTAGAAAGCAACAAGATCCTGAATACCAGTTGCTGGGGAACAGGCAGGTTTTCTGCTGGGTTCTGTACTGGGTAATGTATATATGATTCCTAAAGGGATCAGGTTGGTTATCTGTGTTCCAGTTTTCATACCCACTGTATCTGATGTTACTGTCCCCCTTTGTCTGGCTTTTCAAGGCCTGGTATTTCAGCCTTTCAGCACTATGCGAGAATAGGTAAGATGGTAATGGAGAATGCCTGGCAAACCAGCTGTAGTAAACCAGCTATAAGAATCCTTTCTATAGGATAAGAGTGCATGTTTAGAAGCAAGAAAATTACTGTCTCTTCATGGTGAGGAGGTTTTCTCAGAGTCAAAGACCTTTCACTAAAAGCAGCATTTTTTTCTGCTTGTTTATAACAATATATTTTCACATGGCATCATGAGACATATGGAAGCAGCAATGGCAGTATGCAGGATTTAAATGTCCATAGTCCAGGATCTTTGTGACATGATTCCCCACACAATAAGGAAGTTATGGCAAGGAATGGGTTTCATTTCACACCAATTGGCAAAAATGTTTTTGCCAACAGTCTCAGAAATTTAAATAGTTGTGCTTTAAACTGAGTTATCATGAGAGGGAGACAGTATTTTGGAGGGCAGAGGTTCATCAATGGCTGGAGATAATAGCCAAATGCTTATAGAGAGAATAAGGCAAATAGTGCAAGGACTCAACAGTGGGAGGGGAAAAAAACTTTACATAGGCGGCTAGGGGAATGGCCCATTGTCTTAGGTGCCTCTATACCAATGCACAGAGTATAAGAAATAAAATGAACTTAATCTAAAAAACAAAGCAAATATGATGTAATACACATCATTGAAACCTGGTGGGGTGAGTTTCATGATAGGAACATAGTTATAGAGAGAGATACAACTTTTTAAAAAGAGAAATCGGCCAAACAGGAAGGGAGGAGTAGTACCATTATGTATCAAGGATGTTTACACCTGTGAAGAGATCTAAGAGTTGAATCCCATAAGCCAGGTGGAGAGTATTTGGATAAAAATTAAAGGGGAGGGAAACAACAGGGCTGTTACTGTGTGAGTCTACTACAGTCCTCCAGTTCAGATTTAGGAGCTGGATGATAACTGTACACTAAGAAAGGAGAGATGGGTGACTTCAATTATCCTGATACTTTGTGTGTGTGTGTCGGGGGGGGGGGAGGTCGGGCTATGAGGCTGTGTTCTAGAAGAGTTTATTCCTGACGTTTTGCCAGAAAAACCACAAAAAAACTATGGATGCGGCTGTGAAAGCCTTCAACTACATATGTTGATATTAGCTGGGAATCAAACTTAGCTAAAACTTTTAAGGCCCAGCAAATTTCTCACTTGCCTGGCAGACATTGTCCAGAGAAGGTGGAAGAGGCAACATGGGGATCAGTTATTTTATATCTTTTCCTAACAAACAGGGATGACCTGGTTAATGGGGTGCAAGTGGTGGGATCATGTTCTCATGGGAGTGACCATGTTCTGAAGTTTGTTATACAGTGGGCAGGGAAAGCCAAGTATAGTTAGACACACATTCTAGACTTTAGGAAAGCTGATTTCAGTTTTGTTGTTAACTGTTCTCGAGTTGATCTCGACCTATTGTGACCCTGCTGATGAGTCATCACCAAGACTCTCTGTCCTCCACTGCTCTGCTCTACTCCTGCAAACTCATACTCATGATCTCTTTAATAGAGTTCATCCATCTTGCAGGCGGCCTTCTTTCTTTCTACTTCCCTCTACCTTTCCTAGCATTACATGTTTTTTTCCCAATGATTCATGCCTTCTCATGATGTGTCCAAACTAGGACAACCTGAGTTTTATCATCTTGGCTTCTGGTATTATGGTGTCATCTGCATATCTCAGATTGTTGATATTCCTTCCTCCTATTTTCCCTCCTCCTCCTCCTGTGTCCAAGCCTGCTTTTCTTACAATATGTTCTGCGTATAGTTGAAGTACTAGGGTGATAAGATGAAGCCTTGTCTGACTCCTTTGCCAGATGGGAACCATTCTGTTTCTTCATGTTCTGTTCTGACAGTAGCCTCTTGTCCTGAGTACAGATTCCTCATCAAGGCTATCAGATGTGTTGGCACTACCATGTCTTTAAGGGCATTCCATAGCCTTTCATGATCTGTGCAGTCAAAGGCTTTGCTACAGTCTATAAAACATATGCTGATTTTCTTTTGGAACTCCCCGGTGCACTCCATTATCCATTGTATGTTTACACTGTGGTCCCTAGTGCCTCTTCCTTTCTGAACCCCACTTGGATCTCTGGGATTTCTCTCTCTGTGTACGGTTGGATTCTATGTTGTAGAATTTTGAGCATAAATTTGCTTGCATGGGATATTAGTGCAGTGGTTCTATAGTTGTTGCACTCTTTTGAGTCTTCTTTTTTGTGGATGGGGGTGTATATTAATAATTTCCCAGGGAAATACTGATCACATGATCAGGAATAGTAAAAGAGAAAGGAGTTCAGGACAAATGGGGATTTCTTAAAAGGAAGATAAGAAGCAGGCACAATTTCAAACAGTTTCAATGAGGAGGAAAAATAGGAGGTGTCTTGAGGAACCAGGATGGATGATTAATTTTTTAAAAACTAAGCTAAATTTTAAAAGTGGCATGTATAAGAAATGGAAAAAAGGAGGAAATCACCAAAAAGACAAATAGGTAGCATGTGCAGAGGGAAAGTCAGAAAAGCTAAAGTGCAGAATGAGCTCAGGCTTGCTAGAGAGGTTAAGAACAATAAAAAGGGCTTTTTTGGGTATGTCTGTAACAAAATGAACAGGAAGGAAATGGTAGGGCAGGGGACATGGAAAAAGCAGAACTACTTAACACCTCATTCTTCTCATAAAAAAAAAGAGTGCTCAACCCGAGGAAAAAAGGATTAGAGGATGCAGTAGCGGAAACGCAGCATGGAATAAATAAAGAAGTAGTACAGGAATACCTGGTTAATCTAAATGAAATCAAGCCTCCAGGGCCAGATGAACTACATCTGAGAGTATTAAAAGTATTGGCAAATGCAGTCTCAGAGCCACTGTCAATAATCTTTGAGAATTCCTGGAGAACAGAAGTCACAGCAGAGTGGAAGAAGGCAAATGTTATCCCCATCTCCAAAAAGGGAGAAAAAAAGAAGACCCAAACAATTACTGTCCAGTTAGCCTGACATCAATACCAGGAAAGATTCCAGAGCAGATCATTAAACAGATGGTCTGTAAGCATTAGAAAAGAATACTATAATCACTAAAAGTCAACATGTGTTTCTCAAAAACAAATCACACCAAACTAATCTTATCTCTTTTTTTTCCCAATAAAATTACCAGCTTGGTAGATGCTGTGGATGTAGTGTGTCTTAATTTCAGTAGGCCTTTGACAACGTTCCCCCATGATATTCTTGCAAAGAAACCAGTAAAATGTGAACTAGACAAGCAATTTGTAACTGGTTGACCAACTGGACCCAAAGGGTGCTCAGCAATATAGCAATAGCAAGTACATTTTTATACTGCTTATCAGTGAACTAGCACTCCCTAAGCGGTTTACAATGTGTAAGCCAGTTGCCCTCAACAAGCTGGGTACTCATTTTACCAAGCTACGAAAGGATGAAAGGCTGAGTGGATCTTGGAGCCCTCCTTTAGGATTGAACTTACAACGTTGTGGCTGCAGTACCAGCATTTAACCACTGGTGCACAGCAATGGCTCCTGTTCATCCTGGAGAGAGTAGTAACCAGTGGGGTTCCACAGCGTTCTGTCCTGGGTCCAGTGCTATTCAACATTATCAATGACTTGAATGAAGGAATAGAGGGGATGCATATCAAATTTGCAAATGACACCAAATTAGGAGGAGTAGCTAACACTCCAGAGGACAGGATCAAAATTCAAAATGACCTTAATAGATTAGAAAGCGGGGCCAAAACTAACAAAACGAATTTCAACAGGGAGAGATTTAGGGGCAAAAATTGAAATGAAATGCAGAGATATATTGTGGGGGACACTTGGATTAACAAGACTACACGTGAAAGGGAGCTAGGAGTCCTAGTAGACCAGAAGTTCAACATGAGTCAACATTGTGATTCAACAGCTGAAAAAAGCCAGTGCAGTTCTAGGCTGCATCAATAGAAGTATAGTGTCTAGACTGAGGGAAGTAATAGCACCATTCCATTTTACTTTGGTCAGGCCTCACCTGGAATACTGTGTCCAGTTCTGGGCACCACAGTTCAGAAAGGATGCTGGCAAGCTGGAGCATGTCTCAAGGAGGGTGACCAAAATGGTGAAGGGTTCGCCTTACGAGGAGTGACTTAGGAGCTGGGTATGTTTAGCCTGGAAAAGAGATGGTTAAGAAATGATATAATAGCTCTGTTGAAATATTTGATGGGATGTCTTTCTGAAGATGAAGGTGTTTTAGGCAGTACAAGCACTGGGAGGATAGGAAGGAGGTGTTTCAGTGTTAAATTGTAACATCATATCTGCAGAAGCGCTGGGAACCTGGAGTTTGTTTTGCTTTGTTTAAACTTTGTTGTTTAAGGTAGGCTATTTTTTTTATTAATTGAATCTTGCTTATTATATTAATACCGTGAAACATTATTTTATGTATTAGAAAGTTTGATCAACCATGCTTTAATGCTTTCTAATCTCAACAATACAATATTATTAGGCTTTGATATGCTTTATATCTTTCAATAAAACTTTGGGAATTATAGTGACAAGTTGGTAGGCTGTATAGGAATATAGGACTACATAAATGCCAACTAAATCAGAAAATTAAGTAGCAAAGTGCAGTTCAGACGTTATGACCACTAACTTAATAATTGTTCTTTAAAAGGTACACTTTTAAAGCAAGTTGTTTTGGTTGAAATTATGAAGAATTTGTTTCTGAACTGCATTTCTTGCACTATAAAATAAAGTGATTAAAAATAATCAAATGACACAGGATACTGGTCTAATAATGAATGACTGCCACTAAACTGTTAAAATTAGATTTAAATTAAATCATCATTATTCCAGTGAGAGTGATAGAAGATAGGAATAATAGCCAGTCTTAATTTAAAAAATTGGATTTTTCCTTGCCTTGGTGTTTTGTTTGTTTGTTTGTTTGTTTGTTTTGGTGTTCAGTAAACGACTCAATAAAGTTGGAGCTGGTTCAGATCATGATTCTCCTGTAGCAGATCCTGTGTAATTGTGTGCTTTCCCAAATTAGGCAGGTTGAGCAACAGCTTTCAGAGCAAAATAGAAAAGGGGTAAGCCTGCCTCACCAGCTCCCTCAGCAGGTTAAAAAAGCATAGATTTAAACATTTGGCAAGCAGACTTGAAATCATAAGTGAAGGCTAGTAAATGAAAGCCGTATCTGAATGCATTTTGGAAGAATCCTTCAAGTGGGGCCTAAAAAGTTCAAAATGTTTTTCTTCACTTCAGCAAAGCTTTTTCTTTTTAGGTTGTTTCATTTCACATTCCACATACTCTGGAACCCTAGCATGTGGTGACGGTGCCATCTTTACGCACTGCCATCCACACGGCATGCGTGTCAATGACAGAGTAGCGCACACGTGACATCACCACAACACCCCAGGGCGCACATGGCACCTTGGTAGCGTTGCAGGAAGGAGCTCCATTTCGGAGCTCCTTTTTGGGAGGATCCTTGCCGCGGCCGTGGGGTTGCCGCAGCAACAATCTGGAGGAGAAAGGGGAGGCCTCTGTACTGGGCCAATGTCTCACCTGAATCATCCTGCTTTGTAGAAAAGAGGTGAGAATCATGTGGCCCCACAGATGTTGATGAACTGCAGCTCCCAGTATTCCTACCATTATCAGTGTGTACAGGTCTCATGGGACTTGCAGATCCCAAATATCTGAAGGTCACATGATTGTTTAAAAGTCCACATTTTTTATTTCTTAACAAGAAACAAAGGACAAGTTATGAACAGATTTGTGCCAAACCAGATGCCTATATATAGCAGCATATTTGGTTCTCAGACATCATTTTTTAAATTAGAACTGGAGAGTGAGATTGACTTTGAATTCTCATGAACAAGAATATATCAAGTAATTTTTTATGCATTTAAGTAACTTTGGATAACTCTTCAGTCTTTTTAAAAAAGTTATTGGCAGATACCGTCTAACTAAAAAGATTGCATGTACAGCGCTGTGTAAATTTACAGCGCTTCATAAATAAAGGTTAATAATAATAATAATAATAATAATAATAATATGGTTTTTTAACATTCTTAACAGCTGTAAACTGAATTGATACAGGTCTGTGAAAAATTTCACTCCTCTGTCCCCCACTTCTCTCTTTAAATATTTGTTTGTTTGGTAATCTATATCCCAGATGATATTTCAAATTGTTATAACAGTTTGAAGAAAGGGAGGTTCTTTTATACTTGTAGTCTAATTGTGCTCAGCCATCTCCTTTGTTTTATGTACTGTATATAGTTGTCTATAAGTCTAAAAAATTCTGCCCCAAAATTGACCCCCAGATCCCAGGTCGACTTATTTATGGGTCACTATGGTAATATGATTGCAGCTCTTTCAGATTTCCCCATGCATTCAGCAGAGCAGTTTATTTCTCTCTTGCAAGCAGAAAGAGTCCTGAGTGATTAATTGATATTGCTGTTTAAGAATCCTCTCCTGCCTGCAACTAAAGCTGAAACGATGAGGCCTCAATGAGAGTCTCTCTTGCCACACACACACATACACATACTGAAGTCTTACCCTCAACCTATCCATGGTTCATGGCAAAATCCATAAATTTGGCCCCAAAACATCACCTCACCTTATAGATGAGGTCAATTTATAGTTGAGTACTGTATACGCAGTAGTTGGGTTCTCTTTTAGTGATCCCTGTTACCCATGGCAGCTGCAGCCATTCCTGGGGTTCATTGTATTAAGGGTAAATTTATTAGTTTATGACACAGAGTTTAAGTGTTTATGACACAGTGCTGGCAACTGTGATTTATTTTTGCTGTTTTGTTCTTCAAGTGAACACATCATGCCCAAAGTAACTATAATATATACATTACAGAATGCAGTATATAGCTTTTAACTGTATACAAAATTTGCATTTGAGATGGCCATATAATATTCTATATTTGTCTCAATGTTTTGGCTTTGTTGTTAATCACTAATTACTTTTTGTGTTATTTTAATTTTAACTTATTATTATTATTATTAAGCTTTATTTATATAGCGCTGTAAATTTACACAGCACTGTACATACAATCTTTTAATTAGACGGTTCCCTGCCCTCAGGCTTAAAATCTAAGAAGACATGACACAAAAGGGGAAAGGAGTGGAGGATGAAGCCAGATGCCTTCTGGGAAGGGCTCAGTTCCTTTTCACATCTTCTCCACAACATTTTTGTATATAAATTTTCAGATCTTTAAAACTCTTGTTAAATATCTGCATGCACACAAGATTTTTTTTTAAATGCATACTATTGAATGATAAATTAGAGAAGTGTGTGCGGACTTGCTTTTAAAATATTTAAGACACTTAACAGCCTGCATTAATCTCATCAGGAGAGGAAAAGTTCTTATGCACTTTAAGACCAGTTTATGGCCTCAAAATTGAACATAAAAGAATAATCTTGACTAATGATAAATGATCTTAGCTTCTTGTTATTGTTAGTTTCTTTTGAGTCAATCTTGACCCATTACAACCCTGTGGATGAGACATTTCCAAGACCCACTTTCCTCTACCTCTCTGCTCAAGTCCTGCAGGCTCAGGCCTGTGGTCTCTCTAATTGAATCTAGCCATCTGACATGTGGTCCTCCTCTCTTCTGCCTTTCACTTTTCCTAGCATCATTTCCTTTTCTAGTGAGTCATACCTTCTCATGGTGTGGTCAGAATTCAACAACCCCAATTTAGTAATCCTGATTTTTAGGGAATTTCGGCTTGATCTGTTCTAGGACCCATTTACACTGGTCCCCCGGGTTACGAAATACCCAGGTTACGAAATTTTCGGGATACGAATAAATCCCATAGGGATTTATTGTTTCGGCTTACGAAGGTTTTTTCGGGTTACGAAAAAACCTCTGCGCTGTTTCAAATGGAGCCGCGGCGCAGCCGCGGCTTTTTCCCCATTAGCGCCTATGGGCTATTCGGCTTACGAAGTATCCCGGGTTACGAAAGCGGCGGCGGAACGAATTAATTTCGTAACCCGGGGTACCAGTGTATTTGTGTTTTTGGCTGTTCACGGTATCCTTAACCCTCTTCTCCAGTACCACTTCTCAAATGAGTTGATTTTCTTTCTAGCTACTTTCTTTATCGTCCAGCTCTCACATCTATACATGGTGATGGGAAATACAATGGATTTGATGATCCTAACTTTAAGATTCGGTGTTCTGTCATTGCACTTTAGGATTGTGTTTAGTTCTTTCATAGCTGCCTCTCCCAATCCTAGTCTTTTTCTGATTTCTTGACTATATTATCTACTCTGGCCAATATTTAATGCAAGCTATGGGAACCCTTTGACTATTTCTGTTTTGGTGTTATCGTAGCTTCTTTGTGTCTTTTTTATCTATGATAAATGATGTTAGCTTCTTAGTGTATTAATTTTTGTTTATCAGATTGTGTAATTTTGTGTTTTAAACTACAGTCATCCCTCCATATTTGCGGCTTTGATATTTGCGGCTTTGATTATTCACGGATTTCATTAATATGTTCTCTCTAGGACTGTCTAGGTCCTCCAGTGCAACTCTGTGACCAACTTTAACTAAAAGTTGCACTGAAAGACCATTTGTAGCTGCTCCAGTGCCATTCTATGGTCAGTGTATGTTGGACATTGACCACAGAGTTGCACTGGAGGACCTAGAGATTCCTAGAGAGGTGTCATCTCAGGTAAAAACAGTGTTTTTGTTATTTGCGGTTTTTCCATATTCACGGGGGTCTTGTTCCCCTAACCCTAGCGAATATGGAGGGACAACTGTAGTTCTTTTTATCATATACTGCAAAACAACACTGAAGCTGTATCTAGCGTAGGTTTTCAAGATGGAAGGTCTAGGAGGAGGAAATTGGGGGATATGTTGAGTCTTAAAATATAAAAGTAATTGGCATAAATAAGCACCTACATATGAAAAGAAAATTGTAAAATTGAGGTTTCTTGTTTTTATATACACAGAAAGCAATAGGAAGAGACTGCAGTGCCATCTTCACATTAGTCTTTTTGTTTGATGTAACCTGTGACATCATTATGCAAACAATGGAGTTTATTTTCAAACAGGTACTATAATTTACATATACAGATCCATAAATTATTATCAATGCAATCACATATGTCCTTGAAGTTTCTCTCTGAACCTGAAAATAAATCCCCCAATGTAAGTTTAAGGGCATAATAAGATCTGAAATAAAACTTTAATATAACAAATCTACCTATTTTGAACTTCATGGGGCTAAACACACAAGCAGGATACAATGAGCCAACTCCATTGTTTCCTGTCTACGGATTCAGCCCATTCCCACTGTCAGAACTTACCTGGTCTGGCTCCACAATGGGTGGGTGTTCAGACGCCTGCCTGCTGCTGCACTGTGTGAAGCCTTCTTCACTGTCTCACCTTTCATTACCATTCTCTGTGCAGGCCCCTAGCACAGTCTGTAAGGGCAGAAAGGGGCATTTGGCTTCACCCACATGACTAGGCACCCCTTGAGACTAGGGCCTGCATGGAGAATGGTGGTGGCAGATAAGGGGGCACATAGCTGTCTGAATACCAGCTGCTACAAACATCCAGTTGTTTTAAACCAGGCTAAGGGCCAGTTGAGTTGGGTTCGGTCTGAATCTACCAAAATGGCATCCAGTCTACCCATTCCTGGGGCTGTTGGCCTGCATTGTCTGAATAGGACTTTACCAGGCAGGAGGAGCGGAATGTGTATACAAGACCGGTACAGTTTTACTGAACAGCACATTAGGACTGCAACTCTGTGCACCTTTATTTTGGAGAAAAGGCCACTGAACACAGTGGGACATGACTAGCTCAAAGGAGCTTGTGGCACAGCTTTTATAATGCGACTTACCGCTCCCAAATTGAAGCCTAATTCGGGTTGCATTCTGGTCCTATCGTATGGCTTTTGTTGCGCAATCTGTGAGCTGAGGACAGCCTGGCTGCAGCCCTCATCCATTAACGCACTCCAGTGGCCATTTTTCAAAGTTGATAGCTTTCCAACTTTAAAAAATGGCCACCAAAGTGCATAAAGGGACGCAGGCTGCAGCCGAGCTGTACTCGGATGATCGATTGGGAGACAAAAGTCATGCGATAGGACCAGCATGCAGCCTGAATTAGACTTCAATTCGGAAGTGGTAAGTTGCGATATAAAGCTGTGCAATAAGCTACTAAGATTGGGCTGTAGATATTCTGTCTAGTACAGAATGACAGTGAAACATTTCATTTTATCTTCCACTTAGTATGATGTTTGTTCAGCCAAGGATTTCCATGGCCTCCTTGTTAAAGGATGGAAAGCAAAATAAATTCAAGAAGGTATTCGTATGAGGTTCAGTAACCCCCCCCCCAAAAAAAAAAACACCTGGCTGCTTTATTACTCTATAAGGCACAAGTGAAGTTCATTGGATTGGAATTTTTTCTTGATCCCAGTATACACACAATTACAGATAACTGGTGTACCCATTCTTTGAGATAACTTTAGCGGGGCAGTCAGAGTCCTAGCTTTCTGTAGAAATCCTGCCCAGTTTCAGTAATGCAGATGAGTCCAATTGGAAAAGGTTCAGCTCCTGCATGTCTCTTGCTCTTAACATACCACTGTCTTAACCCCCTTATACCACAGTCCAAATCTCTCTCTGGCTGTTTTTGGGGGCAGAAAAGAATGTGTATGTCATGCTAAAAAAGGACTCATTAGTATAACAGATTCTTAAAATCAGTAATAAAGATTCATAGCTCTTTTCCTACCTTTACTGTTTATAAAATGTTTTCAGGGTTCTGTTAAACTATCCTATATTCATATTAATTTGAGGGTATTCACAGTTTTCTATATCTACTATTTTCTGCGAGGGAAGTGTCGTTTTTCCTTTTTAAAAAAACTTGGATTATATCATATTCCAGTGAGGTACATTGAGCACCATTATCCTATACTTCTATGTCACTGTCTTTAGAATGGTAGTTTGGGGTTGTCTTCCATATTAAAATACAGAAGGGTATTTAATTGTGGTAGAGGAGAAACCGTATGCCTTAAGTGCTACAATAAACTGCTATTTTTATTGAAATAAAAGTGAAAAAATTAAAGACAGTCAGTTGAACCATTGTTTAATAATTGCAAACTTCTCCCATATGGAATATGGAAGAGGACCAGTGGTATACTTTTTCATTCTTTCCATCATGTATTTGGCAGGTAATACAGTCATTAAAAGCTGGCTTGAATAAGTACTGTGTAACTAGTAAGAGTGCCTATTATAATAAGTGCTATTCCTTCTCCAGCATCGTCCAGTGGCTACCTTATGGAACTAAAGGCTCTTGTCCTACACTCCATTTTGTAACTAAAAGAAAGTGATCTGGCTAATTATACTGTGTTCTCCACATATATAAAAGGCTCAATATCAGCCTTTTAATATGTAATAATACTGTAAAGAGGCCATGGTCAGGGTGCAGTTTAAATATATGGCCATACTTTTTTTTGGGGGGGGGGCGGGGGCGGGGGTCATTCAAATACAGATAAATGTGTCCCTGCTTCAATAGTTTATCTTAGTATTGATTAATGTTCCTGAATTATATGTCCTGTGTTTTTTTCATGAAGCTGAATGAAGATATTTCCTAGCATAAAATCAGAAATATTACTTGTCATAATTGCAGGTAACATAGGATTAACAAGAGAAAAGGCTGGACCTTTGCTGGGCAAAACTTTCACAATATCATAACTGCTGAGTGGGTTTCAGATCTTCCATATTGTTTCTCCATGTAGTTCAGTTACAGGAAAATATTGGCTGTAGCATGATGGAGTGAACTCCCATCACTAGTCCCAGTTTTTGCCAAACTAGCAGTTTGAAAGCATGTAAAAGTGCAAGTAGATAAATACGTGCCACTTCGTTGGGAAGGTAACAGCTGGCCACATGACCACAGACTTATCTTTGAAAATGCTGGCTCTTCGGCTTAGTAAAAGAGATGAGCACCACCCCATACAGTTAGACACAACTTGACAACCTTGTCAAAGGGAAATGTTTGCCTTTACTTTTACTATGAAATAAAGCATATACTGTACAGGAATCCACACATTGCAAGCAACGAGGAAGAAAAGGTCAATCTGATTTCAGGTCAGTTGCTTATAAAACCTTTAAAAATAATTTAGATCCATTCTTCTGAATCTCCAAGTTTGGCCAAGATGTATTTACAGGTCTACTTTATTGATGCAGTTTTAGTACAGAAGTAAATTGACTTCTTTGATTTAATTAATTGTTTTTCAAAAACAAACATATATTCACAAATATACTAATATTGTCTAAATGATATCAGGGTTATTTATTTTTGGAATTTATATGTCATTTAATATAATAAAATCTTCAAGCCTGTTCAAATATAGACCTTAAGACATCACTGTTTCGAAAAACTTGCATCAGTAGCATATTAAATTTATACAGGACATAAGCAAAATTAACCAGTCAGTCATAAGCAATAAATGCTATGGATGCTCTTTTGTTGACAGAACACAAAATCACGATGAGCACTACAGTTTTACAATTCTTTTACATTTTTGTAGCAGTAGATTAATTGAAGTAGATTAATGTTAGTCAGCTGACTTTATTTATATTTCTTAAATGTTTACAAAGGGAAATGCCTCCATCTATTTTAACACTATTACTATACAAATTAAACCCATTCATATGAGTCAATCCATTCAATCTATTTTTTTCACTTTTTAAAAATGTAATCATCATGGTTTAAGATTAGTAACTGCTATAGTTTACCATACTAGTTTTATGCTGTGTTTCATTTTGACTTGGATAACAAACCTGTGTACACAGCCAAATGTCTCCTGAAACCATTGTTTGTACTCCTGAGGCATTTGGCTGAGAAAGATCAATTTGTCTATTAATATCTATGTGGGGCTTAATTCAGCAAATAAATCTTAGCAAAGATAAGAGAACCATTATAGTTGGAGTGAACTCTTCCATAGTGACCTTGAATTACCTAGGAATAATACATATACATAGAGTGTAAAGAATATATTTTCTTCAATTAGAAAGGATACTATGGACCTTACTGCATTGCTCCCAGGGACATGATGGAGGTGTGATGAAAGGGAGCGGGATGAGAACAGAATGGGTGCTATCACTCATTCTACCACATAGCAGAACGTCGCCGCCGGAAGTTCCCATTGCATTCCAGATCCGTCCCACAGGAGGATGTTTAGAAGCATTCCTGAAAATCACATCCTCTGGGACGGATCAGGAACACCATGGGAGCTTCTGCCGGCGGCATTGGCATTCTGCTGTGCAGTAGAATGGGTGATAGCACCCATTCTGTTCTCATCCCACTTCCTTTGCTCACGCCTCAATCACATCCCTGGGGGCAATGCGGTAAGGTCCATACAACATATGACACTTAGTTTTGGTTCTCCTGGTTTGTGTTTAAACTGGCAGTATTTGTGATAATTAGTTCTAATGCTCAGTTTTGACACCAGCAGTTTTTTTATGTAATGAGTTAGGTGGCCTAATGAAAGCTCATCCCCACCTACCCAGTTGGCTAGCCGTGGCCAACGGGCATCTTCTGATGCGGTCGAACAAAGACAAAGAAACAATGGCACACACCGGCCTCCAAAGGTGCAAATAGACTGACGCTTGCATGCTGGAACATCAGAACCATGCAACATTCTGCAGATAGCGGATGTCCTGAGCGTCGTTCTGCTTTAATAGTCCATGAACTGTCACCACTTAACATTGACATCGCTGGTCTTAGTAAAGTTCGTCTCCATGAGGAAGGCAGCCTTAAAGAACACGGTGCCAGCTACACACTCTATGGTCTGGCAAACCCAAAACTAAAAAACATCTTTCAGGTGTAGGCTTTATGATCAAAAACTCCATTGCCTGCAAACTCGAAACCTTGCCAACAGGACACTCTGATTGCATTATCTCCTAGCACTTCCCACACATTGTTCTCTTCAGTATATATGCTCCAACTATGTAAGCCGACCCTGTGGAGAAAGACAAATTCTACTCAGACCTACGCCACCTTATACAAAAAGTCCCTGCAGAAGACAAAATCATTATCCTTGGTGACTTCAATGCCAGAGTAAGAAAGAACTTCAAAGCCTGGAAAGGTGTTTTAGGCAAGCATGGTGTTGGAAACTGTAATGATAACGGATGCCTCCTGCTAGAGTTTTGTGTAAAACAGCATCTGACTATTACAAACATTATCTTTCAGCGGAAAGATAGCTTGAAGACAACCTGGATGCATCCCCGATCCAAACACTAGCATCTCACTGACTATGTCCTAGCGCGCCAGATTAATATTTGCGATGTCCGTCATACCTGAGTGATGCCCAGTGCAGAATGTCAAACAGATCATCACCTCGTAAGATGTAAACTAAATCTTCATTTTAAGTTTAAACCTAAGAGGGGTGGTATCAAAGAGGAGACTCCAAGTCAACAATCTTCAACAAGCTGCCAGGCAAATTTGCAAACAAATTTGCCTGGATGAGACAACCTCCAGGCAAATTTGCAAACAAAACTTGAAGACCATTCTGTAGACTCTTCTCCTACAGCACTTTGGCAACATATCAAAAACAGCATCCTGCAATCAAGAAAAATCAAGACTGGTTTGATGAAAACAACTAAGAGATCCAGGAGCTGTTGGCAAAGAAGAGAACTGCTCATCAGGCACACTTCGCCCAGCCATCCTGCCATGTAAGAAAAGCAGCCTTCCATCTCACATGTAGTCAAGAACTTCTCCCTGAAAGCCAATGTGGCTTTTAGAGATAATAGGAGCACTACAGATACGGCATTTGCCCTTAGACAACTGCAAGAGAAATGTAGAGAGCAGAACAAAGGACTCTATGTAACATTTGTCAACCTCACCAAAGCCTTCGACACTCTGAGTAGAAAAGGTCTGTGGCAGATCCTGGAATGTCCCCCCAAATTCCTCAAAAAGATCATCCTGCTACATGAAGGCCAGCAAGGTCAAGTCAGATATGGCGATGCTCTCTCGGAGCCCTTTCTAATAACTAATGGTGTGAAACAAGGTTGTGTTCTCACTCCAACTCTATTTACAGTTTTCTTCAGCATGATGCTCCAAAGGGCTACGGCAGATCTCAAGGAAGACGGCATTTATATATGCTACAGTACTGATGGTAGCCTGTTTAACTTAAGCCTTCTGAGGGCTCGCACTAAGACTCTATGCTATCTAGTCTGTGAGCTGCTTTTTGCTGATGATGCTGCCCTCGTTGCCCTTACGGAAGCAACTCTGCAGCGCCTAACATCTTGTTTTGCTACAGCTGCGGAGCTCTTTGGGCTGGAAGTCAGCCTGAAGAAAACGGAAGTTCTCTACCAGCCTGCACCACAAGAACACTACGATCCCCACATCACCGTAGGCAAATCTGTGCTTAAGTCTATTCAACAGTTCACCTACCTGGGAAGCATCATCTCCTCAGACGCCAAGATTGATAAAGAGATCGATCACAGATTAGTAAAGGCATATAGTGCATTCGGAAGGCTTTACAAAAGAGTTTGTAGTAACAAACACCTGAGACGAAGCACAAAAATCAGTGTGTATAGAGCCATTGTACTGTCTATTCTCCTTTATGGGTCTGAAACATGGGTCACCTATCGCCAACACCTACAACTCCTCAAACGCTTTCATCAGCACTGTTTACGCATAATTCTAAGTATACACTGAACTGACTATGTGACAGATGTTGCTGTCCTTGAGTAAGCAGGGATCACCAGCATTGAGGCCATGCTATTGAGGATGCAGCTACCCTGGGCAGGACACGTTTCCAGGATGAAGGACCATCTTCTCCCCAAAATAATACTCTACGGTGAACTAGCCACGGGTCAGCGTAAGAGGGGCGCTCCAAAGAAGAGATACATGAACTCCCTGAAACAACATCTCAGGCCTGGTCAAATTGGTCACCAACAATGGTCCGCCCTGGCCTCGCATCGGGAGGCATGGAGACGCACTATCCACAATGCTGCAGCCTTTTTTGAAAACTCACACCAAACGAGTCTCGAAGAGAAATGACAACACAGAAGGAACCATAACCTGCAAACATCACCCAAGGAGACTTTCTGCTTTGCTTTCTGCAACCGGACTTGTTTATCTCGGATTGGCCTTTTTAGTCATCAACGCGCTTGTAGAAAGTGCGGGATGAGTCCTTCCTGAATCTTCGTTCGTGAAGAAAAGCCAGAGATTGTCTCATGTTTATAATCTCTAGAGGGAAATACAGTCATGCACAAGCCACTCGAACAGTGCATGTTCACTTCTGCAGAACTTCAAAAAAGGAGGGGGTTGGGAAGGGACCATTTAGTATATTATTGTGATGTATTTTTATTGCTGTAATCCACCCGGATTCCTAGTGAATGGTCTTGCTATAAATTATTTATTATTATTATTATTATTTAAAAAGGTCTCAGAATCTCCCAGCCAATATAGGCAGTAAATTCTCACTGAGATTCTGATAGATGTAGTCTAAAAATGTAATTCTTCCAAGCTCTGCTTTTATATAAGAGGATTCTTTACCATTGCATGAAAGGAGATGTTACATAACCAGATGCAGGCATCAAATGTATTGGATGGTCATGTCAAGTTTTTGTTAAAGGCATAAGTGGATTGTGGCAAATATGACAACTTTATTGCCTTATGCTATGTTAGGCAATAAACTTAAAGTCATTAAAGAGTAATTTTTAATATCGAAAGATGCCCAATATGTACAATTTCAATTGGCCCAGACCAAATCTGTTTCCTTTCACTCACCCCTCTCCCTGTGGAGTTGTCAGAGTATTGCATTAAACTCTGTTCACAATTGGGGTGGGAATAATGTGGTTCTCCAGATGTTACTGAACTAGATCTTTCAGTTTATCTGATAATTTGCTTTGTTGGCTATGACTGCTGGGACTTGCAGTCTGACAGCATCTACAGGGACATGTGGTTCACAGGCCTGGTATATAACCACAGAAGACACTGCTTAAGATGACAACAGACCTGAAAGACCCTAATTGTCAAGAATAAAAAGATAGATATTTTTATGATCTTAAAACTTGCATTAAAATAGAGGTAGGTGTGGATATACTTCTTATAACTTTGGGAGGCAAGTAATGAAATCTAGAATGGAGAGTATGCCAGCTGCAGCATGATGAGTGCAGAGTAATGTGAAGCTATTACAGCACTCTTCATGCCCTGTACATTGTTCCTTTGTTAATATAGCCTACAATAGCTTTAGTTTTTCATGCTTGTATTATTGTTCATATTCAAATTGTGGTGAAGCAGGATACCCAGGTAGTCTTCTTGTATTTCATAGTTCACATACTTGTGCTTTTTTTAAAAAAAAAAGTGGGGGGAGGGGGACCCTGAAATGCAAGGTATTGCTGATGAATTTATCTTGTTGGATTTTACTCAGCAATCTAGCTTTTCGGATTTGGAATCTTTATCTGTCCTTCAGAGGTGTTAAATTTTCCCTCTGGTTCTATCATTAGTATTTTCTTTATGCAAACATTCATGTTGTGTTTGAGTTGCTTATACTGTGTAGCCAGTTTTGCTTTTTTAGTAGCTTCTCAGTTGCTGTATGAAGCGGGTTTTTTATGGTTTTGTATTGTGATTAGTTTCCTGTTTATTGCATACTGTTCTGCAATTGAAAAGAAAAAAGACTAGTCTAAAATATATATTAAAGAAATATTGTCACTTATAATATGCACTAGGATCTTGTAGCAACTTTGATACTGGTTGATTCTCCCTTATCCAAAATGCTTGAGACAAGAGGTGTGAAATTTTGATTTTTTGGATTTGGAAATACTTGGCTGTATTTGCATATATGTACATAATAAAGTATCTTGGAGACTGAACCCAAGTCTAAACACAGAATTCATTTATCTTTCATATACATCTCATAGCCATAGCCTGAAGGCAAGTTTATACATATTATTTGTTAATAAATTTATGGATGAAATAAATGTGTGCATTGAACCATCAGAAAGCAAAGGTGTCACTATCTCAGCCACCCATGAAAAATAGTTTTGGTTTTTAGAGTATTTTGGAATTCTGGATAAGGGAGACTCAGACTGTATTATCTGAAAGAAGGAAGTTGGTAGCATTAGCTTTTGTTAGACATAAATCTACTTAATCAGATGCATAGAGTGAAGTGACAAGGAACAGACCTTTATAGCCATGATCGAGCAGGTTGTATGGGTGTGCTGATGAGGTGACAAGATCAGATGTAACTTTAGTTGTTGGGGGACAAAGACAGGAGGATAGATGTTGCTCACAGTTAAGCTGAGTAGATAGCAATATGAATAGTGGAGGGAGTTACTGGAATATAGTGTGTTGCTGGCTGGAACCAGAAAGGAGATATACGGTAATAAAATGACCAAGAGAAACCTCATCTGGCTCAGGTGTTTACTAGTATTATAATATGTGTAGTGTGCCAGGAAACCATTTTTATTACATTTATTTATTTATAGAATGCTTTAGGCGTTACACAGCGCTTTACAAAGCAACCCCCCCCCAAAAAAAAAACAACAAAAACAATCAACCTACTGTTGATGGACTGGAATCTGGGGATATATTCCAATTCTGCTGTTTTTCTTTCCAAAGTTTAAGGACAGCTGTTCTGATGTCTGGGATGAAATGCCAAACAAAATAGAGAGGAGGGAGGCATACAAAAGAAGATAGAAAGAACAGCAGCAGAATTCTTTCTCTCCATTAGTTTTAAAGGTTCTACAAAATCCCCTTGTTTATTGATTCGGACTAACACAGCTGTGTCTTTTCACTTACAGTAGTACAAGGCCGATGATGGAGGTCTTTGTCACTCCACTAAAGATTCATTTCAGGTTAATGCATAGTTATTAATGAGCACTTGCTAGGTATGTTTGTTTAACCAGTTCCGAATCCAACTAACGTTAGTATTCCTATCTTGTAATTTATTTATTTATTTATTTTATTTTTATCCCACTTTTGTCACAACAGTTAAAATTGTACAATTAAAATCTTGTTAACAATGTATTTGGAGTTTTGATACAAATGCTTTGCTGAAGTGGAAATATATCATGTATATGGTATGTTCACAATCTCCATCAAAAAGGATGGAGCTAATGTTGCATGATTTTCTACTGATAATAGTAAATTATTGGGCTCCTGATCCAGGAGTGAGCCTCATCTGCACGCCACACCCCCAGATTGGCCTGAAGGTGGTGCTTTTGGGTCATCTGTTTCAGACCTCAGTTAAGCAAAATATGTAAAAGGTGTGTCAATGCTCTTCTGAGGGCTCTTAGGGTCAGTAAGTGGTAATGAAGGAAGACTGAAGTCATGTAATGAACAGATACAAGTAACATGAAAGGGATGCATGCATAAACACCCCAAGCAGACAGAAAGCAGACAAATAGGCAGGTGCAGGCTGGATTTATGAAGGGAAGTTACAAAAACAAGGAAATGTAAGAAAACACATGCAAGATTTTCCAGCTGCTAAAATGTTGCAGCATTTTTTTTTGGAGGTCACACATGCATAGGCTAAAACATTTGGTAGATTTTTCTTGGGAATAAGAATTATCCAATCCTTCAGATGTTTTTGAACAATTTCCACAGCCCTAGCTTGCACAATCAATGTTGAGGAACATGGGGAGTTTCAGCCTGACAAAATCCAGAGGTCCACATAATTCCCATCCATAAACTACTTAAAGTAAATCTATTGAAATCAATAGACTTTCAGTTAGTGTGACTTTTCTTTGACTTTGTATTTGAAATTTTCCTTGCTGTTACCCACCTCGATCCTCAAACAGAGAGGCAGGATACAAATAAATATTTTATTATTATACAGTATTATAAATGTGCAGACATCATATTTAGCACTTCAAGGTTTGTAGATATTTGGTTCTCATAATACTAAAACATGGGTTAGATTGTCTCAAATTTACTATATCAAGACGTATAGCAATGCTTGTTTGTTTTTTAATTTATTATCAGTTTCAGTTACATCCTGCTTGCCTTCAGTGAGGTTAGCACAACCTACATGGCTCACTCTGTTCCTGCTTCATTCTCATAAAGATTTCATGACTTAGGCCAGCATGAGAGAGAATTGCTATCCCATAGTCACCCAAAGAGCTTCATGGTCAGCACTGTAAGCCCTACGCTTTTGCAGTTTAATAATGCCGTTCAGCACTGTAAACCCTACACCTTTCTTCTCTTATTATATAGAGCCCTGGTGGTGCAGTGGTTAAATGAGTGTACTGCAGCCACTTACTCAAAAACCACAAGGTTGCAAGTTCAATACCAGCGAAAGGGCTCAATATTTTTTTAGTGGGGTTTTCGGGTTATGTGGCCATGTTCTAGAAGTGTTTTCTTCCTGACGTTTTGCCATCATCTGTGGCTGGCATCTTCAGAGAATGCTTGCCTGGAAAAGACTTGGGTATATACTGTGTCACCCTGGGAAAGCAGGAGTGATTTATATATATATTGTTTTGTTGCAAATGGCAGACCTCAGGGTGGGAGGATATGCAAAGGAGGATTAATGTCTGCTTGATTAGTGCTCATTGTCTGCTTGGAAGCCCCTGACCCATTTCTCATTTGCATTTGTTGAACTTGCTGTTTTTCAGGACTGCAAGCCAAATCTTGTTTACCTTCAGGGTTTCCTCTTTCCTGTTGAAATTGTCCAGGTGTTTGTGGATTTCAATGGCTTCCCTGTGCATCCTGACATGGTAGTTGTTGGCATGGTCCAGAATTTCAGTGTTTTCAAGCAACATTTTATGTCCATTATGGTTTATAATATGTTCTGCTACTGCTGATATTTCCAGTTTACCCAGTGTGCAGTGTCTCTCATGTGCCTTGATTTTTGTTTGCACACTGCATTTTGTTTGCACACACTTGTCAACAGCTGCATGGTATGTGATAAACTCTTGCGGTTGTGAGAGGGTGTCTCTTATTCTTGGCTGAGTAAAGCATTTGCTGGATTTTCTTCATTGGTTTGTAAATCATTTGAGGGTTGTGTTCTCTGAAAATGCCAGCTGCAGATGCTGGTGAAACGTGGGGAAGAAAACTCTTCTATGGCAACATAGCCCCCAAACCCCACAAAAAACTATGGATGCTGGCCGTGAAAGCCTTCAACTCCACACTGAAAGGGCTCAAGCTTGACTCAGGCTTGCATCCTTCCGAGGTTGCTAAAATGAGTACCCAGATTGTTGGGGGCAATTAGCTTACAGTTGTAAACCACTTAGACACTATTAATTCAGTATGAAGTGGTATATAAATGATTTTGTTTGTTTATACAGTATCACTACAAAATAATTGATTAGATTAATTAAAACATTTTGAATGATTAAAACATCATTAATTACAGACATATGATCAATCCTACATATCCATGGATCCATTTACGGTTTGAAAATATTCCAAAAATGAATAAATTTTATAAAGTAAACATTGTCCATTTTATATAATGGGCAACATTTTACTACTCCATGGTATATAATAGGATGGGAGCATCCATGGATTTTGGTATCTATAAATTTTGGATATCAAGGGCCCACAGTATTAGACAGCATTAGTACAAAACTTATTTATGGCGGAGAAGGCATTGCTTTCGTTCTTTCACTGTCCTGTACTTCTAGAGATTGTGTCATCATTGGGTATTTATATATATTGTACAGGGAAAAAACGCTTCCTTCCTTCTTCATAACTTTTAGCTTCCTAGAATTTAGGAACCGAAACATAGACTTCATCTTCACTGCAGAACTGATGCAGTTTGATACTGCTTTAGCTGCCAAGACTCAATGCTATGGAATTCTGGATTTTCTAGTTTTGTGAGATATTTATCTTTTGTTCTCAGAGATCTCTGGTACCACAAAACCCTACAAATCCCAGGATTCCATAGGATGAATCATGGTAATTAAAGTGGTGTCAGGAGCCATAATTTAGTCATTAAATACTGAATGAATTGAGCCTTCATATTCAGAAGTATTATGTATCTGAAGTACAGATTCTATTAACAAACAAGAGCGTATTCTACTTTCATGCTGCTGAACTTTCCAGATGCATTTGGTAGGTCACTTTTGCGAAAAGAATTGCTGGACTAGATGAGAACTAGTCTCATTTTAAAATTATTTTTGCATTGTTTTGTTTTCATAACAAAAGTACCACCATGAAATGTAGAATCATAGAATCATAGAGTTGGAAGAGACCGCAAGGGCCATCCAGTCCAACCCCCTGCCATGCAGGAAATCTCAATCAAAGCATCCCCGACAGATGGCCATCCAGCCTCTGCTTAAAGACCTCTAAGGAAGGAGTCTCCACTACACTCTGAGGGAGTGTGTTCCACTGTCAAACAGCCCTCACTGTCAGGAAGTTCCTTCTAATATTGAGGTGGAATCTCTTTTCCTGTAGCTTGCATCCATTGCTCCGGGTCCTAGTCTCCGGAGCAGCAGAAAATGAGCTAGCTCCCTCCTCAATATGACATGCCTTCAAATATTTAAACAGGGCTATCATATCACCCCTTAACCTTCTCCAGGCTAAACATCCCCAGCTCCCTAAGCCATTCCCCACAGGACATGGTTTCCAGACCCTTCACCATTTTAGTCATCCTCCTTTGGACATGCTCCAGTTTCTCCACATCCTTTTTAAATTGTGGCGCCCAGAACTGGACACGGTATTCCAGGTGGGGCCTGACCAGAGCAGAATAGAATGGCACTATTATTTCCCTTGATTTAGACACTATACATCTATTGATGCAGCCTAAAATCGCATTGGCCTTGTTAACTGCCGCATCACACTGTTGACTCATGTTCAATTTGTGGTCTACTTGAACTCTCCCAGATCCCTTTCACATGTAGTCTCATTCAGCCAGGTGTCCCCCATCCTATACTGTATGTGTGCATTTCATTTTTCCGCCCTAAGTGTAGTACCTTATATTTCTCCATGTTTAAATTCATTTTGTTAGCTTTGGCCCAACTTTCTAATCTATTAAGGTCATTCTGAAGTTTGATCCTGTGTACAGTGTGAGGGATTGAACTTCAGTAATATTCAATATTAGCTTTGTTTAAGTTTAGGTCTTTTTTTCCTAGATGTCTGTGTTGTCTGTATGAGGATTTTGAGCAATGTCACCCAGAGGAGTGGTCTTTTTGATTGTGAATTTGAAAAGAACTGGGAAAATAGTGGTTGAATACACAAAAATGCTGTTCTTATGTGGTGGCCACATCTGGTTAACTGCTTTCAGTTGAGAATTTCAACTGGAAATAAATTGACTGATAACATGTGTTCCAGAATTTCTATGCATGAAACAGATGTTTTCTTAGTACATAATACTGGACAGATGTATCTTTTAAAAAAGAATTGAAGTCTTCTTAGAAAATAAAGTCAACTCACAAGATTTAAAGTATTGCCACCAAAAAAGCAGTCATATTCAATACATATAACTGTGTTTGTTGTTCTGCAGTCTAAATACTGCACTATGGCAGAATTTAAGTAAGTAGAGAAACCAGTTCTTGCTATAAATATCTGTACCTTCTTCAGGCTAACATCAGTTTATTGAAATAACTTATAAACGTTTCATCAAACAAAAAGTTGGAATAGAGATACACATCATCACATGAAATGTCATTGCAAAAGAAAAATAGGTTCTCTTGAAAGATGCTAATTTATTAAATACTCATTGAGTTCATTAAGAAGAGTTCTGTTCCAGAAGAGTGTATATTAACTTATAACAAGATAAAAACTGATTGTATGGCTTTTTAATTCTTGACTCATCTTTTTGTTCCTCAGAAAACAAAACAAAACAATCTTAAGAGAGTTCTGATGTTCAATGCATATTATCTTAAAAATCATCAGTTTATTAAGTGTATATTCTGTTCCATGGTTTATACTTGGATGACGTAATACAGCCAAACAACACAATATCTAAGATAGTCATGAGAAATATTTCCAGATTAAACTACTGGTAATATTAATGCTATTCCAGATGGAATATAAAAGATAAAAAAAATCAAATGTAAAGAACTGCGTTGACTGACTGAAGGTCTTCCTAAAAGGAATTACTTTTGCCAGTTTATCTACTGTTGAGAGAAAGGTTCCATTAATGAATCTCTGTATACTGTACATAGTTTACCAACATAACTGCCACCATGGAAAAAAGCCTCATTTTAGGACCATACTTTTTACCCTTTGAAGATTGGGTTCCCTGCTTTGTGAATTTGTGAATTGTGGGACCATTCGTGTTTTACTGTTTAAATCACTAAAGGTTTAAATCACTAAAGGTTATCATTTTATCATCACAGATAGCAATCTGCTCTATATCTGCAATAATTTATGAAGATTGCAGTTGAATGTATGGGTTGATTGAAACCACATTGAAACATACATGTATGTCAATTTGTATGTAACTAAATAATAATAAATAATAAAACTTTTATTTATATCCCACTTTTTGTTAAAACAATCACAGAGGCATACAACATTAACATGATACAGCAATATATACAATCTCCCCCCCCCTTAAAAAGGATTAAACAGTTCTAACAATTAAAATTACAAACAATAAAATCTTAAAACAATAATACAATGACGGTGGGCAGAATCATCTCATATATGTGTATATCGGGGAGATCTTTATTCCTCTCAAAATAAACACTTATACCAAGATTTGTTGCTGTTAGGTGCCCTCAAGTCAGTCACGACCCGTGGTGGCCCTGTGGATGAGACTTTTCCAAGACTTCCTATTTTCTACTGCTCTACTTAGGTCCTGTAAATTCATGCTCATGAGCTCCTTAATGGAGTCCATCCATCTAGCATGTGGCCTTCTCTTTCTACACCCCTCCACCTTTCCTAGCATTATTGTCTTTTCCAGTGAGTCATGGTGTCTCATTGTCTGAAGTATGACAACCTCAGTTTTGTCATCTTGGCTTCCAGGGAAAATTCAGGCTTTCGATGTTTGTTGACATATTTTGTTTAGCTTATTCTGTCACTGTGAATTGTAGCAATTCGACTGGAATATCATCTGTTCCTGGGAATACATTTTATATATGGATACCAAAATTCAAAATGGGGGAAAATATAAAAAACTCTTTACACAGTGCTATAATAGAATAAGGAAGAGCAAGAAGCATGAAATTATGGTGGAGAAAAAGAGACTGTTAGCAGTGCGGGTAATGAGTAGAATGTGTCTGTGGAATAGGAGATAGTTAATAGACAAGTTAATAGCTAATAAAGGCAAATAAGAAGCCCTGAGCCTCATTCCTACTATGGTTTTTTTTTATTTACGGTATTTATACCCCACCCTTCAGCTCTAAAGGTCCTCACAGCGGCTTACAATTATTATTTTAATTAGACGGTTCCCTGCCCTCAGGCTTACAATCTAAAAACCATACTGAGTCACGATCCGGTTTAAACGAGCATGGTTCCCACTTAATCTGAAGTAATTTGGCAAGGGGGGGGGTCATGCTTTTGTCCCTTTTAACCAGCGTCAAAAAGATGCTGGGTTTTTTGCCAGTCTTTTGAGTGAATCGATTCAGGGCATGATTTCCAGACCCTTCACCATTTTAGTCGCCCTCCTTTGGACATGCTTCAATTTCTCCACATCCTTTTTAAATTGTGGTGCCCAGAACTGGACACAGTATTCCAGGTGGGGCCTGACCAGAGCAGAATAGAGTGGGACTATTACTTCCTTTGATTTAGACACTATACTTCTATTGATGCAGCCTAAAATTGCATTGGCCTTGTTAGCTGCCGCATCACACTCTTGACTCATCTTCAATTTGTGGTCTACTTGGACTCCCACATGTCGTCTCGTTCAGCCAGGTGTCCGCCCGGCTTCCCCAGCCTCTCCGTCCCTGGCCTACCTTCTCCGCCCCTGGCCTCTGCCTCCTCCACCGTCAGCCTCTGTCTTGTCTGCTGCTAGCCTCTGCTTTTTCTGCCTCTGGTCTCTGCCTTCTCCATTGGTGGCAGTGTAGAAGAGGGCTCCAGCCGGGGTGGCAGGAGATGATGGGACAGACAGTCCAGGCTGCCTCCAAGCCTCTGGAAGGACTGCAGGAGGAGGAGAAGGAGAAGTAACACACTCCGGAGAAGGATAGGCTGAGCGGTGGAGAGGCAGGGCCGGGAGGTGGAGAAGGTAGGCCAGGGACAGAGAGGCCAGGGAAATTGGATTATACACATGATACTAAACAGAATTCCCCAGCACAACATCATGGCAGGATTAGCCCAGTGATAACCATAATATCCTTGAAAATATGGGATAAAAGAGGATTTAGTCAACTACCCAATGATGAGTTTTCATGTCAGTATCTGGAAAAGTTATAATAAAGTTGATTGGGAGGGGGAGTTAATGTCTGGAGAGACAGGAACAGGAATCAACATTATCTCACCAGACTAGACAACAGCTAAAGCTAATGAAATGAATATCAACAGGGATAAAGGTAAGTGCCTGTATTTAAACAGGATGAGGCTGACACTTGATTTAGTGGTGGTATGTAAAAAGAATGTTGGGATTGTAGGAAACCAAACATTAAATATAAACCCAACAGTGTCACCTTTCTGCTTCTCACTAGCAAACTGAAGGGGGACTGAAGACACCACTGCTCAGTCCTCACACCCTCTGAGACCTATACAATCCTTAAATATTTTGATATATATCAATGTTGTTGTTGTTGTTGTTAACTGCTTTCAAATCAAGCTTGATAGATTTGTTTGAATGAGACACCGCCATGACGCCCTATCCAAATTCAGGGCCGTGTCTTCCTTGATTAAATTATTCACCTGGTATGCAGCCTTCCTCTCTCCCTATTGCCCTCCACTTTTTGAATCATTATCACCTTTTCCAGTGAGTTATTTTTTCTCATGATGTGGCTGAAGTGTGACAGCCTAAATTTAGTCACCTTGGTTTCAAGGGAGGGTTCAGGTTTGATTTGTTCCAGGACCCATTTGTTTGTCTTTTTAGACACCCATTGTATCTGCAGAACTTTCTCTGCACTACATCTGAAAGAGTTGATTTACTTTCTATCCACTTTTGTCACCAACCAGCTCTCACACCCATACG
This sequence comes from Sceloporus undulatus, assembly GCF_019175285.1. Taxonomy (NCBI): domain Eukaryota; kingdom Metazoa; phylum Chordata; class Lepidosauria; order Squamata; family Phrynosomatidae; genus Sceloporus; species Sceloporus undulatus. The sequence continues at coordinate 329,072,973 of NC_056522.1, read as the reverse complement.
TAGTGATGGGAACTGGTATATACGCTTCTAACTTTAATGCTCAATTATATAACTTTGTACTTCAGGATCTTGTCTTGTCTTTTTCTGATTTCTTGAATGCAGTCTCCATTCTGGTCAATGATGGATCCAAAGTATGAGAAGTCATTAACTATTTCAATTTCCTAATCCTTCTACATTGAATGTCATTCTTGTTGTTTTCTTAATGTTCCCCAGTAAGCCTGCCTTAGCACTTTCTCTTTTGACTTTCCTTAGTAGTTGTTCCAAGTCTTTGTTATTTCCTGCTAGTAGTATGCTTTCATTTGCATATCTTAGATTATTGATATTCCTTCCTCTAATCTTCATTCCTCCTTCCTCCAAGTCTAAGCCTGCTCTATGTATACAGTACTCCCTTCCCTTATGCAGGGGATCCGTTCCGGACCCCCCCCCCCCCCACGTAAGGGAAATACAGTGTAAGCTCAAGTCCCATTAAAGTCAATGGGGCTCATCCGTGTGGTGACACGTGCACACACAGGCGTGCCTGCCATGATTCTTTCTGGCACGTGGCGCTATTTCTTCAGGTGCTGGAAACCAGGTAACGCATGCCCGCATATAACACGGGTGCACTGTATTTTCTACAAATAGGGTGATAGATTGTAGCCTTGCCTCACACCTTTTTCAACTGGGAACCATTTGGTTTTTTCATATACAGTGGTACCCCGGGATACGAATGCGCCGCCTTACGAAATTTCCGGGTTACGAAAAAAATCAATAGGAAAAAACTGTTCCGGGTTACGAAGGTTTTTTCGGGTTACGAAAAAAAGGCGCTATTTCGCACGAAATCGCGGCTTTTCCCCATTAGCGCCTATGGCTTTTTCGGCTTACGAAGCATTTCGGGTTACGAACGCGGCGGCGGAACGAATTATTTTCGTAACCCGGGGTACCACTGTATAGTTCTTATGATAGCCCCTTGTCCTGAGTACAGGTCACACATCAGGACAATCAAATGTAGTGAAACACCCAGTTCTTCAAGAGCAATCCATATTTTTTTTGTGATCTGTGCAGTCAAAGACTTTGTTATAGTCTATAAAGCACAGGCTGATTTTCTTCTGAATTCTCTGATGCTCTCCATTATCATATATTTCCTGCCTCTTCCTTTCCTGAATCCAGTTTGCGCCTCTGGAATTTCCCACTCCATGTAAGGTAGTAGTCTTTGTTGTAGAATTTTGAGCATGACATTGCTTGCATATGTAATTAATGTAATTAATTTACTGAAATCATTTGTGTCTTATTTTATACATTCCTATGTATTAAAATGTATCAAAATCATTGTACCAAATGACAGCTCAGATAGATGTGACAGCTAGGGGTGCTTATTGTCAGCTTGAGCTGTTACACCAATTGCGTCCCTACTCAGAGCTGGAGGGCCTAAAGATGGTAATACACATGCTGGTAAACTCAAGACTGGACTTTTGCAATGTGCTGTACATTGGCCTACCTCTGTACCAAGTTCTGAAATATCAATTAGTTCAAAAGATGGTAGTCAGTTTGGTTATTGGAATAGGAGTGAACGTATCACACCTATGTTAAAATCACTGCATTGACTGCCAGTTAGTTTCCGGGCAAGGTACAAAGTGTTGGTTATTACCTACATGCTTTGAGTTCAGGTTACATAAAGAATCCTTCTTATGTAGAATCCACTCTGTACACTCAGTTCCTCTATGGGACATTTATTCCAGTCAGCCAGTATTAGGTTGGCAATTCAGCCAGAGACATTGTATTCAGCTGCCCCTAGACTGTGGAATGACCTGCCAGAAAAGATTTGAAAACTGAATATTCAGTCCAAATTTAAGACCGCATTAAAGACCAATCTCTTCCAACAGGCTAATCCTCATGATTTTAAACTGTAAATTTTAAATATGGGTTGTTTTAATCAGCAGGTGTCTGGTCTGGTCTTTCAACTGATACATGTTTTAACGTCACAAAAATGGTTACATCAGAACCAAAACCCCAAAGCCTATACATTATGTGTGTGCATTTCTCTGTGTGTGTAACTTTCCATAAGAAATATGTAGCTCTCTTTGTATAGGTTTTGTATATGTTCTATGTAGTGTTCCGTTGTGTCTCAATTGTATTTTGTAAACCATTGTGGAATCCTTTCAATCAGAAAGTAGCCCAGGATGCAGCAAATAATAATTGTTGAGTTGGAAATGCCTCTTCTTCCATGGCTTCCCTTGAAGAAGTATAATGTGGTAGAGTGAATTTGAAAGTTTGAATCTGAGAGGACTTTTTTAAAAAAGGAGCAGTATAATATTTTTTTTTCTGTTTTCTGCTTGTTTTTTTTTAATGTTTCTTGAGCACTTCAAACTGTGTTGAAGCTCAAATTATAGCCTAGCAGCAGCAAATTTTCTAACAATGCCTCCCTTGGATTGATACTGAATAAATTTCCCCAATTTCATTGTTGGAAAAAGAAAACTTGTTAGTACCACTTATTACTATAAGCTCCTCACCTGTGGGGTTGGTTAGGGGAGATAACTTCTTCTTCATCCTCCTGCTTTCAGCAAAATCTTTTGCAAATAACTTATAAATTTACAGTTTGGATTGATGTTTCATATAAAATTTGTGCGCTTGCATCTCCTAAAATAGCTTTGCCAATACTCTTCTGAAATGGGAAATGAGCCTTGAAATGTGTTTTTATTTGAGGAAGTCATTTAATTATTTTGATCCAACCCAAGTATTTTTGTTAATTTTGTTAAAAATAAATTTTGTTTATGTGTACTTTTGTCGTATAGTAGTTTGATTGTTGGACTATGACTCTGGAGTCCATGATTAAACCAGCCATACTGAGCCATGGAAACCCACTGGGTGATCTTCGGCAAGTCACACACTCTCAGCCTAGGAAGGCAAAGCCCCTCTGAAAAAATCTTGCCAAGAAAACTCTGTGATAGATTCAACTTTTGGTTCGCCGTAAGTTGCAACACTTGAAGGCACACTACAAGAACAACTTTCAGTTTTTCTCCCCCCACACTTTTTACAGTCCCCAGCTGTCTCCGAGAGACAATTGAAGGCAGGGAAAGGTCCGGGAAGTGGAGCAGCGGGCACATACACGCCTGTTCCTCTTTCCCCCTGCCAGGTGCCAGGCAAAATGATGTTACGTGCCACTTCTGGGACACATGCCATATGTTCGCCATCACGGGAGTAGATAATAGTTTCAGCGGGCACAGTTTTCTGTTTGACAGGAAAAGCCTAATCCATTGCTACCTTGTTTGTTTGTTTTAAAATAATATGCGAAGAGATATGTCCAGTGTAACCATTATTTATTTGTTTATTTTTGTTCATATGGTGAGGCACACTCCTATCTCCTGCAAAAATTTGTGACATCTCTTGAAAGCTCTGTACATTTAAAATCTTTGTTGCTTTTTGAAGGATTTGAATAAGACATTCGTATATGTTTTTCAGTTTTTTTGGGTTAAAACCAGGCAAAGTTAATACAGTCAGCTGTTCTTATACACAGTTTGAAAATGTTCTCTCATATTTTTATATAATATATATATATATATATATATATATATACACATATATTTCAAATATCAAACCTTGATTTTCCATTTTTATAACGGACACCATTTTGCTATTTCATTGTATTTAATGGGACTTGAGCATCCACGGATTTTGTTATCCATGGGGGATCTTGGAACCAAACCCCAGCGTATAACAAGGGTCCACTGTACATTAAAGAAAAAGGTTATAATCACTGCTAACAATAGTCACCATGTTATTAGGTTTGCCTTTTCATCCTTTTAAACATGTACTGTACTTCTTTTATTAGCCTCACCTACTGTATGTCTGGTTGCCTCATCCACACATCAAACAGCCACAACTTACCATATTTCCATCCTCATCCATCCAGCCTTTAGGGGGAACATAAACTGTTATGTTTGATGGGTGGCATTGTTTTCCTTTGCTTTCTGCTTTTCATCCTTCATCCTTTATATCAATATCCATAGGTTTGGCCCCAAAACCTACCTTCAACTTATACATGAGATTCACGTACAGTAGAGTATATATGGTAAGTTTCATGGCTCTAGGTCATTCTCTTCTTAGTTGAGCTGAGACCTTTTCAGCACCCCCTCATACACACAGTTGGTCTAAAAGTAACATTTTATTTCAAATCAATATGTATAGCAAAGAAAATTTAGAGTCCTGACCTCTCTCTCCGCACACAGCTAGAAAACTGTAATGCTTCCCCATTGTTACCAGTTTCGATACCCCAGGATCCAGCACCCAGTCATCCCTCATCAGTTTATATCACATTAATATCAAAGATGTTACAGGCAGTTAGCCAAAAGGGGGCACCCCAGCGCAGAAATGCAGCCATATCATATTAGGAAATCCAGATGGCTCAGCATGGGGGAAGCCAAGGCACTTAGCCATTATGGGGTTGCCCAAGATTGGAGTCAGCATAATTTCCTTCGCCAGAGAGTATGATGTTGAGTGCTGGACCTGGTGATTGTTTTGCATATAAAGAGGGTTTCCTTCTGGGAATGAAACGCTTTTTCTTTGAGGACATTCATGCTGATTGTCTGGTTGTTCTCACATATCTGTTCCATTCTTCCCTCCTGGGAAAGGCATTTAATTTCTGAAACACTGTCCCAGTACCCATTTCTTATTATAAATATATGTGCCTAGACAATAGCAATTTGGTCTGGTTTGAAGTCGGATAGAACCTCTGCTTATTTTCAGCTGAACTCCTCAGTACTTAGCCAGCCCATGTATTCCAGACGGCTACTGAGCAGTCTTCATTCCAGTAATCCCATGATTGGACCTTCAGGATCGATACAGTAGTGCCTCTCTACAACCCTACAACTCATTATCTTCACTGCCTTTGCATTGTTCTTGTGTGTGTGAGAGAGAGAGAGGGTATTTTGCATGCCTTTTGGTTCCCTTTTTATAATTAATTTGGAACTTGCTTCTGAAATTCTTTGGGTTTAGACCTGGTATACAAAGGCTTAGGTTCCTGGCTTTATGTTACCAAAGCCCTCTCACTGCTTCCTTTTGAAGTCAGTTTTCCCATTGAATTCAATTTGTCAGTGCCCTCTCAGGCCCTCCAGCAACTTAGGTAACAAGTTGTTACCTAAACAGACTGCCACAGTATCCTTTCTTCAGAGTAAATAATGTAGAATTCTGCCAATGTACAACATCATTTTGTTTCCAAGAATTTCTTATAAGCACAAAAGAAGCCTTTATTTTCCATTTGATTTCAACCCATATTACCTCATCTTTATACATTTGGGCTTTCAGGGGCTGGGTTGAATGTTTTTCATTATTTTCTCACATTGCTTTTTCTTGGAGTGGATGGATAAATTTGTTCTGTGTTTTCATTTTGATTGTTTGGGGGTTTTTGTTTTGTTTTTTAAGGGGACATGTCTGGATTAGACTCAAAGGTACTTGCCATTTCTATTTCTCAGTACACAGTTACAAGTCAGTATTAGCAGTACTGGGACATAAGTAGCTTTTTTTTTCAGCTGTAGGAATGGGATGAGGAAAAATAATTATTTTAGTTTGTGTTTGGCACCACTAGCCATGTCTGAAAAGTACCTACATAAAAAAAAAAACTAGCAAAAGTCTCAGGAAAAGGTCACCTCTTTGAAATTGTCTGATCTCATTGATGGAGTCTACACTGATTATTCCTTTATAAATATATAATACAGGATTCCATATAAAGACCTTCCTTTAGATCTCAAGTTGGATGCACACTATAGAGAGTTTTAATTCTAATATTGCAGGTGCTATGTTCTTCTTGCTTTAATTGTGACCCTTTCATTGAAAATGGAGATATAACATAACTAAAATTACTGTAGTGCTCACCTGCGTTTTACACAGGCGCACCATACGCGGCTTTCAGCATACGCTGAAAGCCACGCCAGAAGAGCCCGTTGTGTGCCCCAGAAGAACTAATGGCATGTGTGCACATGGCGTGTGCGTGCCCCTCTGCTACTGTGCGTCACGGGCGCGAACCCCATTACTTCCAATCGGACTCCAACACGCGCAGAATTCCCCTTATAGGGAGGGATCTAGAACGGATCCCCATGTAAGCAGCAGGGATATTCTGTATATTCTCATGTATAAGTCTAGAAATGTTAGTCATAAAATTGACCCCAAAAAACTGAGCCAACTTATTCACGAGTCAATGTAAGTACGGTATTTTAACTAATATAAAGAAAGGAACCATCCCTTGGTGAAAGGCAGGAGTATAATCTGCCCTGGAACCACTGACCTCTACTCTCTCATCCAGCCCCCCTTTACTGTGAGCACAAATAATTATGCCTGCTAGAATTTTGTAAGATCTTTAACATTGTTTTCCTTTGCTCCATCCTTGAGCTTCTTTGTTACATTCCCCTAAGTTTTACCTTCAGTTTATCTACTGGTCATATCAAAATCCACAATTTTAGGCACAAAAACATGCCCTTGACTTATACATAAGGTCGACTTATAGTTGAGTATATATGGTGAGCTGCTTATTGCAGTGTAGATGTGTGTGTATAAATTCTTTGTTCCACTTTACTTTTTAATGTTTGTTTCTTTGGTAGCAGAAGTGAGCGGTAAATCAGTCAGCAGCTGTACTTTTTGCTGCTGGAGGCTCCTTTTACTTTAATTTACATTAAACTAAGGGGGATACAGGGGGGCAGAAAGGGGCGGTGAGACTTCTCCCATGGATCATTGCCATGGCGACCACACATCGTGAAACATGGCTCCTTTCTCCGCTGCTATCAAGGTACCATTAGCACCCTGCAGTGGCATGGTGAAATCCCTTGTGTGCTGTGCCATTTGGATAATAATAATAATAATAATAATTAATAATAATAATAATAATAATAATAATAATAATAATAATAATAATAGGATTTATTTATATGCCACCCAATCACTGGGAATCCGGGCGGTTTACAAGAGAGGGGATAATAGATGGCTCCCTGCCCTCAGGCTTACAATCTAAAAAGACACGACACAAAAGGAGAAGGGAATGGTGAGGGGGGGAGGGGATCAGGTCCAGCATTCTTCTCTCCCTCTGAGGCCTGGACCAAGGCAGATGGACTGGAGGGAGGGCTCTTCTTCTTCAGGCTAGCCCTGATGGAGCTGGGCCTGCCTGGTCAACTCCCTCGCAGGCCAGAAGATGACAGTTATGGAGGAAGGAGTGTCTTCCTTCAGGCTAGCCCTGATGGAGCTGAGCCTTCCTGGTCAACTCCCTCATAGGCCAGAAGATGACAGTTATGGAGGGAGGAATCTCTTCTTCCAGGCTAGATCTGATGGAGCTGGGCCTGCCTGGTCAACTCCCTCGCAGGCCGGAGGATGACAGTTATGGAGGGAGGAATCTCTTCTTCCAGGCTAGCCCTGATGGAGCTGGCCCTGCCTGGTCAACTCCCTCGCAGGCTGGAAGATGACAGTTATGGAGGGAGACACGTCAAGCCACGTCATTGGCCCATGTGCCAAAATGGCACCCGGACAGCATGGTAGGGCTTGGGAGTGTGTGGATGCTCTGCTGTCCTGAGCTCTAAAATTGGCCCCAGGCCTGTACTGGGCCTAAATTTTGGATCAGTGAAAAGGAAGATGCAGTGGTCCCTTGTGGGGAATCTGTCCCCCCCCCCCGCGTAAGCCAAAAAACGCACATGCTCAAGTCCCATTGAATTGAATGGGGCTCATGCCGTGGGGGAGTCTGTGTGCTGTGCGTGTGCACACCATTCTCCTGTTGTGCGGCTTGTGCATAAGCAGGAAGCCGCGTATGGGCACCCGCCTGTAGCGCAGGTGCACTGTACTTGAAAATATCACTTGCCTTATTAGCTCAGTCATTCCTAGTTACCAGTAAATTAATTAGCAGTTAAAATATTGTTTCAAAAATAATAAAACTGTAAAGGAACTGGCATTATTTTAGTTACATAAATTTTAAAGTTTGTGAAAACTTGCATCTTAATATTGTGGATAAGTGTTGTACAGGATACATTGTCATTTAGAAAGTGCACATGTTATTCATTGAAGCCAACATTGCATGGGAGTCAAAAGAGGTAATTAAAAAACAAAGGTCTACATACTCAGGACTTCATCGGGTATGCAGGATTACATATATTCATGCATTTTTGTAAAATTAAAAAAAAAAGGTTCTTTTAAAGAAATATATCTTGTTTTTCTCCCAACATGGGATCCAAAAATTGCCTGGCAAAATCCAGTGAGTTTGTTGCAGAGGGTGAGCAAAGTACAGTCCACAGATGTATTCTATCTCTCAGAAGGTTTTTTTAAAGCCCCCATGTAAAGCCTTCCCTACATTGATTTTGTGTTTATTTGGGTTTTTCTTCTCCTCTTCCAAAAAAGCTGGGGAAAATGGTGCTCAGGTGGTTAAGACGCTGACACTGTTGATTGAAAGATCGGCAGGTTGGCAGTTCGAGGCCTGGGTACCACATAATGGAGTGAGCTCCCATCACTAGTCCCACCTTCTGCCAGCCTATCAGTTCGAAAGCATGAAATGCATGTAGAGGTACCACTTCGGTGGGAAGGTAAACAGTGTTCTTCTTCGTGGTCTCTGCGAATCACACAAATGGGTTTATTCTGCGCCTGCGCAGCAATCCTCGGAAACTTCTAGAATCTCTAGGCAGAAAGTAATGTATCTTTCTGCAACTTTTTGGCGGTAGCTCCGCCCACCCATATATAAGGCCCTTGGTGGCCCGCTCTTCTTCAGTTCCTTCATTCCGCCGCGCTAAGCAGCTCAAGGAACTTTGCTAGCATTTGCTTGCTCTTCTCTTGGAATCTCTGGCATTTTGACCTTAAAGGACTTTCACTTGACCATTCTTTCGGACTTTCCCTTGGACGGACGACTTTCTGATTTGCGGCTTGACTTCGGACTGGTAACGGACTTCTCTTACCATGGCCTCTTTCAAACAATGCACCAAGTGCGGGGTTAAAATCCCCAGGGCCGATGGCCACAACAAGTGTGTCCTCTGCTTAGGTGAGGCACACATCCATGGCAGTTGTGCCCACTGCAAGGCCATGTCCGCCCAAGCCCTCAAGAACCAGGATCGGACACTCAAGGCCGCCCTCTACGAGAGGGTTCTCAGCCAGCCTGGCGGCTCTGGAGCTTCTGGGGAAGCAGATACCCCCAAAGCCCCCAAGAAAAGAGGGGAAAAACGCTCCGACCAGGACAAGAAGCGGGCTCGCTTGTCCTCGCCACCCGCTAAGAGCCGCCGTAAGGGGCCCCCAAGCACGGTCTCAGTGCCTCCGCCTGAGTCAAGGCCAGTACCGTCGACATCACCTGTTCTTGAGCCGGTGAAGACCCCGACTCCGTCTATACCGGCTCCCTCCCGGACGGTGCCGCTCGAGCCCAGAGTCCTTCTCACCAGTCACCTTTCTGTACCGGCAGACAGCCTACAGATTGTGCATGTGGACTCTGAATCGGAGGGAGAGCTTCAGGACTCCTACGCTCCATTCTCCCCTCAGAGGCCGAGGTCAAGATCTCCCTCGCCAAGGAGACAGCCGCGCTCTGCCTCACGGGACTGGGCCACGCTAGGTACCGAAGCTGACGAGGCTCTAGCTGCACACCATGGTGCTCCTACAGACCATGATCGGGACCTCTTCCAGGCATTCCTGGATCTCGTCCATGACCAGCATACGGGACAGTACCTCATCCCGGTTGACCCGTCCCGCCTGCGTCGGGACCTCCGTGCTCACTCTCGCGCCCGTCTTCCGGATGGTGACACCTCCCGCCGGGACGACCGGGACGACCTCGGGACATCCGACCCTCTCCTCAGACGGCGGAGCCCATCCCCCTCGAGGTCCGGCTCGGGCTCTTCTCGTTCCGTGTCCCCCGTCTCGGACGAGGACGCCCCGTTTGTGCCTCAAGGCCCTTCCGTCCCCTCACCCACGGATGACATTCGGGCCTTTGCAGACAGAATCATACGGATGGCTGACGCCCTCAAGCTGGAGGTCGCCCATCCCTAAGATGACGCTCTCGACCCAGTGGAAAGGAGGATCCACGGCTCTGCTCCGGCTCCACCAGCCCTGGCTTACCTCCCGTCCCTAGAGAAGATCGCCAAGCGTTCTTGGGACGCCCCAGCCACCATCCCGTCAACTTCGCGCAGGATCGAGAACCTGTACCGGGTCACTCCGTCCGCGCCGTTCAACTCCCCTCTCCAAGTTACCATTAACACTTTGTAGCTGCCAAGCCATTCTGTGGCTGTGGAGAACAGGTGGAGAGGTACCATACACAGAGGCAGACCAGTTACATCAGGGGTAGGCAACCTGCGGCCTGTGGGCCGGATGCAACCCGGCAAGGCCTTGAGACCGGCCCCTGCCTGGTCCTGCCGCCGATTGCCGCCGGGGCCTTTTGCCTCTCGCACGCAGGGGCAAGGGGGGCAATTGTCTATAGACACCTCAGAAACATGCATTTATATTAACATTTTTTTAAAAATCAGCAAATTTTTATGCGTGTCCTCCACTTTTTTTAAAAAAAGTGTCCACCATTTGAAAATGTTGTCCTATATTTGTCCCAGTTTATTTATTTCTTTAAATTTTTTAAAAATTATTTATTTATTTATTGGCTTCGGCTTCCCACTTGTCTGAGGGACAGCAACCTGGCCACCGGCTCAAAAAGGTTGCCTACCCCTGAGTTACATCATCTTCTGAGACTTCAGAAGGATCCCAGTAGAACTCAGCAGTGGATGGAATCATTATGTGTCTTGCTAAAGGGATATAGAAAGATGTTTCTATGCCTGTTTCACCAGCTGAAGGAGGCATTGCAGCAGCTCAACAGGGAGTTTGGGTAATTTTAAATGGGGAGCTGTAGTGTAGTTTGACATGTGTGCTATTATATTATGCTGTGCCATACAGGTTCTTGGCCTGTGTATTTTTATCATGTTGATGGTTGAAAGCAATTTAAGACATTGAACAGTTATCATTATTATTATTTTGCCAGGGTGGGGTTGGGAACGGGGTCATTGATGGCTGGATCGTTGAGCAAGAGCACGTCTGCTAAGAGGTGAGAAGGCACTTCTCAGTTTGATAAAGAACTCATTTGTTCCCTCTAACTAGAAGCTATTGTATAATTAATTACTAAGTGCCTTTGACAATAGCATTTATAAAGTGTGTGAACCAAAACTGCAAGAACTTCTGTGAGGAAAGTGAAAACTAGCCATGTTAGCTGTTACTATTACTAGGCCATAGAAATTTTTAGCTGAAGCTGATTTAGCTAAAACTAAATCTAGTTAGCAAGGCATCCTGTTACAGTAAGAACTTCTTCAGGAGGCTCAACTAAGAGGAGTAAAAGAGACAAAGAACTGCCACTCTTGCCTCTGCTTCTTGTTTTCAGATGCAAAAGCCAAGAGGGAAATTAGAAAAAAAATGGCAGAAAGATTCTGTTGTCCCAGTATTCTTGGGAATCAAAAAATAACCATTGTTTGTGAAATAGTTTACTTTCAGACTGATTTAAATATTCTCAGAATTGTGTGTTAAATGCTGTTAGTACGCATTTAGATCTCAGTGCCCAAATATAGTAAATATAAGCTGGTATAGCAGCAATACTCCTAAGATGCTGGTATAGGAAGAAGCAGCAGAAATAGATTGTTATCATTTATTTATATAGCATCATCATTGTACATGGCAATTTACAAGTAAATCAACAACAAAAACCACTACCCCTGACAAAAACGTACAGTGTAATATAATATGTGTATACACATGCACACAATACATCAGATAGCCAGAATCAGGCTGGCAACTGTGAACCAGAGAATTTTTCATCAGCTGCCCCCAAATTGTGCAATAGCCTACCAGAAAAGATTTGTGAACCGGATATACTATTTACATTTAAAAAGGAGTTATAGACCAATCTTTTTCAGCAGGCCTATCCTTGGATGTTTTTTTTTAAATTTCAAGTTTTTAAATTATGAATTGATTTTTTAAAATATGTATGCTTTTTAAATTGATGTTATGCATTTTTAATTGATTCTGTAATTTTAATTGGTGTATGTTTTTTTTAAAATTGTGTTATGTTTCTGTAAAATACAATTATATTATCCAAACAGAAATACAAAAACAAATGCAATAAAATATGGAGCAAACTGGCAAATAAATATATCCAAAATGTACAAGTTTTTAAAACCATACTAAAATAAAACTTCATAAGTTTTAGCACCCTTTTCTTGCAACATGATGGAATACCTTGGTACTGTAGAAAGCTTGACTTTTTTTTTCTAATTTCCTTTAGATTCTTTAAATAACCTGAGTTGGTTGACAGAAATAAAGTGATGAATATCTGAAAAGTTTGATACATGCATTTGTGCAACCAAAGTGCAAGCAAATGTATAACAGAATAGTTCATACAGAAAAAGTATATTCAAAAAATCCCATTCATGTAGGTCAAAATGAAATTCAAAAATTTTGGAAAGTGCCTCTGGTGGCCACTATTTTGGAGGATGTAATGTTGACTGAAATGCAGTGAGATTTAAATAAGACAAATATGGATTCATTATGAAAACTAATTGTTTCATTATTATGACAGTTGCATCTTGCTGTTATGTATGCTTACTTACAGTATGCTATCATCTATGTTTACTTAGAAGCAGGTTTCACTGCTGAATAAGGCTTACTCAGAGGTGTAATAATGACTGCTCTTTAAAGGTATAACTGGATAGCCAAAGGTTTTTTCTCTCTGTATAATTATAATTATTTTCAAGGAATTTTTGTTTTAAAATGGTTTCTTTTGTTTCTTTATGTTAATGCTAAAGTATGCACACTTTTAATGCAAAAATAATATTTTCTTCCTTTTGTTTTCAGTAGTGCTGCGGATAACATAGTTCACTGAATTCCTCTTCCACCTTTCATTTCCTCATTGGGTAACAGAAAATTTTGTGTGTGTGTGTGTGTGTGTGTGTGTGTGTGTGTGTATATATGGTTGATTGTAGTATATCAACAAGTGCTTCTAAATTCTAGTGTTGGAAGACAAATTTGAAAGAGTTTTTTCCCCCCACATTTGAATTATAATGATTATTATTTGCCTTTGAACAGGTTTTTGTCTCATTCTGCTGCCTACAATACCTGGATGGGCTGGAGCTACTTATTTATGTAAAGCACTTATAGCCTACCATTTAGCCAAATGTTTTTGAAAGATAAAGAGCAATAAAGTCCTTGCCATCAAGGTTGCAGAGTAAATTCAAGACATGATGATATATAAAGAAGAAGAGATGAAGAGAGGGAACACAAAAAGAATGTTCAGGTTACATATGTGAGATGGAAGTGGTTCAGGGAAGCTAATGGCTTCTGAAAGGTGATAGGAGAGCCAACTGTTTATTCAGTAGAGGCCTTGCTCCTTTTCTCTCCCTTTTTTCTGTAGCAAGCTAGATTCACCGCTACCAGGTGACAATTGTAGCAGAGACAAACACAGAGGGCTGGGTTTCATACTGATTGTATTTTGCCCAGCTTAAGAGCAAATTTTTGCCATATTTCAGGGGAATGATGCAGAGTCTAGCATTTAAGGCTCTGAAACTTGTGTGGGGTTGAGCAGAATTTCCCTGCCATGCAGAGCTCCCTGATAATTAAAGAACAAAATGGAAAATGGCAAGTGTCAAGGATTTTGAATATAATTTAAGAAGATTGCAGAATTTCAATTATTTTGGGATAACTTCCATTTTTTGTTAAAGTATATTGCTAGTCTGTGTTTTTTTCTACATTAAAGTTATGTTGCCTTCAAAGTCAGGAGGCTTCTCACTGAACGCTTGGCCTTGTTCAGGATTCTGGCTTCTTTAACAACTCACATGGGGTGCTGTTTTATCTGCTCGAATAATAAGGAATTCAAGCAGACATGGAGATGGCAAGGTAAAAGATTATTTTTCAAGGTCACATTACAGAGTGAGCTATTATTTTGCTATTTGCACACACTGTGCTTTTAAGAACATTTATATACAGTGATGTATATCCCTTGGTTGCCAAGATGATAAATGGACAATTATCCCTCAGAATATATCCTATAATAGATAAACTGTGACAACTGATGAGATTCTATAACTCATGATTTTGGACAATCCTCACCTTACTTAATCCCAAATAAGGTCATTCAGAGTGTACCCACAGTGCAGAAATAAAGCAGTTTGAGACCATTTTAATTGCCATGACTCTGTTTTATAGAATCCTGGGATTTATAGTTTGGTGAAGCACAGAGCTCTCTGACAGGTCAGGCTGAATATCTCGCCAAACTACAAATTCCAGATTCCACAAGATGGAGCCATGATAGTTAATGTGGTGACAAACTGCTTTATTTCTGCTGTGTGGATGAGCTGTTCATCTGGGATCTCAGTTTTTAAAATCAGTGTGAAATGTTACTGTTCCTGCTTTGATCCAAGAATATGAGAAAAAAATGATCAGTGATGCAGGAAAAGTCATGGACTTGGATGCTTCTTTCTTGAAAATGGGGGTGATTTCCATTAACTCTACCTCCTTCTATATAACCTACCTCATACTCATTTCAATTTAAAATCTTCCATTCATTGTAAAGGGTTGCTGGGGTGCTAACCATTTTTCTTTTCTTTTCTTTTCTTTAAAATATCTTTATTAATTGTGTACACAAAATGATGTGCTAACCATTTTTCTTGGCAGAAAGGTTTGGGTAATATTAGTTTTAAATAGTGTAAATGCTAATTGACAAATTGGTCTTTAAAAAAATAATACTGGCTTTATATTTGTTACATCCCTTCCTGAAAGTTTCAGAACTGTTCAGATTTGCCTTTGAGTCTAAACCATGTGTGTTTGAATTTCACAGATCCAAGAAATAACCTTTGCTACCACAATTTAAAATGATACCACAGATTTTGCGACAGTGGTTGTGTATAATGCGCTTAGTTGAAGTGAGAGAAGGGAACATTTATCCAAATGTAGATGTCTTTATCTATATTGCAATTTTGCATCCAGGTCCATAATCTTTCAAGCATCACCTTGATCATTTTTTCCCCATATGCTTGGATCAGAATGCACATTTGTATATAATCAGGGCATAAGGAGATGTTGCCAGTTAAGCTTCTCTTCTCTCCCCCTCCCAGCAGAGCAGGAAAACAACAGCTGTGTTGTGAAAACAATGTGACTGAACAACGTAGAAAATTGACTATCGTATATGCTCAACTATAAGTCGACCTCATGATAAGTCAAGGGGAAGGTTTTGGAGCCAAAATTATGGATTTTGATATGACCCATGGATAAGTCGAGGGTAAAACTTAGAGGCATGTAACAAAAAATGAAAGGATGAAGCAAAGGAAAATAATGCTAAAGAACTTTAAAAATTCCAGCAAACATCACTGTTTGTGCTCACTCTAAAGTCTAGATGGATGAGAGAAATGAAGGGGCTCAATGCTTCCAGGACAGATTACGCTCTTGCCTTTCTCCAGGGATGATACCCTTTTTTATAAAATATAAACTACAGGACTTTCGTTGAGCTGTGGATAAGTCGATCCAGGTTTTTGGAGTCAATTTCTAGACTTATACTGTATATACTGAGTATATACAGTAGTTTTCATCTTAGTAGCAATTGTAGTCCTTTAATGCAGAGAACTGTCTATATTTTGGCATTCCTGTATTTACAAGAACTGCAGCAAATTGTTAAATAGTCAAGCATTATAATTTCAGCCATGAATCTTAGACTTGTGTTTCTGTATTAGTTGAATGTAAAAATTATATATTCCTGTTATTTCTTTTGGGGGTGGGGGGTGGAGGAGGGGGCAACTCAGTGCCACAAGAGCTAACACGCTGGCTAGTAAGCACTGAATTGATGCTAAAACTAACACTACACTACACAAAACTTCTTTCATGTAATTCAGTCAGATTGCCAAGAAGACTTGCAAACTCTTGCTTTGTAAAGCATTAAGCACTGCCAAATACTACAGTAAAACTGCACTTCCAGTCTTTGAAATTTAGAATTTTGGAATTAACTTCAGAATTGTTGTTACTTGAATTGTCTTCTAACAAATGTACTCACAATCTGTAAAGAAGATGAAATCAGTGCTAGAATGTATAATTTTATTTAGAGAGTAATAACTTGTTCCATGACTACTTTATGACAGTGAATAGTCCCACATTGCATGTATCATTCTACCTGGTAAGAGCAGGCTTACATCTCCTTGGAGTCCTGACTAATATAGCAAGTGATCAGGGATTGTGGCTGCTACAGTCCAAAAATATCTAGGGTCCAAAACACACTGCAGAAGTAATCCAGTTTGAGACCTCTTTAACTGCCCTGGCTCTCTGCTAGGGAATCCTGGTAACTAATTTATTGTGGCACCAGAGCTCCCTGACAGAGAAGTCTTAATGTCACACATAGCTAAAGGTCCCAGAATCACCTAGCAATGAGCCAGGGCAGTTAAATTGGTCTCAAACTGGATTATTTCTGCAATGTGTTTTGGATCTAGAAGACCAAAGTTGCTCACCCTGCCATACAGCAGAGATATAGATGGATAGATAAATAAATAGATATACAGATATAGATATATCAATACAAATATATTGTTCTCAGTTGAAAAAATGCTTTCAAATATCTGCAAGCCTTTTCACTTCTGCAGAAGTGAAAAAGACCATCACTTTCATTAGCAGCAGAAGGAGCATTTGGGGGGGGGGGGGCTTGCATGAAAACACCATTGTAAAATTTGCACCAAAAAACAAAACAAAACAAAACAACCCAAATGCAATATACAGGTATAGAACTACTTTTTACTTTCTATATGGGAAAAAAAATATAATAACAAAAAAGTGTTTAAAAATTGGCATGTTTCACTTTTGTTACATAGCTGCTAACATGATATACTTAAATTGTTTTATGATGCTGAAGTTTCTCATATTAATTTTTTTAAAAAGTATGAACTGTAAATATTAACAATAAGGTATAAAGGGTTGCTGACAGATTATTAACGAGCAGATTACAGAGACCATACTACTCCTCTGCTAAACAGCTCCTCTGGCTGCCAGTTGGTTTCTGTCCACAATTCAAAGTGCTGGTCATGACCTATAAAGTCCTCTGCAGCTTTCAGCAGAGGCATAGTATAGTCTCTGTAATCTTCCTGTTAACAGTCTGGCAACTCCTTGGACCAGCTGAAGTTTCTGAGCACTCTTCAAAGGCAGCCCCAATACAGCATATTATAAACAATTCCCTTTAATAGTTTTTTGTGGGTTTTTCGGGCTATGTGGCCATGTTCTAGAAGAGTATATTCCTGACTTTTCGCTGGCATTTTCAGAGAATGCTGGCATGGAAGAGAGTTGGGTATACGGTATATATACTGTGCGACCCTGGGTTGGGAGGAATGATTTCCATGTTAATCTGTGTATTGTTCTGTTGTTGAATGGCAAGGCCTCTGGGTGGGAGGATATTTTATGCCCAGGATGGTTTATAACAGGCATAAAATGCTGTCTGAAAACACTGTAAGTCTGGGCTATGCTAACAACTATCAGGTCAGAATGCACAGGGAAGCCATTGAAATACACAAACACTTAGACAACTTCATCAGGAAAGAAAAAACCCTTAAAGTGAAAAAAGTTTAGCTACCAATCGTGAAAAACACCAAAATTAAGACCCAGCAAAATGCAAATGAAAACCACCCAGGATCAGGGTTTTTCCCAGCAGACAATAGATCACTAATTAAACAGATACAAATCCTCCTTGCATATTCTCCCACCCTGAGGCCTTACCATTCAACAACAGAACAATACACAGATTAACATGTAAATCATTCTTTCCAACCTAGGGTCACAGAGTGTGTGTGTGTCTGTGTGTCTGTGTATTCACAATTCCCTTTAACTGCAAAAACTACCTCCATTATTCAACTGTCCACAAAGTTCTCTTTTTAGGAAATTGTTTGGCAGACTGTATCTCCCTGTATGAGCCAGCCCAGACTGTGAGGTCTTTAGGAGAGGCCCTTCTCTTAGTCCCACCACCATCGCAAGTGCAGTTGGTAGGGAAACGAGAGAGGGTCTTCTTGGTGGCTGCTCCCAGACTCTGGAACCCTTCCCAGGGAGGTCACAATGGATGCCTCCTTAACAGAAAGTCTTTAAAGAACAGGCTATGGTGTGTAGTACTGTTTTTAAGAGCTTTTAATATTTTCTTTTTTTTTTAACTTCATTTTATTCTTTCAATAAGTGATGTGTTTTAATACTGTAACAGTTTAATTCTAATTTAATGCTGACTTTTGTATGTTTTAATTGCATTCTTTTAAATTCTACACTGCACCAAGTTTCAGTTTTGGGAAAAAGCATGATTAATTATAATAATATGTGTACATTTGTCTATTTTTAAAAGGCAATTTACTGTTTGATTGTTCTATTTGTTATGGAGCATTCAATGTTTTCCTTATTCACAGGAAGAGATTCACAATTTTTTTCCATACATAATATTCATATTTTTAAGGTGTCTAAATGGCAACCTGAATGATTACAAATGATCCAATCATTTTGTCTTCTCCTGGCCCAGCTGTGATGCTTTTATACATTGTCATCTTCTTTTAAGTATTTTTGTCCTCTCTTGCTGGACAGAAAGAAGCCTGACTGTCCATAATCAGCATTTTCAACAGTTGCCTTAAAAGATATTTCAATCTAGTGAACATCAGTGTTCGTTTACTGTTAATGTCGTGCTTCCCATTATTTTACATAGAAGTAAATGCCTTGGTGACTTCTATATTTGGATTTCAGTGATTTTATGTCACTTATCCATAGATTGTTTTTACAGATTCTTTTCAAGTATATGAAAACATTAGGACTGTCTTCTCCTTTTTTCCTGCCTGCTGTTAAATCTCACCCATTTCAAATATGTTAAAGATTCCTTTTTCCTATTATTATACTTTCAGGTACTGGAAATGACACACACCTTTTACTTTCCTAGCAGCTGACTTTATTGTGGGTTTTTTTTATTGCTTTTAGTTTAGCAAACTAATATGTATTAATTTATATTTTCTTCAAAGGTTTACGAGCTTCTATTTCAAGTTTTAGTCTCCAAGCGGGTATTACAGTATATTCAGAATGCTTAATGTCTTGTACCTTGATTAATCATGGAAAGGAAATATCAATTCCTTCATATAATTATTAAATTTTCATTTTCAGCTGTGCAGTTGACGTGTTTTTTTTTCCCCCTTCAGGTGTTCACATCACCATCCAGTTTTGTAGAATACTTTCCGTTTAGGTTGCCATCCAGCAACAGATAGAGATTTAAACCTGCTATAAGAAATATACCATGGAAAGTATGCAATGGAAGATACTCAACTGAAAAAGGAGTTGTATTTTTTGGCCCTCCATTTTTGTGGGGGATCCGTTCCGGACCCCCCTGCAAAAACGGAGACTCACTGATATTCAAGCCCCATAGGCTTGAATGGGGCGCGTGCCCACGAGCATGCGTGGAGTGTGCCACGGGGGCACACACCATTGAAAATAACAGAGGTCGCCCCTCTGTGAATATTCAAGACTGCAGACCTCAAGTCTGCCAGAATGGAAGGGTGACTATATTTGCTTCAGGATAACTTCTAGTACCTCGTTCATACTGAAGTTCAAGACGCAAGTCCCTCTTTTTCATTTTAAAGATTTCATTTTAAAGGAGCTTATGTAAAATTGCACTTAGAAAATAAGAAGATCCGTATTGGATCAGGCCAGAGGCCCGTTTAGTCCAACATGGGAGGGCTACTAACAGGGCATGAGTGCAGCTGCTACTCCCATCTCCTGTTTCCCAGCAACTAATATACAGAGACATACCATCTCTGATACTGGAGGCGATATCTACCCATTGATAACTCCATCCTTCTAAGTTGGCAGTCATAACTATGGCCCGTTACAGACAGCCCAAAAGGGGCAGTCTCAGGCCGCTGCCGGTTGCAGCGTGGAGGAGCCGCAGCAGCCAAACCGCACAACTCCTCCGCGCTGCAACCCGGAAGAGACATCGCAAGTGCCAAAGCGCGCACTCGCAACGTCTCTTCCGGGTTGGGATGTGCGGACGCAGAGCATCCACTACGTCAAGATGGCGGCACCCATCTGTATAGGGCACCGCTATCTTGACGTATCGGTTACGCACGAGGGGCAAGGCGTGTCCGGAAGTGCCGCCCCTCGCGCGTAATCGCGGCGCAAGGACGGCGCCTCTTAGGCCCGTCTATAACACGCCTATATCTTGTGGCCCTGAATTCCACAGTTTAATTACGTGTCATATGAAAGTAATACTTAATTGTCCTGAATCTCCCAAAATTTAGTTTCAGTGTATGAATACAGGTTCAAGTATGAAAATGAGAGAAAAGATTCTGTCTATCTATTTTCTTCACTCTCTGCATAATTTTATATACCTCTATTCTATCTCCCATTACGTGCTTTTTTCCTAAGCCAAACAGCGCCCAAACATTGAAAATTTTCTTGTAATGATTTTTTTCTAGATTCTTCATGATTCTGATTTTTTAATGCAATATAAGAACTATGTACAGTAGTCAAAATGCAGTCACACTGGATTTATATAAGAACATTGTGATATTTGCATTTCATTTCCAGTTCTCTTTCTAATTACACCCAGCTTAGTGTTGTTGTTGTTTTTAACAGTAGCTGCATACTAGGCTAACAGCTTCATTAGGCCATCTTTTAAAAGTCCTAGTTTTCTTGGTCAGTCACTGCCAGCTCACATCCAATCAGTGAATTCCATTGTGGGAGAAAAGTGGGATATAAATCTCTGAAATAAAATAAAGTAATAATAAAAAATGCATGGGATGTTGGAATATTTTTTTTTTGTCCCAATATGCATCATTTTGCTCTTACTAACACTGAGTCTGATTTACCATTTTATTGCCCAGTTTCCTAATTTATAGATAGCTTTTGGAACTTTTTGCAAACTGATTTTGTTCTTACCAGCCTAAATAATTTAGTGTCATCAACAGCTATTAATAGGCAAATTGAAGGAAGAGATGGAAACTGCCAGGAGCCCATGCAAAATATATATCCACTCTAAAAAACGCTATATATATATATATAGTGTTTTTTTAGAGTGGATCTAAATTGGCTGAAGCCCACAGAACCCTGATCTTGTAGAGCTCTGTCAGCTGAGCCAGATTGCCATCAGACAGACCTATGTTCTTCAGTTTATTCTTTATCTTATCAGGCCTCCAGCTCATTCAGTCCTGGGGATACACCTGGTAGTTCGGCAGTGGTTGTTGTGTTGGCATTCAAGGTTGCAGTCACCCTCAGGGCTATTGTCTCTCACTTGCAACTATTAAGAAGCCCATCTCTTGTGGAGCTAAAATCCCAGAACAGGATGGACACATTAAATGTTTTCTTTGCTTTGGCAAAAATCATGTGGTTGCCTCTTGTGCCCATTGTTCCACCTTTACAGCTCAGATGAGAAGGAACAGAGGGCGGCGTCTGAAGTATGAACATGCTCTTAGGCTGCAGTTGCTTCCTTGTCATCTCTCCACATCTATTGGTCCTTGCTTGTAACCCAGTCTGTTCAGTACATTCTGAAGCAACCTTCTGAAATTGCTTCTTCCTGGGTAAATCTGCCAGCTACATCTCAGGCCCTCCAGTCTTTGTCCTCCATTAACTCATGTTTGGATTCTGATTCTGAAACTGATTAGGTCATTATTCCAATGTGGAAGTCTCCCCCCCCCCCCACATTATTGGGAGGGATAGATCCTTCCTCTTCTATGAATGATGTGGAGGCATCTCTAGACAAAAAGATGAGAATGGTGAAATAGCTAGATTTGGCCATACCACAGCCACAAGCAAAATTGATTATCTGTTTTTGCACCACGTCCAGATTCAGGCTACTGTTGCAGTTGCCTGTGCTCCTATACATCTTACAGGTTATCCACAAGTCTTGAGCAACATCTCCTATCATACTTTTGATGTCCGACAGGATCGAAGCCCTTCAGAAGGTTCAGGACACTGATATACCTTGGCTTGGTCTACACCCAAAGCCAATCATGTGGACACAGCACAGTCCTGTGCATCATGCAGATTATATCCAAAGCTAGTGAACAAAGAAGGTGGAAAGTTGAACTTGATGGACAGAAAATTTTACTCTTCTGCAGCCCTCTTTTGTAAAATGTCCAACTACGTTGTGTGTATGGGCTTGTATCACCAACTGCTCTGAGAGAAACTGACTGCCTTCAACAAATTGGGAGACAAGGATAATAGAGAAATGTCATTGTTCAGAGGCTCATAAATTGGTTGGTCAGCAGATTATTTCCTTCCACCACGTAGCAGACTGCAGTGGCAAGGTGCTGTCTAGATTCATAGCTCTACAAATGCACGTTTGGCTTTGTTTCTTTGGACTTTCTGGTCAGGCACATGTGGTGATCAAAGACTTGCCCTTCAATGAAAGTAGCCTGTTCAAATCTAATATCAGTGCAAAACAAGTACATGTACAAGATGCAGTCCACTGTCATAAAGTAGGGATTCAATCCCTTGATCCAGTGGAAAATGATGCATTTACATCTTTTACTCCAAGTATCAAGTCAAGTCTCAAATCTCTTCCTTCAAGTCTCAAGTCAGGTCTCAACTCCTTGCAAGATACTTTCAAGTCAAGTCTCTAATCAAATCTCAAGTCTTACACAGTATTACAGAGAATGAAATAGTAGTTCAAGATCATAGCATTCCTTTTGTTAGTTGTTGTGTGCCTGACATATGGTGACCCTATCACAGAGTCTTTTCCTAGCAACATTCCCCCTCTTCCTTCTACCGCTCCTTCCAACTTCCAGTCTCTGCTTCTGTCTGACCTCCTCCTCAGCCCCAAGCCCCCTTGTCACCTCCTTTTCCTAACTGTCTGGCTTCAGACCCTCCCTCTTTTCTTTTCTTTTGGAGATGGAGGGAAGAAGAAAAGGAAGGGAATATGTTAGGGGCTTCAATTGAAGGTGTTGTAATGATAAACTAAGGGAACATCAGCCCTTTGATCAGACTGTGGTTAGAGAAGGCAATGTGTGTGTGTGTGGATGGGTGAGACAGAGAGACCTCTGAAGGGCTAAAAAGGTAGGAGCACCCGAAGAAGGAGAGAGCATGTGTGGAAAGGAGTTACACAAGAGTAGGCTGAGAAGAGACCAAGCTCTTCCCATCCACAACTGAACTGCTCACCTTCTCACCTGCCTGTCCCTCCTCCTCCCCCTGTCTTTTTCTTTCTTCTTCCTCTCAGAAAGTTGGTTATGAAGGGAGCTCATCCCTCAGCTGCTTACCCATGTGGCAGGATCTACACCTCTCATTGCCTTAGCCTTTCAGAGTCCTTTTGGTTTGTTTTGAGCTCTATTGGTTTGCTCTCTGCCTCCTTCACTCCCCCTCCATCCCCACCTCTTCAGATCAGCAGTAGCAACAGCAAAAAGCTTTCCAAACTTACTTCTGATCAACAAGCAAGCAACAAAAGGAGAGGAAGAAAAGGGAGGAAGCAAGAAGTGGGGGGCACTGTGCATACCTGAAGAGAAGGTGGGAGCAGATGAGTTCAAGCAAGGTAGAGTGGGGGGGGGGGTGAAAGAAGGATGAATGTGTTATGTTAAATTATTATGTCACCTTCTGTCAATATATAGATGACTGACTGTTTGTAGCCCCCACCTGGCGACAACATCTACTGGACATAGATGCCATTCTGCTTCTTCTCAAACAACTGGGCCTCATTCTAAACCAAGATAAATCACTCTTGGTTCTCACTCAAAAGGATAAGGTTTATTGGGAATATTCTATACTTGAATGCTCAGGCTGCCTTCCTCCCAGATAATTCGTTCTCTGCTCTTTAATAGTCTGTCCTCCAGTGTCTTCACGGCAAATGGTCAGGGCAACAGAGATGTGCAAGTGACATTGGGCACGTAGTACAGTGAGGCCTAAGAGCTCTCTGGCTGTTCCTTGTATGCCCTCTTGTAGCAATGGATATTGGGTTTTAATGTCTGGGTTCCTGAAGTACAATACCTGTCAGAGTTTAGGGAAGACATCTGTTAGCCATATACTTTTCCTGTTTACGTTTTGAGGCCAGGATCTTCTTGCAAAGCAATTTTCTTCTATACAGAATGCAGAAGTTGTTTGCCATGCCCTGATATGGCCTTCCTATCCTTTGTTGTCCATTGTAATTGGTTGCAGAGGCAGTCTGAATCCAGTGCTGTTGTGACAGAAGCTGGAAAGGATATTTTGCTTTTGATTGAGTTAAATTTGTAGTTTTCAACTTACACCATGTCTGAAGTCAGTGTAACATACCTCTATCAGAGGAGGGATTACAGCCTTGGGAACATAATAGTTTTGTATAACTCCCTGTCATATCCACATCTCTTTCCTGTTTGAGCCCCTCCATTGGTAGAGTCATAAAAGCAGATACTGTTACATAGATACTGTGGCATATCTCCACTAGTACACCTTAGGTACAGCTTTGTGTATGCTTGGGTATGCTTTTATCACCACTGGCATGCTAGTGGAGTAGATTGGGCTTCTATCCTGAAACAGATGACTTACTATGCATATATAGATGTATGGGTACACTACAGTCACCTCTTTATTCTCCATGATTTTTTCTTAATGGACGGAGGGAGTAAATAAAAAGCTAAAACTACAGAAAGTGAGAATGTGAAGATTGTCAGTTCTAACAGATTGTCGCAACATAAGAAGGATTTTCAGTGTGTAAGGTAACAGATTAATCAGATCACTGATTTATTTCTGTTTAGACGTGATCTTAATTCATGGCAATAAATCTTGTCTAAGACTCCATTTGATGTTTGATCATTTTCTGATATTAACGAAAGAAGCCAATTGTATTATTGGTACTCTGAAAGGCTTGATATTTTTGCTTTATCATCTACAAATAGAAAATCTGAATATATTTTGATGACTTATCATTGGAAATGCTATGTTGCTGCAATTTTCTTAAGTCCAGTGGCATGCATCTGTGACTTTCTGTATATGGGAGAAGGTACTTTGGGCTGATGTCTCTTTTTTGTCTGATTTTCAAAATTAATTATTCTGCAGACATTCATTTTAATAGCTTGTTTTTAAATAAAGACTATTGTTGGGTCTTCATGAATGGCTTTCTTGGTCACACATTCTTTCTTCTTCCTCTTTTTCCCCATGCATGATTCCATCTCTCACTTTCTGGTTTGAAATTATTGTACTTTATTTCCAAATCACAATTGAAAACTAGCATTTAAACTGCACTTTTAATCCTTGTTAAGAAGCCAACTATAGCCCGAAATAGACAGCCCAGATGGGACAATGTGAAGCTGCCCTACCCAAAAACAGATGGGGACCGTGGCAGCCACACGGTGCACCCCAATCCGCTGTGGTGCTGTCTGAAAAAGGAGCGGTTTTTAACCACCCCTTTTTCGGCCGTGGAAAAGCCATATTTAGCGGCTCTTTCGTGTCCCTCTGGTGGCTTCCTGGCATGTTGGCTTGCGGCGTATAACAGCCATGCCCCCCAAGATTCCCAAAAGCTGGATGACTTGCATCCACTTTGGGTTCCTTCAGGGTGTCATGGGTGTGTGTGCATGCCATGTCCTCAAGTAGTTCGCAGCCAGCCGGAGGCAGCTTTTAGTGCAGTTTTGTGGGGAAGAGGATTGTGTGTGTGTGTGTGTGTGTGTGTGTGTGTGTGTAATTTTTATTAATTTTAATACATCAGCTGTACATACTGTATTACCAAATACAGAATACACATTATAAATACCCATACACACTATACATCTGCACCTAATAGACAAATTACTAAACTATAACCCCCACCTTCTTATAACCCTAATGCAAAACCCTGTTGATATCCTACCCTTCAAACTAAAAACATGAATATAAACATATTAACCTTTTCTCCCTAATATTTACATAGTATCAGTTAATCTTCTAGTTATCTTTTCTTTTCTAGCTATCATTTCTTTTCTCACACTCTTCAATATTGAAAGCCCAGGAGCATTGACCATCCTTCTGTTTTATTAATATAATTTTAATATGGTTCCCACTTTTTAAAAAAAAATCTATAAACTTTCCTTTAATCATTAAGATCAATTTGTCCATTCCAACCAATTTTAATGTTTTAACTCTCATTTTCCATTAATATTTTCACCTTTTTCAAATTTGTGCATACAGTATTCTAGGTGCTGAAATGATATAATGGAGTAATCTATAATTTATAAAGGTAAAAGGTAAAGGTTTCCCCTTTGACATGATTCTCAAGTCATGTCTGACTGTAAGGGGTGGTGCTCATCTTCATTACTTAGCCGAGGTAGCCAGTATTGTCAAAGACGACTCCATGGTTATGTGGCAAGCATGGCTGCATGGAATGCGGTTACCTTCCCACCGAAGTGGTACCTATTTATCTACTTGCACTTTTTACATGCTTTCGAACTGCTAGGTTGGCAGAAGCTGGGACTGGTGATGGGAGCTCACTCTGTCATATAGCACCTGAGTCTCAAACTGCCAACCTGCTGACCTTGCAGTCGTCAGAGTCAGCATCTTAACCTCTGAGCCACTGTGTCCCTTGCACCCCTTTATAGTCTTCCCATAATTTATAGTATCTTCCTCTGGAAAACAGTTCTAGTCTCATTGGTGATTTCATTTTAAAGGTTTCTTGCAGCGACTTCTTTGCCTTAAAATGTCTTTGCTTTCTGACATGCCCATCACATACAGTAGAACATTTCCTCATGGATTTTGTATTTCCAACATACTTTTTTTTAACCTTTATACATTTTTGTCATTTGTTTTGAGATCAGATACTACCTATACATCATTCTGTAAAAGTTTTCTTGGAGATAATAGTTTTTTTAAGTCCACAGTCTCTTCCATTTTTCCATCTCAGTATTATGGTCTATATTTTGGGTCCACTTGATCATGCACACTTTGACTTGTTTGGTTTCTAACTCCATTTTCAATAGTACTTTATACATTTTCATAATTACATATTCATTGTCTGTGCAAAGGTTAATTTCAAGCCTTTGTTACCTCAGATCCACAAGACTAATCTGTTAAGAATCCCTCTTTTTATAGTCTATAATGATACTATTGTATTACATACTCATCAATTCCTCTTATGTCTTTAATCTATATTGGTTCTTTTCCATAAATAATACATCTTTGTAGGTGATCTATTCTTCCTTCTTTTTATGCATTCTGTATAACACTTCATGAATTATATCCATAGTGGCATTTTGGTGCAGAGTTTTGTTTTACATCTATTCCATATTCTTAGGATTGCTTATCTTATGATTATTAAATTCTGCATGTATTTCATTCTTTTTGTACCAGAGATAGGTGTGCCATCCAAAACATACACCATGTCCTTCCAGTTGTAAAAATATTTCTTCTTTCTTTCTGTTGTATAAAACTAATTCATGTGCTCGCACTGTCTTGGCAATAAAACCTGAAGTGAGAGTAGATATCTA
Organism: Sceloporus undulatus; assembly: GCF_019175285.1. Lineage (NCBI taxonomy): Eukaryota > Metazoa > Chordata > Lepidosauria > Squamata > Phrynosomatidae > Sceloporus > Sceloporus undulatus. The sequence continues at coordinate 329,045,647 of NC_056522.1, read as the reverse complement.
GGAAAATAAATATAAAGCCATGGTTTGCTTAAACATGCCTCAAAATTAACATGCTAAGAATCAAGAAATATTGTCTAGCTATAAAAATATGTTGTTGTTTTCCAGCCAATTTATATTGATTACATTTATAGCTCACCATTTCCTTTGGAAAGTCTGAACCAACATCTGTGATTCCTCATCCTTCTTTCATCTCACAGTCATCCTGTGAGAGTGACTGGTTCAACACTGTCCAATCAGTATAATGACCAGCTAAGGGGGGATTTAAGCCTACAGTTCAAAAGTTACTCTGACATAGTAGAAACTGAATGTGCAGAAAGGTTTAAGAAATTATTATTGGACAACTATAGAGTATTAAACACTAGAATAAAAAGACTGAATTGTATAATTATTTATACCATATTTTTAAAGGTTTTTTTGGAAATGGAAATGATGACGATGATGATTTAGGATTGGATTCAGAGATATGCCAGTGAAGAAATTTGATCCTGGTTGTAAACTGCTGTGGTACAATTATTGAAAGGCTTCAAAAAAGGGATATAACTGAACAAAGCATCTTATGCTAGTGCCTTCACTGAGATGTATTGAGATGTACTGTTGGATTTTGAAAGTTTTTTTCCCCTCTGGGGGAAAACAAAAACAAAGACTGGGCACTAAATCAGGAAAAGTCCTTTATCCCACAGAAGCCTTTGAACCACAGAACGGTACCTCTGAATACAAGTTATGCTTAATTTTAATTTAAAAGAAAATATGTTGATTATTTCAGTGTTATTAACTTTTAAACTTTTTTTTTCCTTTAGATTATTGGGAAATATATTTATGGCCTGATTCTAAATGGTGGTGCACCAGCAGATAACCAATTATGATAAATTGTATATATTACTCTGCTATGATAAATTCATAAACTATGATATTAAACCCATGCTATATAAATTATAAGAATTTCAAGCAGGGTTTTTTTTAATATATTGGCTGTTTTTGTTTATTACACAGGTTGTTCATATACTGATGTCTCTGAAATGCTGTTTTCTTCCCCTAACATTTTATTTATCAGTTTCTATTTCTAGGTGACATTTCCTTAAATGTCATGGTAACAACTCAGTGGAGCAAAGACAGAGAACAAGACTTTGTTGGCTGGTGTTACTATGCCAACATAGGCAGTACCATGGCCGGGGGATGAGTAAAAAGGGTGCTGCTGCAGCAGTGGGAAGGCAGAGAAATCATGTGTTTTTTGCTTTTTGTTTTAATCATCCTCAGACAAAGGTGGAAACTCTTCAGCAGTCTGTTTGCACCACTCCTGGCTGTCAGTTGAGAGTTTGAAAATGAAAGTAAATTTTCCAAGGCAACTGTCCCAGAGCACCTTTAGCTTGAAGGAAGACAAACACTTTACCTGGAAGACAAACACTAATTAGACAGTACGTAGAGAGATCTTGTAGCACCTTTGAGACTAACTGAAAGAAAGAAATTGGCAGCATGAGCTTTCGTAGACTTCAGTCTACTTCCTTAGATGCATTTGGTGGAGTGGAAGCTAGGTACAGACGTATATATGTTGTTGGTATGTGAGGATGTCAATACAAATTACAAGTCCTTTGTGTATGGAAATGAAGTTTCAGGTCCAATTTTTAACAATGGTTGTTAGTGCACAAAGACATAGGAAATTGGTCTTTGTGCATGGAGATGACATGGCAGATCCAGTTTTGCAATGTGACTAGCCTGTGGTGAGGGGAATAGATTAATGTAGGGCATCCCCATGAGGAAGGGGTCAGATAGTGTTGAAGTTTGTGTAGCATGTCAGGAAACAATTGTTCAATCCATTGCTGAGGAACTCTAGTTCAAACTACAGATGAGGCTTTCTCTGCCTTTCCCTGTTTGCCATACAACCCTGAACAAATGTTCTGTGCTAGTATTAATAGATTGTTAGAGCAGGATGATGTACTAACATAATTCTGACTATAGTTTTGCTTACCCCATATTGTCACTTTCTGTATCTGTTTTCAACATTCTTATGTCCAATCTCACTTACAAACTGTTTGACTATTCTCATTTTGGGGCTAACTTAATCCTGCTATAATGACTTTTCAATATCTTATAGATATTGTGTTTCATGGTGTCCATTGATTTTGAAACATACAGTATAAGCAGAAATGTTTTTGTGTGTTCTGTAAAGGTCTGATCATTGTTATTAACAAGTATTTTATAAAATACTTCATAATATCCATTTAAAAAGATTTGTTGACATGAATATGTGAGCTGTAGTTATAAAGCTGGAATACATGGAGCATTTGGAGACATTTCGATTTTTAAAAGAGGGTGTTCTCCTTTTTCCTTTAAATGTATAGTGCAAAATTAATATGTCTCATAGTATAGCAGAAGACTGGGCCACTCTCAAGACCTGAATCTCCAGGCTCTGAATTGAATCCAGAAGCACACCCAAGCTGCAGACCTGTATCTTCAGATGGAGTGTAAGCAGATCCAGCATAAGGCTGAACCCTTATTCCCATATCTTATTTTCAACTGACTGGGAACAGCTCTGTCTACGACAGTGATTTAGAACCAAAACAGCTTCCTTGGATTGAAATGGAAAGGAATAATAGAATTGGGTGTTATCCACATTCTGATGCCATTGAATTCCAAAACTTTGAAAAACCTCTCCCAGCAGTTTCATGTATATGTTAAATACCATGGAAGATAGAACTGAGCCCAGAGGGGCCCCACATATCAATGGCTAAGATTTTCAACAGGAGCAAAGCACTGCACCCAGGTCCCATCCCAACAAGACAGCCCAGTAGGATACCATGATTGATGATATCAAAAGCTGCTGAGAGGTCCAGCTGAATCAAAAGGTACTTGTTAAGTTCCCAGCATAGGTCATTCAGCTAGGCAACAAAGGTGCTGGATAGATGGACCCTATGGGGTGCCGTCGTGACGTGCGAGGGGCGGCGCTTCCAAACGCGACTTGCATGTGATGAGGGCATCAAAATGGTGGCGCCCTATACATACGGGTGCCGCCATTTTGACATGACGAATGTGTAGCATCTGCACATCCCAGCACCTTTGTGATGTCGCAAGTGCGCCATTGGCGTCATAACAGTGCAGCAGAAAAAAACCCGCTTTTTGCAGGTTCTTTTTGCTGCGGTTTGTCCGCTGCGGCTCCCTCACGCAGCAAATCAGGGCGGCGGCAGATAGAGTTGCAAGATACCGCAAGGACCATCCAGTCCAACCCCCTGCCATGCAGGAACTCTCAATCAAAGCATACCCGACAGATGACCACCCAGTCTCTGTTTAGAAACCTCTAAGGAAGGATATTCCACTACACTTGGAGGGAGTTTGTTCCACTGTTGAACAGCCCTTACTGTCAGGAAGTTCCTCTTAATGTTGAGGTGAAATCTCTTTTCCTATAGCTTGCATCCATTGCTCCAGGTCCTAGTCTCTGGAGCAGCAGAAAACAAGCTTGCTCCCTCCTCAATATGACATCCCTTCAAGTATTTAAACAGGGCTATCATATCACCTCTTAACCTTTTCTTCTCTAGGCTAAACATCCCCAGCTCCCTGTCTTTCCTCATAGAGCACAGTTTCCAGACCCTTCACCATTTTAGTCGCCCTTCTTTGGACACACTCTAGTCGAGTTTATCAACATCTTTTTTTAATTGTGGTGCCCAGAACTGGACACAATATTCCAGGTGGGGTCTGATCAAAGCAGAATATAGTGGCACTATTACTTCCCTTGATCTAGACACTATACTTTTATTGACGCAGCCTAAAATTGCATTGGCCTGTTTAGCTACCACATCGCACTGTTAACTCATGTTCAATTTGTGGTCTACTTGGACTCCTAGATCCCTTTCACACGTAGTCTCATTCAGCCAGGTGTCCCCCATCCTATATCTGTGCATTTCATTTTTCCGCCCTAAGTGCATTACCTTACATTTCTCCCTGTTGAAGTTCATTTCGTTAGCTTTGGCCCAGCTTTCTAATCTATTAAGGTCATTTTGAATTTTGATCCTGTCCTCTGGAGTATTAGCTACTCCTCCTAGTTTGGTGTCATCTGCAATTTTGATAAGTATGCCCCCAATTCTGTCATCCAAGTCATTGATAAAGATCGTTTTTTATGGGTTATGGGCTATGTGGCCATGTTCTAGAGGAGTTCCTTCCTGACGTTTTGCCAGCATCTGTGGCTGGCATCTTCAGAGAATGCATGCCTGAAAAGGACTTGGGTATATATATTGTGTGACCTGGAAAGGCAGGAGTGATTTGCATGTGTATTGTTTTGTTGCTAATGGCAGGCCTCAGGGTGGGAGGGTCTGCAGAAGAGTATTAGTGTCTACTAGATAGTTCTTATTGTCTGCTGGGAGATTTCTCATTTGCATTTGTTGAGTCTTTATCTTGCGATTTTTCAGGACTGGTAGCCAAACCTTGTTTACTTTAAGGGTTTCCTCTTTTCTGTTGAAATTGTCCAGGTGTTTGTGGATTTCAAAGGATTCCCTGTGCATTCTGACATGGTAGTGGTTGGCATGGTCCAGAATTTCAGTGTTTTCAAATAGTATTTTATGCCCAGGATGGTTTGTGACATGTTCTGCTGCTGCTGATTTTTCTGGATGGCCCAGTCTCCAATGTCTCTCGTGTTCCTTGATTCTTGTTTGCACACTGCGTTTGGTGGTCCCTATGTAGACTTGTCTGCAGCTGCATGATATGTGGTAAATTCCTGCGGCTGTGAGAGGGTCTCTTTGGTCTTTGGCTGAGCGAAGCATTTGCTGGATTTTCTTTGTCAGTTTGTAAACCATTTGAAGGTTGTGCTTCCTCACCACTTTGCCTGTTCTGCCTGTGACTCCTTTGATGTATGGTAAAAAATATCTTCCCTTTGGGCGGCTGCTTGTCTTCACTCCTCTGGGTTGAATCCGCCCTCCACCATCTCCTAGAGGAGGAAGCAGAAGAGATAAGAGGGGAAATAGCAAGGATTCTGCGCAAGGCAAAACCACCACCCAGCAACAAAACAAGAAAGAAAAGCCACCAAGGACCTCAATTCGGATCCAGAAATCAGCATTCTCCCAGCAGACAAAGGCAATGCCACAGTAAACATGGATACAGAACAATACGAACAAAAAATCAAGGAACTCCTGGATCCTACAATATACAAAAAGCTGAAACAAGACTCAACCAGCAAAATCACCAGAAAAATGAACACCCTGATCAAAAACTCCTCAATTCAGCCATCCACAAGACAAAGTTTGTGCAAATGTGAGGCTCGCTCACCAAGACTATATGGACTTTCCAAGATCCAGAAGGATTCCATTCCACTCAGACCCATAGTGAGTGCTATTGGATCCCCCACATATGACTTGTCCAAGCTCTGATATTACATTAGTTCATCTGATCCTGGAGGCTTATATTCATTTAGATTAACCAGGTATTCCTGTACTATCTCCTTATTCTATGCTGGAATCTGCCTATTCTGTCCTCTGCTTCATTATCCTGAGGTTGAGCACCCTTTGCCTTTTCTCAGAAGACTGAAGCAAAGAAGGTGTTGAGTAATTCTTCCTTTTCTCTGTCCCCTGTTAGCATTTTGCCATCTTCTCCACACAGTGGTCCTACCGTTTCCTTCTTCTTCCTTTTGCTGCTTTTGTTCTTCTTAACCTCTCTAGCAAGCCTGAGTTCATTCTTTGCTGTAGCTTTTCTGACTTTACTAGCTATTTGTTTGAATTCCCCTTTGGTGATTTCTCAATTTTTCCATTTCTTATACATGTTCCATTTAAAACTTAGCTCAGTTGAAAGTTCCTTAGTCATTCATCTTGGTTTCTTGAGACATCTCCCATTTTTCTTCCTCACTGGAACTGTTTGAAATTGTGTCCTCACTATCTCTCTTTTGAGAAACTCCCATCCGTCTTGAACTCACTTCAACTCCCTTCTTTGTTAGTATTCCTGACCATTGGATAACTCCCAGTATTTCTCTAAGTTTACTAAAATCAGCTTTCCTAAAGTCTAGAATGCGTGTCTGACTATGCCTGTCTTCTCCTTTCCATTGTATAGCAAATTCCAGAAGTACTGTACATGATGACTCCCACCTAAGGATCCCACCACTTGCACTCCATTAACTAGGTCATCCCTGTTGGTTAGGATCAGATCCAAAATAGCTGATCCCCTTGTTGCCTCTTTCCACCTTTCCACCTTTTCTACATACACTCTAGACAAACACAGTGGTATTAACCGGTCATAATACCAATCCAACCCCATCTGCTCTGCATGCATGACTGAAATTATAAATTATTTAACCCAAAAGACAACACAGTCATATATTTGTTGAGAAGTCAGTGGGACCTACTGTCAGATGAATATATAGGATTGCAAACGGTCTGAGTATAGTGGAATATCCTTTATTCAATTGCTATAGTTTTAGATTCTGAACCATATTTAGTAAGAGTTTCAAAAGTATTTTATTGAAATGAATGGATACTTTGGCAATTCATGTAACTTTGAAGCCATACCTTTTTTACTGCTCAAAATAGTAAATAGCTTGGCAGTTTACTTGAGACACTAATGGAAGCTAAAAGCTTTTAAAATGACAAAAATTGCCAACTTTAATTCATAGATTTATTACGTTGCACACATTGGTCATATAACTGACAGCCTTCCCTATGTGCAACTTTCTCTATATATCACTGCATTGTCTGACACAAACCATTATATGTGTTTGTAAGATTATGATACCTAATTTGAAGATTCAGTATATGTACAGGAGTTTAAAATGCAACCATTTCATCCTCTTTCTTCTTTATATATGGCGTAGACCTCTCTACCCTCCCCCTCGTACAATTGAAAAAATATGCACCTCTCTTTCCTCATAAACAAAAAAGAAACTATCTTGCATATATATAAATAGGGTGGGAGCTGTTGCATATGGTAGCAAAGTCCATATTCCTACAGGCTGGTGTTAGATATGCTACCCACATTAAATAGGGAGATCTACCAGAATCATTTCTAGAAAAAAATAATTTGAAACTATGGGCCTGTACAGACAGGCCAAAATAAAGCTGCTTCGGGTCACTTTGGAGGTATGCTGTTTAAATGATGCATGCGTCTTAAGGACCAGAGCACATCTTTAGCGCCACTTCTGACCTCTTAAGATGTGTGTGTCATTTAAACAGCATACCTCCAAAGTGATCCGAAGCAGCTTTATTTTGGCCTGTCTCTACGGGCCCTATAAAGGCATGCTGAAGATCTTTATATGAGGAATAAAGATTTCATTCATAGTATGTAAACCCTTAATATATTGTTATGAAAACAGGGGTTGCTCTGGATTTTTTAATTTCATTTGTCAGCTGTTATGTATGTGTTTATTAATGGTGATACCATATTTACTCTGGTCAGTTGAAAACATACATGAGCACTGAGGTTGTACAATTTCAAATGTACTCATCCCTCCCCATTTCCTGGGGTCAGGGACACAGGTTCCCCCGGGAATGTGAAAAAACTGCAAATAACAAAAACACTACGTTTTTACCTGAGACAACACCTCTCTAGGAACCTCTCGGTCCTCCAGTGCAATTCTGTGGTCAACATCTGCCAGACATTGACCATAGTAATGTGCTGGTGGAGCTACAAATGCCTAATAGAATGTTCTCTCTAGGAATCTCTAGGTCCTTCAGTGCAACCTTTGGTGAAAGTTGATCATAGAGTTGCGCTGGAGGACCTAGAGATTCCTAGAGAGAACATATTAATTAAATCTGTGAATAATCAAATCTGCAAAAGTCAAAGCTGCAGATCTGAAGGGACGAGTGTATTTATTTTGATTTCCAAATTGGTATTTCAAACATCTTTGGATGAAATACTTGTCTAACCTTTATGTATGTTATCCTGTTTGAGACTAACTGAAAGAAAAGTTGGTAGCATGAGCTTTCATAGACTTGACTCTACTTCTTCACATGCATGGGATGGAGTGGAAGTTGAGAGACAGATCTATATAAGCAGGCTGTGTGTGAAAATGTCAGTAGAATTTCTCTCTTCTCTCTTTCAGTTAGCCTCAAAGGTGCTACAAGATCCTTTAGGATACTGCTTTTTCAGACTAATGTGGCTATGTCTTTGAATTCTACCCACATTATTGTTTGTTTCATGGTATATGTCCCCATTCCACTTTTCTTTTTAAAACATCTACATAGTAGCCACATGATACCAGCAATTGCAAGGCCTAGCCTTGGGTCAAGGTCATTCCTTTCTAGTTCTATCAACTATAATTAGAAATATTCATACAGTAGGCCCTTTGTTATCCACTGGGGTTTGCTTCCAGGACCCCCTGTGAATACCAAAATCCATGAATGCTCAAGTCTCATTTAATACTATGGCATAGTAAAATGGTATCCCTTATTTTAAAAAATGGAAAAATCAAGGTTTGTTTTTTCGGTTGTTTTAAAAAATATTTTCAAGCTGTGGATAGTTAAATCAGTGAGTAAAGAATCCGTGCGTACAGAGGACCAACTGTAGTTTTATCTTGGAACAGTCTTCTGTTCAAAGGCACACTTACCCACAGTTGTTCAGATATATTTTGATACTTATTTCAAAACAGTTTAAGTTGGAAATGGTGGAAGATGCTAAGAGGTACAGTGGGCCCTCCTTATTCGCGGATTTGCCATATGTGGATTTGAGCATCCACGGATGGCAAGCTAATATATTCCAATATAGCCCCCAATGATGGGTTGCACTCACGCCACCATTGGGGACAAAAGTCCCTCCCCCTCCATCCCTCCCTCCCTTCTTCCTTCCTTCCCCTCACCTTCCCTCCCTTCCTCGTTCCCTCCATTCTTCCTCCCTTCCTACTTTCTTCTGTTCTTCATCCTCCCTCCCTTCCTTCCTCTCTCCTTCCCTCCCTTCCTCTTTCCCTCTGTTCTTCCTCCTTCCATCCTTGGAACCTCGTTGGCCAGAGGGAGCCAGTGCCAGAGACAAGGCTTGGGTTTCAGAGCCCAGAGCCTCTGTCCTGGCTGCTGCACCTGGAGCTCCGAAAACCAAGCCCTGGCTCTGGCACTGGCTCCCCTGGAACCTCGCTGGCCAGAAGGAGCCAGGACAGAGGCTCTGGGCTCCGAAATCCAAACCCTGGCCAACAGGGTTCTAAAGGAGCCAGAGCCAGAAAGAGCCAAGCTTGAATTTCGGAGTCCAGAGGCTCTGTCCTGGCAGCTGGGCCTGGGACTCCCAAACTCAAGCCTTGGCCTTGCTCCCGGCCCCGGCAGACTCCACTCCCACAGCCAAGCCAGGGCAGAAGCCTCGGAGGAAGCAGGTAAGCAGGGAGAGAAGGAGAGGGGGAAGGAAGGAGGGAGGGAGGAAGAACAGAGGAAAGAAGGAAGGGAAGGAAGGAAGGAAGAAGGAAAGGAGGGAGGGAGGGGAGAGGGGAGTTGTGAGACTTTGGTCCCATTATCAATGCTTGTGCGGCCACATGGCTGCACCATAATTAAGGGCAATGGGACTTGACCATCCGCAGATTTTGTTATAAGCAGGGGGTCCTGAATGGATCACCCGCGTATACCGAGGGCCTACTGTACATTATGTAAGAGGAGTTCAGTGAATAATTCAATAATTCAGAATAAACTTGAGATGGAGCTTGGAGAATTCTGTTTTCTTGTTATAGCATCTACCTAAATATAAGACCGGTTTGGACTTTTACTTAGGCAGTGACAGTCTTCATACAATGAAGAAGCATGTGCATTCAAGATGGAAGGTGTAAACCATATATAGGTTCTGTGTGAAAGATTTCCCTGTGCAAACACACGTACAAGATCACTCACTCATTCACACAGGATTTTTGAGGAGAAAAAATAGCTTGAATAGCATCACATTTTGTTTTGTGGGAAGGCAGCACCTGTATGCCCAATACTCAAAGATTGCTATAATCTGGATCTTCCCATAGTTTAATCTGTTTCCAAAAGTGTGTTTTCCGTTTATATTAGGTAGCTGGTAAAACATTTATATTGCTTTTAATTTTTAAAGCTATGGTACAATTTGCTGTCTTTTTAAAAACAGAGAAAAAACAGGCTGAAAATGCTGTTTAGCATGATGTCATATGAAGTATATTAATCTACGACTTCTAAAGAGTCCAGTGTGCAGAATACTTGTCACTTGAATCTCAGCTTAATGAAATTTCTTTTTGGCTCTGACTCCTTTCCTTGCCATTATTTCGATAGTGTTCATCCCTTTAAGTGCTTTCTGTGTCAGGCTCCAGGATCTTCTATGTAAGCTGATCTGTGTTTTGTATAAATGTTTTGTCTGCTGACCTAGACAAGAACACTTGCATTAGCTACATTGATCAATCCACATTTACTTCCTATCATATAGTAGGCAATTAATACTTCATTGTAAAGACTCCCTGGTGCACTTGTTTAGAACTAGATCGCTTAACGCAGGAACCACAGGAGTTCCACACAAAAGAGCTTGGAGATGGTAAAGCTAAGGGGAGAAAAAGGAAGTGAGAGGAAATTGCATCCATAGATCAAGTTAATTTGTACTTCAATAGTCAGGCTTTTTGCCAGATATCTTCTGCAGTAGCATTGCAATCTCTTGAAACAGACATAGAAATGCTGTATATATATTTCATTTATTTTAATTTATTATGGGATATGATAACAAATTTCAGGAACATGTTCTATAATTTATTCATTGTTTAATCAAGAAGGCTTTTCTCAACATTTTTCCAAACTGTTTATTTTTAAATTAAAAAGTAAATTTTTATTTCAACAAATACATAAAGACCAGATTTTATTATTCTGTATTCTTCATTAGGAAGCTTGTTGAGTAGAGAGAAAACACTTAATATTTAGCTGTGGTACTCATACAAATGTTGGTGTGCTTCTCAGATATATCACAGTTTTGCTGGAATAGTGGTCCCTCCAGATTCGCGGTCTTGGCACTTGTGGTTTTGGTCATTCGAAAGGCCAAGGTCACGGCTCCCTCCCTTAATAGAATCTTCCCCTTGGCACTAAGGACTTTAATGGAAGCCTGGGTGCACCCATTGGCTGCGGTGGAGGGGCGGGGGTTTACACATGCCGGCCCGCAAGCGCTGTGGGAAGAGAGTCCTGTGGCTGCCAGGCTAATACAAGCCCTGCAGCCCGGCTCCGATTAAATCCCCAGCACCGGGGGGGGGGGCGATGGGAAGCTGCCGTGGGAGCAGTGGGGGGAGATTTGGGGGGGGGAGATGGGAGGAGGGAGAGGGGAATGCGGGGCGCTGGGGGGGGGAATGCCAGCGGGAGGGAAGGGGGGGGCGGAAGGAAGGAATTTTACCAAAGTTGAGTCCTTTTCCATGACACCATGGGGACAGTGGGACTATCTTTGCAAGATTTTGGATTTTTCTGGGGGGGGGACACGGAACGTATCTCCCGCAAATTTGGAAGAACTACTGTACAACATACTGCAATTAAAGGCCAAAAAAATCTGTATTTTAAGTCTGTCTTGATGAAATCATCTTGTAAATTGCATTCCCTGAAAATATTTTCTTTTACTATGTATGCTGGGATTTTAGGAAATGTACTTTGTGATTTTTAAAATGACATTGCACCAAGAAATGCTGTTATTTCTTCTTTGTAGTTCATGTCAATTAACAGGAAACAGTTAACATCAGAATACCTGTGCATTTAAAGAAATGATATGGTCTTGGTGTTATTCTCACAGCACCAGATCAAACTTTATGGCAGAAAACAGCCTCTTCAACTTCCTTTTTTTTTAAACATGTGCAATTAATTTCTCTCTTTGCCTTTTTTTATTGTATAAGAGGGCAGAGTCTCTCTCTTTTTAAAAACCCATCTGAAAAAATGCTGTGAAAACTTTTCCAGGAAAAAAGTGGAATGAAAATGCTTTAGAATAACTAAATAAAGAAATGGTACTTCAGTATTGTTGTTGGTGTAGTGGACTATTACTTTGGAAACCAGGGTTTGAATCCCCGGGCAGCCATGGAAAGCCCCTGGGTCACCTTGGGCAAGTCACACTCTCTCAGTTTTGGAGGAAGGAAAGAGTAAAACAAATCTTTTCTTAAAAACTCCATTATAGTTTCATCTTAGGGTCATTATAAATGAGAATGTACTTGAAGGCACACCACCACCATCACAATATCATTCCTACTGTCTAATATTTTATATTAGACACCCCCCCCACCATACTGTTCAAGGTATTAATATGTAGTCTGTATTAGAAAGCCCATTAACAGCACTGGATATAGTCTGTATTTGCAAACTCATAATTAACACTTTTGAACAGAATGCTGTTAGTATTCATACGAACATGTGAAATACAAAACTTCTAGTCATTTTTATGATTTCTTGTTAGATGACATTCTGCAAAATCTAAAGCTGTTTAATAGTATACAGATTGTTGGCAAATATATGGGAGTGGGGAGAATTTTTGTGACACATGCATTGTGCAAATGTGTAACTGCCTGTATAAACTTGAAAGACAGGAGAAATTGCAGCATGCATTCTTGTGGTATGTTTCTTACAGATTTTAAATTAGTTTAGCTTAATATATTGATCAAAGGTTGATATTAAATTCTCATCAGTAATTTCATGTCTGTTGTTCTCCCCTGTCTTTCAGTCTGGGTGTTAGTAACATCATTTAGCAGGAGCAGGACAATATATACATGTTTGGGTGTTTTGGTCCAGGGATACTTTTCTGGCAGTGAAACTTCCCCATTAGATGCCTGAATGTCCTCCCATATGGACCTGGATTTTTCATTATCATAGAATTGATCAATTTTAGTTTTCATCCTTTACATGTTACCTTCTCTTTTAAAATCTAGATGTTCGGTACCATTTCTGCAAAATGTATTAAGCTGTGTAAATCTACAGTGCTATATAAATAAAGT
>NC_056522.1:328984151-329032814 GCF_019175285.1 Sceloporus undulatus | reverse complement strand
ATAATAATAATAATAATAATAATAATAATAATAATAATAATAATAATAATATTGGTGGAATAGTTAATACTATTTCTAAGGCATTTATTTGTTTAAAATAAATGATAGTTAAATATGAAGTAAGCACCTCTGTTTTATTTGCAGATGAGAAATGACAGATAGCAGAAAAGTATGATGAGCGTATTTTATTTATTTATTTTAATTATATTCTACCTTTTTCCCAATAAAGGACACATAGCCGTTCCTAAATCCTTAAAGAAATATTTCTTTGTGTTCTTAAGAATCTTTCAAAGATATCAACACATATAGCTACTGGGGCCGTTGCACCAAGAAATACTGAACTGTGGAACTATGCAAATTATGTTTATATAATCCAGATACAGTTTTTGGATGTATGACTAACATGGTAGTATTACATCTGAACCAATATATTGATGGCCTTGAGTATTTTTAAAAACAAAACAACAAAATAAGCTTTTTTTGTTTGTTTGTTTCTGAAGGTACGACAGAGCGGGTGTGTTTGATCCAGGGAACAGTGGAAGCACTAAATGCAGTGCATGGCTTCATTGCTGAAAAGATTCGGGAAATGCCTCAAAATGTGGCCAAGACAGAACCAGTTAGCATTCTACAGCCTCAGACAACCGTCAATCCAGACCGGATCAAACAAGTGAGTTTTGGTTGAGAAGGGAATAAGATGGTTTTGTATAAAAGTTATTTCATAGTAGCCCTAAGGGATTAGCAAGTGTATCACTCATATTGAATAGGTTTTGCTATAATGTTAGACTCTTATTAGCATATCTAATAAGACAGTTCCTCTGTCTATGGGGATTTTGAGGATATTCTTCAACTGTCAAACTGTGAAATTATTTCCTGACTTCAGCAGCTTGAAAACCTCCAGAAAGAACTACTTGTTTGAATGGTTGTATCAGGTACTGATTTTAAGAACTTTACATTACCTAGCCAGTATGAACAAAATAGTCTAACATAGTCTTATGAATAATTTCACCGCCTCCAAGGTTTCCTAAACAATATTCTTGCTTAGTAGATGCGTTGTACATGTCCCACCTACAGGGCTATACAAGATCATTTTTCCGTGTGTATACATATCTCCCAGGTAAAAGTGTAAGTATGTGTGTATTTCCAAACATTTACTCAATATTTTCTTCAAAATAAAGTAAGCTAATCAAAGTCTGAACTTATCCAGATCAAAAACACTCTGCTAATTGAATAAGTCTTGTATCTTACCCAATAAATCAGCAGTTCTCAAATTCTGCGAGGTTAGGCAGTATGGGACATTTAAAGACAATGCAGAATGAGGAAGGCATAAGATCTTGAGGTTGGTAGTATTTCTATAATTCTTGCAGTCTTTGCAAGTTGAAGACCACAAGTTGAATATGAGTCAACAGTGCGATGCAGCAGCTAAAAAGGCCAATACAATTTTAGGTTGCATCAATAAAAGTATAGTGTCTAGATCAAAGGAAGTAATAGTTTCACTCTATTCTACTTTGCTCAGGCCCCACCTGGAATATTGTGTCCAGTTCTGGGCACCACAATTCAAAAGGGATATTGAGAAACTGGAGCGTGTCCAAAGGAGGGCGACTAAAATGGTGAAGGGTCTGGAAACCATGCTCTATGAGGAAAGACTTAGGGAGCTGGGGATGTTTAGCCTGGAGAAGGGAAGATTAAGAGGTGATATGATAGCCCTGTTTAAATGTTTGAAGGGATGTCATATTGAGGAGGGAGCAAGCTTGTTGTCTGCTGCTCCAGAGACTAGGACCCAGAACAATGGATGCAAGGTGCAGGAAAAGAGATTCTAGCTCAATATTAGGAGGAACTTCCTGACAGTAAGGGCTGTTCAACAGTGGAACACACTCACTCTGAGTATAGTGGAGTCTCCTTCCTTGGAGGTCTTCAAACAGAGACTGGATTGTCATCTGTCGGAGATGCTTTGATTGAGATTTCCTGCATGGCAAGAGGGTTGGACTGGATAGCCCTTGTGATCTCTTCCAACTCTATGATTCTACAGTTCTATGATTCTATGAATGTAATAGATGAAAGGGGAACTCCTTTCAATATCAACATTATTTTACAGATTAGACAAGATAGCTTAGAACTAAGTCAGAAACAAGCCTTCCAAAACTGTAAGATCTCTCTTAACACACTAAATATGCCATGGAATTTATGATCAAAACACTTTAAATCTATTTTTCATCTTTAATACAGTGTTACAGTAACATTATACAGCATTATTTTTGCTTTCAGTCAGCCTTTAAATATAATATATATGTGTATTTAAAATATGCATTGTCTTTTTGTGTTTTGCTATCTGTTAGTGAAATGGTAAGGAAATGGGTAAGAACCTAAGATGGAAAAACTGGTATACCTCTTTTAAAGGATTTTAGTGATATATAATTTGTAAACAGTGTCTCTGTATAGCCCAGCTGCTTGTTAAAATGTTTAAGTTTTCTGTTAAGGCTCACAATTACTTCTCTTAATTATAAACGATATTTTTACTTCAAAATTTAATATCTTATCCATTTTGTAAATTAGTTTTTAAATGTCAAGACAAATATTCATCAATAAGATAAATTTTCTGTCATTTTCTTTTTAAATAGTTTGAGTTCTCTAATATGTTTTATAAATCTGTATACAAAATAAATACTGAAGCCATCTAGTTGGATCTTTTATGTTGATTAATTTCATTAATAAATCATGACCTTTTAAATAGTTTCATTCAGTTCAAACAAACAAATCACATATATACATGATTGCAAGCATTGTCATTTATAAAATATTAGTCTCTAACATCTTAAACTAAGGAGACAAACACAACAGCTCTCAGTTGATCCCACTTTGTGGTTAACTACTTCATTTTGGGGAATTATGGCTATAGAGATTGTTTTTACAAAAAGTGGGGTAGAAATAAAAGTTTTATTATTATTATTATTTTCCTTCCTCTGAGCAATATCATCTGCTCTTATACATATTTAACCATTTCCCTTGACAGAGAATGTAGATTTGAATAAAAATACATTTTCAATATGGTTTCTGCCTGTTATCTGATATCTGTCTACAGAGGTTGGGGACATTTTTAAATAGAAAAGGTGAGAATGGAGGAGCATGATGGATATTTATATAATAATGTATCATGTAGATAAAATGAACAGAGAGAAGCTGTATAGTATGACACCTAGGGAACACCCAGTAGATTGAAGAGACAAAAATATTTTAATTCTTCAGTATAAGCTACCTCTATAATTCTGGTTATGGAGTGGTGTACAAGTGCCAAAATAACAAAGGGATTAGATAAACCGGAAGATGGCTATTGAGGACTACTAGTCACATGCTAACTGCAGTATACTACTGGATTCCAGTTCCAGAGAAAACTCATGTCTCACTTGTGGGCTTGCAGAAAGATATGTTTGGTCATTTTGGAATTAGGGTGAATTCTAATGCTTTTGTGCTAATATAGCAAGGCTCTTCTTATGCTAATTTTCTACAAGTTCATCACTTCCTCATGCATTCCAGAAAAGCGTATTTGCAATTTGCATATAATTAAGAACAGAGAAACAAGAATATTTCTAAGACATTATGTCATATACCAGACAGCAGTGTTGAGAAATAACTTGATGCATGAGGGAAAATTTTGTTCAAATGTCAGGAGGGGGTTACCAAAAAATAATGTCTTCCATTAAGCAATGTTTAATTACAGATCACTGTAAATCAATTTCAAAAGGAAGATTTAGAAGCTGCAAATATATAAAGGGTGAGTATCCCTTATCCAGAAATCTGAAATACTCAAAAATCTAAAATTGTCCATGTGGGTGGCTGAGATAGTGAGACCTTTGCTTTCTGGGGACTCAGTGTAAACAAATCTTGTTTCATACACAAAATTATTAAAAAATATTGTATATAAAACATGTTAAAGGTGTATACAGAAGATAAATTAACTTCATGTTTAGACTTGGGTCTCTTCTCCATGATATTTCATTATGTATATGCAAATATTCCAAAACTGGGGAGGAAGGGAATCCAAAAAAATTCTGGTCCCAAGCATTTCAGATAAGGGATACTCAACTTGCATTTGAAAAAAATAACAATCTAAATTCCAGTGTCTCACAAAAGACACTGTTTCCTAAGAGTTTAGGAAACATTTACTTTTGAAAATGGTCATTTTGAATCATGGTATCACAGTATTAATGGTTAGAGCTTGTTCAGGCATTCTTGAGAAAGCCTAGTTTATCAAGATGAAGCACTGTTCTGTACATGCTTCCTTGTTGCTCCTGTTGAATTTCTGTTAGCAGAAATGTTTAAAAAACTACAAAACTTCCAGGCATAATGATTGATCATGTGCAAACCAGGAGTGCCGCCTTGTCTCTGTCCCAGAAGTTAAAATCAAAATCCAACAACAAACTATGGCTTAAAATTCTGGCTTGTTGGGAGACACAAACTAGAATTCCCAACTGCAGGGGTGATAGGAAGGCATCTGCAACCTTGCAGATCATCCATAATCTTTTCTAAATTGGGTCTATGATTATGTTTACACCTGAAGATCTGAGTCCTCTAGATGCCTACCAACATATTTAAACAAAGAGTCCGTTTACATTAGATAATATTAAATACTATTTCATCTCCATATCTTATAGAAGGAGCCGTGATGGTTTTCATTCTTTCTGAGGAAGGTGTATATTTTTACTAGAAAACAAAAATGACATCCATTTGTCTGTGGTAGTTACGAAGCCTTCAAATACAGGCTGTTGCAGTTTATAGCAGATAAAATATTTAAGAAATTAGATGCTACATTTTGTAATAATGAAAGCATATTGTTAACTACTACATACATTATAGAAAGCTAGGGATTACATATGTAAGAATATGCAGTAGTTTAGTAGAGACCACAAACACAAATTGAAATGATAAGCTACCTACTTTCAACCTCAGTCAAGTCCGAAAATACAAATTTGCTGGATGTAAACTCAAACAATTTGTTTCTTATAATCTGATCACTACAGAAAAAGCTTCCACCCAAAAAACGTGCTGGTGTAGATATGACAAATTATTTTGTCAAAAGTAAAATAGGTGAAGATATGAGGCAAGAAGGGATGACATAAATCTACCTCTTACGTAAAAAAACAACTCATTTCAATCTCTCTTTGAACTGCACAGAGAAACTTAAGTGTTTAAAATAGTATTTGGCTACTAATTCCACAATATTTTGCTTATAGTTATACTGTGGCAGGATGAATAGATTTGTCATCCTTCTTCTTTTCTTATTCAGTCAGCAGATTTAGCCAAAAGAATCCAAACCAAAAAAACTCAAAGCAATCAAAAAAAACATTTATTACAAAGTTTATGTACCTTTACAAATGAGATATCATCTAGTTCTTTACTATAACCTCACTAGAAGGCAGGTAATAAATAGTGAATAACTTGATTGATATGACAAAGGTTTTAAAACTGGATATTCTTTAAAGTAAACAACTTATAAAATTTCTAATAAATTTCTACATCTCTTTATTTGAAGCATAATAATATTTATAGCCAAATATTGCCTGAAGTTGATTACTATTTTTTAAAAAAATCTTTGCATATAGTAATTCAAAGTTATTATATTTCTTCCATTTTCCTCTGTATGCAGCACTTTCTGAAACTATGTTTCCTTGAAATCTTACAAATAAAACAAAATTTCCATTCATATCACAAAAAAATTAAAAAAAGAAACAAATGCTCAAAAGAGGTAGTACTTTTTCCATTTAGAAATCATTCCAAATGCCATGACTATTATACTTTACTGGGACAAAAAGTGTTTATAACAAATATAGTGGTAGATATTAGCAGCAAACCCCCCCCCCTGTAATACACTTTTTAGTTGTGTTATGACATTGCAACAGTATATAATTAATTTAAAATTCTGATTCTTTCCCAGTATTCTTCTGGCCTCTGAAAAATAACATTTTCAGTAAATATTGATTTTTCATCAAAAGTTTACTTGCCTTTGGAGACCTGGACTTTGTATGTGCCCTTTAAGCCAGGTCTGTTACGTGATTCATCTTGTCTATGACTTTTACTCAAAGCATTCACCCTGATGTCTAGTGTTGCATCTTGCCCTCTTGTTGGAACCTCAGCTATTTCCCTGGAATAGCTAATTCCCACATGTTTTCTTTTCCTGCTCTTATGGCCTCCTGTTTGTTTGTTTTTTTTCTGATGTTTGGATTTAAGATGCTTTGTTTGTTTCTTTGTTTCAAAAGCCAAGGAGTTTGTTTTTGTTTTTTCTTTCCTTTTTTAAATTTGGTTGCTTTTCTGAGTTGTTTTTCTTTTGCTCTCACTCCAGGCTTTTGTCATTCTTCCTGATACTTCAGTTCCTACCTACTATTGTGCAATCCCCTTCTCTGTAACACTTTCCCCCTCCTTTTCAGCCACCTTTAATTCACTGTCACTGCCCACTCTCCCTCCACAACCTACAGAGATATCTTTTATTAACATGATTGGGAGTCTACAGCTCACTGCCTCTTGATAGGTTAAATCCCAAATTATCAGCTTTGCTCTGTTTACAAAAACTTTCCATGGACAGATCTCCTATTTAGACTAAAACTCTTAAATTAGCCACATCGTTCTCCTGACAGATAATAAAATGTGCAAATTTCTGGAGCAGCTTGACTATACTAGAGTGGGAACATTTTTATTATTCAGTTTATTTATATCTTACCTTTCCCCCATAGCCAGAATTTAAGGCAGTTTACTGACTTCCACAGAGTCATAAGAGGAAGACATTTCCCTTATACAAAACTGAATTCCCCAATCAGCCATTGACCCCAAGGAGCACATTTGTACACAAAGAAGTAGATTCAGATGTGTGTAGAGACATATGTCCTTACTTGATGAATCCTTGCATAGTAATCTTAATTTACTTTATCACTGTGTAATAAAAGAGACAACAGATGCAAAATTATTATTATTATTATTATTATTATTATTATTATTATTATTATTTATGAAGTAGTAAGAGAGAAATTATATGCAAATAATTTTTTTAAAAAATCTATGAAAACAAAAACCTTGTTGCCTCAAGACAGCAATTTAATAAATAATAAATAATAAAAATTTTATTTATATCCCGCCCTTCCTACGATCAGGGCGGCTTACAGTAGAGTTTAAAACAGCAACAACAATCCATACAAGCAATGCAAAAAGATTAAAATGCAAATACATCAACTATTCAAAAATAACAGGTAAAAAGCCCCATAGCCCAACCTCTTGGCCACGGAAGAGGAGGGAGGCCCACAGGATTTTTATTCGGGGAATGCCTGTTGAAACAGGAAGGTTTTTAAGTCCTTCCTGAATTGGGCCAGGGTGGTAGATGAGCGGAGCTCAGTGGGCAGCGTGTTCCAAAGGGCTGGGGCAGCTGTGGAGAATGTCCTCCGTGTGGTGGAGGCTAACCTAGCCCCAGGCACCTTCAGTAATTGCTGCCCAGACGTTCTGAGGGTGCGAGCCGGAATGTACGGGGAGAGGCGGTCCTTTAGGTATCCTGGGCCCAAGCCATTTAGGGCTTTATAGGTAATAACCAACACCTTATATTGAGCTCGGAAGCGAATGGGCAGCCAATGGAGGTCTTTTAAAACCGGTGTTATATGGCTGGTCCTGGGAGCACCAGTGACCAGCCGGGCTGCCATATTCTGCACCATTTGCAGCTTCCGAGTTTGGTATAAGGGTTGCCCCATGTAGAGTACGTTGCAGAAATCCAGTCTCGAAGTTACCAGAGCATGTACAACAGTTTCTAGGTCCCTCTGGGCCAGGTATGGGCGCAGCTGGCGAATCAGCCGAAGCTGATAACAGGTGCTCTTGACCGTCGCATTCACCTGAGCAGTCAGGTGAAGCGACGAGTCAAGAAGCACCCCCAGACTGCGCACGGAGTCCTTCACAGGGAGCGTGACCCCGTTCAGGACAGGTGGAACCACCGCCATTCCTGGACCAGGAGAACCTATCACTAGTACCTCCGTTTTCTCTGGATTCAATTTGAGTCGGTTTTCCCTCATCCAGCCCATTACTGACTCTAGACAGGCCACGAGAGGAGAGACTAGATGAACTATACAGTTCCATTATTATCTCTGTATGTATGTATGGTCTCTAAGAGATTTTGTACATTTTTAGACAGGTATGTTCACATTTATATAAAAAAGTAAAAATATAGAAATTGAAACATTTAATACTTGCTGCCTTGTTGCATCCACTAGTAAAAGTTGCAGTTCATGTCTTCCGTCATCATTTTTTGCTTGCTTTATTTTATTTTATTTTATTTGTTGGGTGTGTGTGCTTAGCTTCAGAAAAGGAAAAAGCACTAGTTTTGAGCTATGGTATGTTGTGTGAAATACTGAAAATGACATTAATTAAAAAGTGTGATATCTTGGTCTCATGTTGGAACCAAGATTCTCATGGGAGCTGAAGATACCTCAACATGATGAAATATCCTAGCTCAACCAGGTTCTCAACAACAGCAAGATTTGCCCCATAATCCTGAACATTCTAGCAGTTAAAAGGTAACATCTACCTCTGCTCTTCTGTATTCCTGTTATTTTGTGTGAGAGAATTATGTGTCTTCTAAATATCACTTTTTCCAAATATCACTTGGAAAATATGCAAATGTGCTGTTAGATGCACAGTGTAGCCTTTCACTTTTACAACTAGTAAGAAAAACCAAACCTGCCTTTAAAGAGAGAATCTTCCAAGAAAGAAATATTTACAAAAAAAATCTATCTTAATTTGTTTTATTTTTGTGCATACCTTTTATGAGCAATCAGCAGCGTTTGATAAATACACTCCAAGATGGAGGCAGTAATTGGTTGTGGATATTAAATGAGGGGCTACAGTTTTGAATTTTAGAAAAATATTTAAAACATTTTTACATAGGTTTAAACTATTTTCCTTGAGAGATAACATAGGTTTTTCTCTTTGTGTGATCTAGGGTTATTTCCCCCCACTTAATATTGTAATGTTACAGAATTCGCTGCTTTGATATTCTTTTGTAAAATGGAATATAAATTTATATAAACAAGATAAATTGGACAGAAGTTTGATAAAGCGAAAGCAATTTATGAATGGATTAAAAGCACGATGACATTTGACATCTTCTTCAAAGGCAAACTTTAGATGAATAGTCTTAGTGCCTGTGAAAAAAGTGTAATAGAGAATTTGGGCACAGCTGAGATCTAGCATGGAGTAAGGGTATGTTGATTTGTGGAGAAAGTGTGTCAACAAAATTAACATTTAACCCATACAGCAAAAAGACTAGCACTTTGTGAGGGAGGGGTAGACAAAAATATTATTTATTAGTAGTATTAGTATTAGTATTTTATTATTATTTTTATATTCTGACTTGTATCTAAAGATCGCATATCAGAGCATCAGCTTGATCAACTTAAAACTGCAAACAATAATTTAAACAGAGTAAAAGCATATTAAACAAGCTAAAACAAGACAGTATAAAAGCAGTTGACACAATTGAAGATCATTTAAGACAGTACATGAGAGCAGGTTTTTATAAGATTAGTTTAGACCCCAAAGACTTTACTTTTTTAAAAAAGAAATAATGTTCCTAATTTGTTCTGGAATGACACTAGCATTGGCACATGTTGGACCTCTAATGGGAAACATTCTACAATTGAGGTGTCACAGTAGTTTATGGCTTTCTCCTATGTGCTCAGCTGACATTTCCAAGGAATTGGTGCAGTGATACACTACTTTGAACTATACCAACACAATCCTAGCCACTACCAAAACTTGGCCATCCAGTGCAAGGCTGAGTCCAGGCTAATGCCTCTGCTGCAAACCTGAGATTTCAGGGGGAGCTTAATCCATCCAGCAAGGCTGGATCCCTATTCTATGATCTGCTTTTCAACTAACATATGTCTTGTGTGGATTGAGCTTCAGTTTGCTAACTAACAGCCAGTTCATTACTGACAACACACACCAGTTTAAAACCAACACATCTTCCTTGGAATAAGTTGGAAAAAATATACACTATTCCTTGGCATACTAATGACCCTAAATCACAAAATTTTGGATAATCTCTCCCAGCAATTTTCTGCATATGTTAAACAGAATGTGGGACAGGAGCTCTGTGGGATACACCAGGCCAATGCTAGGGTGGCAAATAGAAAACACTTGTAAAACAGTGTTTTAATACCCATCCCAGTAAGGTAGCCCCAAAGATACCATAGTTAATGGTACTGATTACTGCCAAGAGGGACACAATCCCCTCTGTCCAGTTCCTGGCATAGGACATCCATCAAAGTAACCAAAGCTATCTCCAACCTATCATCGGACTGCAACTGATTGAAATAGGTACAGATAATTTATTTATTTATTTATTTATTTAGGTATTTATATCCCACCCTTCAGCCCTAATGGCTCTCAGGGCGGCTTACAATGATTTTTAATCAGACAGTTCCTTGCCCTCATGCTTACAATCTAAAAGACACGAAACAAAAGGAGAAGGGAATGGTGGAGGGAAAGGGGATGAGGTCCAGTGGTTCTTCTCTCCCTCTGAGGCCTGGACCAAGGCAGATGAATTGGAGGGAGGGCTCTTCTTATGTCAACCCTAAGGCGAACCTATCACAGAGTTTTATTGGCAAGTTTCGTCTGATATCTATACCTATTTACCTCCCTGCTATTAGATTATTTGGCTTGGATATGGATAATCCAGTTTTAAACCATACCGGTGTACACAGGAGTTCGTAATTTCATCTTTATTTTTTGATCCTCTGCTTTAGTGACCAATGAATCAGTAAAGCAAATTTATGAGAATTTTTGCAGTTATTGATTTATTTATTTACCCATTCATTTATTAGATTTATAGCCCACATTTCTCTTAAAATGGGATTCAAGGCAGCTTACAATAATTTTAAAAAGATACAACTAAAATAGTAATTACAAAAGTTTAAAATAATGCAGTAATAGTAGTATTAAAATATAATAGTTAAAATGTAGCATTTTATCATTTTTGAAAAATTAAAAACATTAAAAAAGCACACCAGTTACACACACTCACACACACACTGCATAAGGAAAATCCACACACCAAAAGCCTGTCTAAATAAAAGTGTCATTAGCTGCTGGCTAAAAGAGAGCAAAGAGGGGACCAACCTGACCTCCTGTAGAAGAGAGTGCCACAGTCTGGGAGAAGCCATGGAAAAGGCTCCCAACTCTTCAACCAACTATGTCTGCAAAGGTAGTGGGACTGAGAGAAAGCCCTCCCCTGCCAATCTTAACAAACCTTCTGGCCTCTATACACTCTGGACCCAAGCCATTTAGGGCTGTAAATGTCATAACCAGCACTTGAATTCTGCCAGGAAATGGACTGATAGCAGTGTAGCTGTTTCAGTAGGGGAGTCACGTGATTCCTGTAGCCATACCCAGCCTGGCTGCAGAATTTTGAACCCACTGAAATTTCCAAAGTTTCCAAAGGCAGACCCATGTAGTCCAAACAGGATATAATCAAGACATGTATCACTTTAGCCAGCTCTATCTTCTCAAGGAACGAGTGCAACTGGCTCACTTGTTTTAACTGCAAATGCTCTCCTGGCCATAGCCAAAGCATGGGCACGCACACTCAGATCCAAATCCAGGAGCACACCCAAGCTGCATGCCTGAGATTTCAGAGGGTGTGTAACTGAATGGAGCATGGGCTGAATCACTGTTCCCTGATCGTCCTTCCAACTGACAAGGCGCACCTCTGTCTTCTCCAGATGAAGTTTCAATTTGTTCACTCTCATCCAGACCATTGCTGACAGTAGATACTGGTTTAATTCAAAACCTGCTTCCTTGGAATCAGATGGAAAGGAAAAATAAAGTCAGGTGTTATCAGCATGCTGATAACACTGAACCCCAAAACTCTGGATGACCTCTCCCAGTAGTTTCATATAGGTATTAAACAGCATGAGGGACAGAAACAAACCTTGAGAGACACCACAGGCTACTAGCCAGGTGTCGAACAGGCATCTCCAGCACAGCCTTTTGGGTTCACACTTCCAAGAAGGACTGGAACCATTATAAAACAGTGCCCCCAAACCCTGTCCCAGAGAGATGACTCAAAGATACCATGGCCGATAGTTTTGAAAGTCACTAAGACCTCTAGCAGAACCAAGAAAGACACACTCTCCAGTTCCCTGTGACCAGAGCTGCCTCTGTCTCATAGCTAGATCTGAAGCCAAATTGAAACAGATGTAGATAATCTGTTTCATCCAGGAACCCCTGGTCATCCCACACAACAATGCTTTGCTCAAGAATGATATGTTAGAGACTGAAAGATAATTATCTATTGTAGAGGGGTTCAGAGATGTCCAAATTGGTCAAAGTTTTGAAAACCATGCCCTATGTACCGCTTCTATCCAAACAGAAATGTGCTATAAATTAAATTATCAATTTCCATCATCACATATACTTTTTTCTGGGATACAGTATGCCTCAGCAACTCTGTCTCTGTGCCACAACTTATGTTGGAGTTAGTCATAACATCTTTCACTGAGGTCCCTGCTTCTGAATTAACTATTCCAGCTTTTTGTCACCCATCTGTACTCCCTTCAGTGATCTCAGAAGTCAGAGTATTTTTCCTTGTTTAGAGGACACAATCCCTGTTTTACTTGAATCCTACATTAATGTCCTCTTCCTGACACTCTTTTCCTAGGCTCTTTTTTGTCATCTTTGTGTTTCCTATGCCAGACTGTTTCAAACTTTTCAGTCTCTTTCAAACTCTTTCTCACTTATCCCATCCTTGAATTCCTTCTATCGTGTACCCTATATTTAATGTGCCATTTTCTTTTTACTTGTGCTATTTTCTTTTTTCTTGTCAATTGTGATTCCATTCAACTTTCTTCTTGTCCTCCTCTTTCTCTTGACCCTTAGTGGCAAAGCAAAGCCAATCAACTCTAATACTGCCACCTACTGGCATCTGTAAAAGTGGGGGGTGGAGACCTGTAGACAGACTACATCACAATAAGTTCTCTAAGACCCCATACAGACAGGCCAAAATAAAGATGCCTTGAGTCACTTTGGAGGTATGCTGTTTCAATGATGCATGCATCCTAAGAGTCCGGAAGCTGCACCAAAGTTGCGCTCCAGTTCTTAGGACTAGATCATGGCTTTGACGTGGCTTCCGGACTCTTAGGGCACATGCATAACTTAAACAGCATACAGTACCTCCAAAGTGACTCGAAGCAGCTTTATTTTGGCCTGTCTGTATGGGGCCTAAGTTACTAACTTGTAAAAAATGCCAAAGAGCAAACAAAATAGGAGGCCTCAGAGCACAGTCTCAATTACAAACTCTTAAGTTGCCTCATGCAACTCTCTTCTCAGACAGTAAGAGAGGAAAATATACTCACTTATCTCTGTAATAGAGACAGTACTATATAATGTGGTCTACAATATCTTGAAGCCCACATATTTTGCAAAGGTCCATTTCTGTAACCAGTGGCCAAAATATTGCTATGTGCTGCAGAATGCTGTATGAGCACCCAAGAAAGACAAACCTGTATCATTCAATCTCAGTGATTAAAAATCTGAAGGCCCCTTGAAAGAACTAAAAGAGAAAACTTGACAATCAGTAGTTCCCAGTGGTATATCTTTTCCACTTTCTGTGCACTTCCCTTTGGATATAGCACTTCTGTAGAAGCCAGATGTAAAGAAATATTAACAGCCCAGTGCTACAAACCAATTATTGTGAAAGAATCTGCAAGCTCATTTCCCAATATTGTTGTTGTTATATCTTTCTCCAACAATTGGGACTCAAGACAGTTTACGATTTAAAAGAGTAATACACTTGGGCATCCCCATTCACGGCTTTAACAGTCACAATTTTTATTATTTGTGAGGTCAAGGCCTCTGTGCGCACATGCTCCACCTTCCTCATGGGCTTTTCCCCTTGGGGGAAAAAAAGGCCAGGAGGGAAAAGCCAGGAAGGGTGTGCACGCCAAACTTTTCCTTCCCCATGAAAAGGGAGGGAGGATGAATCCATCCCTCCAAGTCTTTTGCCAGACAGATGGCTGCCTATCTTGCTCAGGCACCCATCCACTCAGGAAAGGGGTTTGGAGGGATGGATCTATCCTCCCTCCCAGCCCTTTTCCTAGGTGGATGGGTGCCTGGGCAAAGCAGGCATTCATCTACCAGGGAAAGGAGTTTGGAGGGATGGATTTATCCCCCATCCCAGACCTTTTTCTGTGTGAATGGGTGCCTGGGCAAGGCAGGCACCCGTTTAATAATAATAATTAATAATAATTTGTTTTATTTATATACCGCTATTCCAAAGATCATAGCGGTGAACAGCAAGTAAGCTAATTAGCAAGTAAGCTAATTTGCCCCCAACAGTCTGGGTACTCATTTTAGCGAGCTCAGAAGGATGCAAGCCTGAGTCGAGCTTGGGCCCTTTTGCTGGTCTTGAACTCGCAACCTTGTGGTTTTGAGTGAATGGCTGCAGTACAGGCATTTAACCACTGCGCCACCAGGGCTCCTGGTTTGCCCAGGAAAGGGGCAGAGAGCCAGTTAAAGGGATTGAAGGACAGGGGGAAAAGAGGAGAACACATGCCTGAACCTCTTCCCCCTCCCATTCATCTCTTTAACTAGGATGGGGATTATTTGTGATTTTTCACATTCACAGGGGTTGTGAACCCCAACCCCCATGAATGTGGAGGGCCGAGTGTTCAGTGAAAAACTTACAGAAAGTGAAGATGAACATAGAATTCAAGCTGCAGGAAAAGAAATTCCACCTAAACATTAGGAATAAGTTGTTTGACAATGGAGTACAGTGCCTCAGAGTTTAGTAGAGTTTCCTTCTTGGGAGGTTTTTAAACAGAGGCTGGATGGCCATTTATCGGAACAGCTTTTATGGTGTATTCCTGTATGGCTGGGTTTGAACTGGCTGGCTGTTATGGTCTCTTCCAACTCTATGATTCTAGTTAAATTAGGCTTGAAACAAATGGGTGTAAAAAGCTGTCTTCCACACGGCTTAGGTGTGTAGCATTTAGATGATTCATTGCCCAAACCCATGCAGAAGCTGTGCCAGGATTACTCCCAGGCTGCCTGAGGCAGCCCAAACATGGCCTTAAACAGAACGGATATTTTCCACTCCTTGCCACAGTCCATTGGGGACTGCAGCAGGGGCTGGCATCAGGACCACATCATGTGGTCACTGTGGCCCCCTGGGTGGGAGCAGCCTCTGGCTACTCTTTATGGCTGCTCTTTCTGGCCTATCTATTCCGCCCCTCAGTCACACTATTAAAACACTTCAAATCTCTAGTTGGAAGAATAAAATGCAATTTAAAAGATTAAAAATTTATTTAAAAAGTACAGTTTAAAACAACACAGTACCTCCTACCCTGTTCTTTAAAAACTTTCTGTATTAAAAGCCAGTCAGAATAAAAAGCGTTTTGCCTACTAACAAAAGGACAGCAAGGAGAGGGCCATTCTGGCCTCCTTTGGAAGGGAGTTCC
Organism: Sceloporus undulatus; assembly: GCF_019175285.1. Taxonomy (NCBI): domain Eukaryota; kingdom Metazoa; phylum Chordata; class Lepidosauria; order Squamata; family Phrynosomatidae; genus Sceloporus; species Sceloporus undulatus. Next base: position 329,017,338 of record NC_056522.1, on the reverse strand, counting down.
CAAGTGTAGAGGTAGCCACTAAGAAAGCCCTCTCTTGCACCCTCACCAACTGTGCTTGTGAAAGTGCTAGAAAGAGAGAAAGGTATTTCCTGTTGATCTCAGGGCCCAAGTAGAGATGTATAAGAAGATACAGTCTTACAGATAGCCTTGATCTAAGCAATATGGGGCTTTATAGGTCATAGTCATCACTTTGAGTTGTGCCCTGAAACAAACTGAGATCCAGTGGCACTGTTTTAATGGGAGAATAGTATGGTCCCTGTGAGAGCCAGCATGGCGTAGTGGTTTGAGTGTTGGACTACATCTCTGAAGACCAGAGTTCAATTCCCAACTCGGCATTGAAACCCACTGGGTGGCCTTGGGCAAGTCACAATCTCTCAGCCTCGGGAGAAGGCAACAGCAAACCACCTCTGAATAAACCATGCAAATAAAATCCCATGATAGGTTTGCCTTTGGGCCGTCATAAGTCAGGAATGACTTGAGGGCACACAGAAAACAAAGTACGATCTCTGTAACCTCCTGCAGTTAGCACTCTGGCTGCAGCTCTTTAAATTAGCTGAAGTTTCCAAATATTCTACAAAGTCAGCCTCATGTAGAGTGTCCTACAATAGACCATATGGGATATAACTAAGGCACATACCACCATAGTCAGATATGCCATCTCAAGGAACAATGACAGTTGGAGCACAAGCTTTTAAGCATTCTTAGCCAGCACAGAAACCTGGGCCTCCAGGTTCAATCCTGAGTTCAGGAATACAACCAAGCTATGAACCTGTGCCTTCAGTGGAAGTGTAACCCCATCTGACACTGGCTGAATTCCTATTCCTTGATCTGCCTTTCAACTGATCTGGACCACCTCTGTCTTTTCTAGATTAAGTTTCAGTTTGTTCAGCATCATCCAGTCCGTTACTGATGACAAGCTCCTGTTTAAAAAAGTAAGACTGTCTCGTTGTATTGAGGTGGGGAAGAGTTGAGGTGGAAAATAGAGTTAGATGTCATCTGTATATTGGTGACACTGCACCCCAAAGTCTGGACAACCTTTCTCAGCAGTTTCTTGTATATATCAAATAGCAGGAAGGAACAAAACAGAGCCCCGAGGAACCCCATAGGGAAATGGCCAAATGGTTGGATAGAATTCAGCACCACCTTCTCAGGTCAACCCCCTAGAAAGGAATGGAGCCACTGTAAAACAGTGTCTCTAAGTCCCATCCCAGCAAGGTGACCCAAATGGATATTATGGTCAATGATATCAAAAGCTGCTGAGAGGTCTAGCAGAACCAAGACTGTCCCCTGTCCAGTTCCTTGCATAGGTCATCCACCAATGCAACCCACACTCTCTTTGTTCCATAAGCAGGCCTAAAAACAGTTTGAAATGGATCTAGATAATCCTTTTCATCCAGGAATCTTGGGAGCTGGAAGACCACCTCATACTGCATTATCTTGCCCATGAATGGTATGTTTGGCACTGACCAATAATTATCCATATAGGAATTCAGGGATGCTAAAAATGGTGAAAGTTCTGGAAATCATGGCCTGTGAGGAGCGACTTAGGAAGCTGGGTATGTTCAGCCTGGAGAGGAGAAGGTTAAGAGGTGATATGATAGCCATGTTTAAATATTTGAAAGCATGTCATACTGAAGATGGAGTAAGTGTGTTTCCTGAAGCTCCAGGGAATAGGGCCCGGAGCAGTGGCTTCAAATTACAGAAAAAGAGATTCCACCGCACCATTTGGAAGAACTTCCTCACAGTAAGAGCTGTTTGACAGTGGAATATGCTGCCTCAGAGTGTGGTGGAGTTTCCTCCTTTGGGGGCTTTTAAACAGAGGCTGGATGGCCATCTGTGTGGGGTGCTTTGATTCTGTGTTCCTGCATGGCAGGGAGTTGGACTGGATAGTCCTTGTGATCTCTTCCAACTGTATGATTTCATGATTTTCAACAAAAGCCTCACAACTGACTCCTTCAGGCAGTTTATGCAGGCAGGATTTCAGAGATGTTGTATCAGACAAACTACCTTTGATTAACCATTAAGTTGTGGTCGCAAACACTATGTTGAATTTAAAGAGATGGGATGATTTTGAGCTTTCCTTTATATCACAGCAGTTCAGTCAGTAAATAAGGGTCACAAGAGACATATAATTATATGCATTTGGCATACGTCCCTTCTGAGCATCCTATCTCAAGAACAGTGAAAAATTAAGTATGGGTTATTCTTTCTTTACAGAATAAGAAGTAGGGTTTAAACTGTATAAAGGCATGTTTTTTAAAATGAACATTAACAACGAACTGAATGATGATAAAGGCAGCTAAAAATAAAATTAGCTATTTTTAGAAAATTTGGATCTCTTTCCTTAAAAATTTCAACATAAAAAAGGCATCGATTTCCAGTGTATCCAGTTTTTAAACAGGGACATGATTCACTCCAAATATTATTCCCATTCACAAACAACTTACCTTGAAAATGTGTCCATTTCAAATCACTATGCCCTACATTTCTGTCTTCATTTGTTATAACAGTAAATGGAATGATTTGGTACTTTTTTGGTTAGTTTCAGATAGTCATACAAACCAATTAGAAACCATCTCTGTGTTTGCTCTATGGCTCTAATATTTCTAGGTTTTGTTTTTGTTTCTACACAACTAAAATTTAATCAGAGATGGGGCAAAAACTGTTGTCTCGGAGGTACTTCACATCTTGCAAAAGCCACATTGCTGTTCACCAAGAAATAATTCTGATCCTGTTATTCTCAGGAACTGTTTATGTTTGCAAACTGCCTGTAATATGGATCAACCATTCCTGGATGTTGTATCACTTAGACATACACTGCTATATGTATATAAACTATTTCTAAATACTTGCTAAATATTTAGCTATGTTTATTCGGTTTGAGCATAAAAATAAAATGAATTTTGTGGCACATTAGTATTGCATTAAAATACTTAAAATAAGGATTTTTAAAAAATGAAAATTGAAATATGTCTGCCTCAGTGGGCTGATGTTAAAACTTGACAGTTATCAGCATACCATAATAGAGAGCTGGACATTCATTTCATAGCTATATTTATTCATTAGCAAGTGTTTTAAATTACTATACTACATATTTTAAGAAATATTTTGATACATTCATCCTTTTTTAAATGCATACTAATAGTAGATTCTTTAACTTTATTGATAAATGTATTACTGAGCATCAGTGACAAATGTATTGCTACAATTATTAACTGTAAATTTACCCATGATTTGATATATGTTCACATATTCTTTAAATCTATTTTGTTAAATAATAATAAATAAATGGCAGTTTCTTGCATTTAAACCTCTGTATGTAATGGTTTTATGCTGTGAATCACTAAATTTATATGGAGTCATCTTTGTAAGATAAAATCAAGATGCAACAAGGATGGATCGAGATAATACATCAGAACACAGACTTTAATCTTCTAAGAACTTCTTAGCAGAAAGGTGGTTAAATGGTACATCTGCTCATTGAACTTGTTGGAATTTGTTTTTGCTTTTATTAATCTTTACTTTCCCTAAGAAACTAGAATGGGAAAGAAAATATTATTCATAAAGTCAACATATTTTTATTATTTTGTGAGTTTACCATCTTGATTTTGAGCCATTAGTTTGTTTTACATGCATATGCATGCAAACTTACATGCATTAGTTATTTGCTTGACTGGCATTAAATTCCATTAAGTTCCAATGAGGAAGATAAATTCCGTTTTCAGGCTTTTTCTATTTAATTTTCTATTACATTACATTTGTTTAATTTTTTTTTTTACTGTTCAGTCTAAGGCTTGTTGAGGTTGATTTGCTCCTGAACTGCTTTGTTCCCAGACATTGCCATCATCCCCAACTACCACCAAGTCCTCTCCATCTGATCCCATGACCACCTCCAGAGCTAATCAGGTACAGTATCATTCTACCATCTACACCATACTTTTCACGAGCGGCAACTTGCAAACTGGAGAAAATGTTATGGTGGGTTAAGGTTTTATTTGTTCATTTGCATATATACACCCATAATCATGAATATCTAATTAATACTATTGCATAAGTAATATCTTTTAAAATTAATAAATGAAATGAATTATAAAACTTTATACTGAAGTAAAATTGTGCAATTTTTTTATTGTTGAAATCCAAATACTCTTTCAGGAGCACCTGGTATTTGCTTGTAATCATTGGACTCTTCACATTTTGCCCTAACAGCAGCTCTTCTTGGGTGCATTGAGTTCAGGGTTGCTGAACTAGCTATGGTATTCAGGAAATTGATAGAGTGCCTGGCAGAAGAGGGTGATTCTAAATTGCTGGACCATATACTCTGCATGCAATTCTTTGGGGTCTGTATGTTTTATCATGTCTCTTCCAAGGATGGGAGGACAGATCATGCTTTTGTATAATAAACTGTATGCTTCATTAATAAGGGATAATATAATTATTTCTGTACCAGTCCTGTCAGTATGTGCACATGAAGACAAGGAGAAGGATTTCAAAAGCAGTTACTAAGAAGAAGTAGCACTGCTGTGGTCTTCTTCTTTAGTTACAGTATAGCTTAGTTTAAAAAAAAAAACAGGGCTAAGAGAACATCACAGTCCTCAAAATGTTCCTTTTAATTCTTTATAATTAAGGTTCCCATGTAAATTTCTTCTTTTGTACATCTTATGTAATGTAACCAATATTTAACTATTCAAAAAGTAAAATAACTTTGCTTCTTAACCATATGGCAAGATCTAAGAAATAAATATCTATTTTATATCCAGATGTTTTTAAATAACATCATTTTCTGTACTGAGCAAGGACATGAATTTTGTATTTACTTGTCATTCTATTCACATACTTAGCATTCTAAATAGAGTAAAATGAGTTTGGGCCAAAGAGTTCCACAAACAAAAGTTGTATTTTGGTAAGTATTCATGATGGGGCATGGTATGAGAAATATAAAACCAAACCAAATACAGTACCATCTTCTTCCGCAAGTGAAAAACTCCTAGAATTTCCCAGTTATATCTCCAAGTGAGTGAGAACTTTCATAGAAGTGTGTGTAACAGCAGGAACAACTATTTTCCATCCAGTCATGGTTGTGAATCCAGTTCTATATATTTCATGACAACTTTAAGTGGTTTTGTAACTTTTTGTGATATTTTCTTCATAATAAATGCTTGTTTATGTTAATGTTTTACTGCGGTAGAAACTTGATTTGCATCTCAAAACAGGTAAATTGAACAATTTTCAGTCATTTATACCTATACTTCATATTAAAAGGCAAGGACAATAATAAGCACAGGATGACCATAGTTTTCACATCCAGCTGTTAAGCTTCCACATTAAAGCATCTAACTGGAAATTGGATGCTGACTCACATAGATATAGCTATTATCCAAAAGAATTCTTGATTCTTATGTGATAACTACTAAACAACTCCAAAGGAGTTTGTTGAGCAATTGATAATATGACATTGGACCCAGATTTCCCACATGGTATGGAAGGATTTCCCCTATCCCTATTTGCAGAGGGCTATAGTACTTGACTATCTACTTTTTTCCCTATTAGGGCATCTTGGTGGCAGGAAAGATTGTGTTGGATCTTAATTAGGCTCAAGGTGCCTATTTAATTCCTCCTACAAGGCAAGAAAAGTGAATAGTCAGGTACTGTACTCAGTCCTTTTTTCTCCACCTTATTTGGAATACTTCATATATTAATTACTATACAAGAAATAAGGGACAAGACTTTACAAACAACCATACAGTCATGAGTATGACCAGTAGTTGTATAATCAGTATTCCATTGTCTGTACAACCTGAGCTGAGGTTGTTTGGTTTGTGCCTTCCGTGCATTATTTTCATAGTTATCTTGAAAATCATCTCTCAGGACAGAACATGTGCAAATGAAGAGAGATACTCAAGCTTTAAACTGGCTACTAACAATGTGTATATTATACAGTGGTACCTCGGGATACGAAATACCCACGTTACGAAATTTCCAGGATACGAAAAAATCCCATAGGAAATAATTGTTCCGGGTTACGAATGTTTTTTCGGGTTACGAAAAAAATTTTGGTGCTTTTTTCGGCTTTTTCGCACGAAATCGCGGCTTTTCCCCATTAGCGCCTATGGCATTTCGGCTTACGAAGGCTTTTCGGGTTACGAAAGCGGCCGCGGAACGAATTAATTTCGTAACCCGAGGGAGCACTGTATGTCTTGTTGCATTTTTTTTATTATTTTGGAGTCAGCAGGAAACATTCAGTATTTAAGAAAATTAAGATTTTGCTTCCAATCTGGTGAAAAGTCATATTGGCTAGGAGCGCCAGAAGAAGCGGTGGTGTATGCTGGAAGAAACAATGGCATGCACGCCTGTGGCGTATGCATGCCACCGCCCTGCACCTCCGTGAGCACAAGCCCCATTACTTGTAATGGGGATCGAGCATACGCACTTTTTCTTTTACGTGGGGGGTTCGGAACGGATCCCCCGTGTAAAAGAAGGGTGCACTGTACTTGTTTGCCATCAGACCACACATTTTTCGTGTGTAAAATGAATGTATAATTCTTTAAAATAATTGAATTAAATAGATCACATACAAAAAAATGGTAAATGCATAAAAAGAACCAAGGATCCATCAAATTTAGTCTCCTATTTTCCACAATGGAATATCAGATCCTCCAGGAAGGCCAACAACATACAAGTCATGAAAGATCTGTCTTGTGCCTTTTTACACTTGGAATTAGTAATTAGTAGCATAATCCCTCTGAATCTATAAAGTATCACGGACAAATAGCTGCTGGTAGACTTATCCTTCATTAATTCCCTTCCATTTAAATAAGCAGCTCTCACCACATTTTGTCAGTGAATTCTATAAATTAATGATGCACTGCATGAAGTATTTTCTCTTATCTCTTCTAAATTTACTGCCAAATCAGTTCCTCTGTGTTAATCCAGGTCATATTATGCCTTGCCAATTTACCACCAGTTCTGTTGGTGCCATTGCTTAAAACTTGGTCACTCTATTATAAAACTATGTGAACAGTCTAACAAGAAGGAGGTGCTCCACTATGGAATGCCCTCTTTATGAAATAGCTTTAAACAGGTATGCCTTACATATATCTTCAAATCTTTTAAGAATTTTGATAACACATTTTTATCTTGCCATTCATTTTGTTCTGAGAAATGTCTTGGCAACTAAGCAGCTATAAACATGTAGCAAGCTAAGATTTAATCTGGTGCATACGTTTAGTTACTGTGTCATTTTATGCTTAATATTTGTTTTTGGAAAGCTTTACAAACTGATCACAGTGGACCAAGAATTCCTCCAACTGGGCAGAAGAACCCTATTATTTGGAAGCATTAAACTGGATTATACAGTAGAGATGTGATGGCCATATTTTTACCATCACAGAACAGGCCCTAAAATGAGTTCTTGCCTGTGAACTAAACACTCTGTGCAACATTGATTATAGTGTAAGACTATTTTAAGATGATAACTTTTGCATTTTAGCAGTTGAAATTACTTGTTTACAGCTTATATAAAGTATGTAATAGAGTTGGGAAGGCATATATAGTTTCATTTGTTTAGAAACTATAATGTGAGAACATAGCATGAGGTGGATTTAATCATTTTCTAGCTGAAAATTACTATTGTTAACTCTAACTTTCTATCTATATCTAAATTGTTATTCTGGAAGATACAAGTGATTTTTGTAAATTCTTGCATAAGCTCTCAGTTATAGAAAGGATAAACTACTAATGCATTCCTAAGGAAACTGGGTTTCTTAAATGGAGCTGCTGAACAAACTACTTCAGAAACATGAAGGTATGGCATGGGAATGTGAAGACTTTAAAAAAAAAACTACAAAACTTCTCTAATTCCAAGATCTTGGATATGTAAAATAACTCTTTAAAAAAAATAGAGTGCAAAAATATGAAATGTTTTAAATTTAATCTCAGGTAAAATTTGTAGTTTAACTTCATGTAAACTCTGCATTTGTATGCTGGTCAAAATTAAATTTAAATTTAACATGTTATCATGTTGCACAATGAAGGATTATTGAAAGTTTTCTGCCCCTAGTCACCTGGTACAATTAAGAAGCTTCTTTTCTATTTAAAGTGGCTTGCCTTTTCAGCCATTCCTGGCTGCAATAAAAAAACAACTATCTTACCTACATTAATCGAGCATCACCGTCTTGTTACGTTCCTGTGAAAAAGAATTCATGGCATGGGGAAAACATGGAGAGTTCTGATTACCATTTAAATAAATTATTCAGCTCCTCTTTTATAGGTATTAATAACCTGGGATTTAACACATCTAATTGCATGTTTCTTATGTTTGAGAATCTGCCAAGGAAAAAAAAACATTAGCAGTCCTGATGTTAGGAAGCCTTAAATTGTTCATAATTAATGATGTGCAACAAATAAACGGAAAGAGACTCAGTTGGCTCATGCCCACACTGCTGGAGCAGATAATCACTTCACAGAAACACAAATGGTATCAGAAACACATCTTGTAGTCGTTATAGATGAGGAATCTGACGGGGGAAAAACAATCCTAATTCAACTCTAGCATGGTTGGATACACAGGGATTTAAACTTAAGCTTTTAAGGAGTTGCACACTCAAAACACTGAACCTAGATGACTGTTCTGTTTGTTTCAATTTCTTGCACACTTGATTTTTTTCTATCCCATATGCAAATTCCGGTAAAACCAAAAATTGATTGGAACAAAATAATCAGTAATTCTTGCTGACCACTATAGAAGGAAAAAATAGAAAATGACTTCATTTTTCTGGTAGGAATTGCTAAGTAATACATTATGTTCAGCAACATAATTTTGCCAGGGCTTTAGTAATTTTTTGGAGGTCTACCAAACATTGTGTACTATTCATTTTCATTTCAAAAATAGTAGCTTCAGTTTCATTCAAAGTTCTCTATGACAGGCAACGTGTATAAATTTTGCCAATATATACAAAGATGTGGACAGGTTAAGGTCCAGATGTGGACAGGTCCAGGTTGGGGGAGGGGCTCTATAATTGTGCTTTGCCAATTTATCACTTGCACACCAGTGCATCGATGTCCGGTACAGGCAGAGTGTGATGTGGCAGCTCAAGGGGGAAGCTATCCAATGGAATGGCATATAGGCAGGCAGTAGGAGGTACTTGGGGGGCACCGGTGATGTGTTTGTGTGCCAGTGTGCATACACAGTGCGGAGGCAACAAAAATAATTACCCAGCGGCACACCTGATGCTGTGCCATTCAATCAGGTTGTGAGCATTCAGCCTGGGAGTGGGCTGGGCAAGCAGTGGGGTTTCAACCAGCTTTGAGGGAAAGCAAAATCCGGCCACTTTTTCCTGCCTATCTGCTCCAACCCAGTGTCAGTTGCAGCAGTCTTCATGTTATAACTGTTGATAATATAATAATAAGGATTTATTTATAGCCCACCCAATCATGTAGAATCAGGGTGGGTTACAACAATAAAGAAATACAATATAACAATAAGAAACTACAAAACAATGCAAATCGATTAAAGGTCAAATAAAGTAAAGATTGCAATACAAGTCAAATAAAATTCAAAATTAATCCCTCAACAACCCCCCATCCCAGTCCTAAAACAAAAACAATATAAAAAAATTAAACTATAAAATCGTAACAATGGAAATACAATACAACAATGGCAAATACTATACAATGCTATCAAATAAAGTTCAAAATTACAATACAAATAAAATAAATTACAATTTACAATACAGTTGAATAAAGTTCAAAATTCATCCCTTATTCAATCCCCCCATCCCAGTCCTAAACAAAAATAATATATAACATGATTTAAGCTATAAAAACATTATTACAGTTAGAGACCGTGCTCCCTCTGTGCCTCACAGCTGGCCCTAGTTGGAGAATGGGCTGGCTGGAGAGCTTAGAGTCCGAGCGGCCTCAGTGCTAGTAGCATTGCTGTGGTCTTCAAATATAAATCGACTCTGACTGCATTCCTGAGCATGTTTATGTGTGTTCAAGAGTACATGTATATTTATACCAGTGCATAGTGGCAGGTTATACAGCATGGTGTAGCAGTTTGACTGCTGAACTAGGACTTCAGGAGATCAATTTCCTAGGTTTCCTAGGACTTCAGGACATCAGAGTTTGAATCTCTGCTCAACCATGGGAATCTGCTAGGTTGTTGACCTTTAACAAGTCACACACACTCACACTCAGAGGAAGGCAATGGCAGGCCCTCTAAGAATAGATCTTGCAGAGAAAGAACCATAATAGGTTTGTCTTAGGATCATCATGTCAAACCATAAGGCACGCAGTGAAGACAACATCCTACCAGGGTATCCCACCGAGAAGACAACACTTCTATGGAGAACTGCAACCAAAAGACAATTAATGGAATTGTGTTTGTTGTTCAATGTATCTGTCAACAGTGCATTAAAATGCAGCCCCATCCAGAGGGTTTCCTTTAAGATGAAATAGAAATCATGTAACTCTTCAATATTTTTGAACTTCAGCTTCCAGTAGCCCTAGCCATTTTAATGAATGCTAGCCCAGCAATATGAAAGACCATACATTTTCCTCCCCTACTTTAGCCATCTGCCGGGTATGCTTTGATTGAGAGTTCCTGCATGGCAGGGGGGTTGGACAGGATGGCCCTTGTGGTTAGCACTATTATGAAATTGATTTGAGATTAAGAGAAAGAGATTGATATTGATTGCAGAATATTTACAGATCACTGTACAGTAGCAATTAATGATTGTTAAAATAACTATTAAAATAAATTAGTAGCAGGATATAAATAGCTCAATAAATGGATAGATATTTACAAGTTACGTTTATACTTTTCCTTTCCTCCAGTGAGCTGAATGCTGCACATATATGCCAAAATCCTTTTAGTTCATTATAGTGACGTACTTGTGCTGGGAGAGATGGTAATGGCAGAAGGAAAGATGCCCCAGAAGCCATCACCATGAGAGAAGAAAGGCACTGGAGAAATGATTGCTCAGATCTTGTCTATTCTTTCTTGTTCCTGCTTCACAAACCTGAAATTGTGACTAGCCAAGCAGATTAAATAAATAAATAAATAATAAGCAAATGTTTTCAAAGATCCTTTCAAATTTTCAAATTATTGAAAGCCCTGAATGTAAGAATTCAGCTACTATAATATAATCTTTCCTACACCCTACCCACAGAGCTATATAGAAGAATACTATGGTTAGAGAAGACTGCTTAGGGATTAAAGAGAATCAACAAGATAGCATTCCCCCATCTTTTAAATAAAAATCCAAGCAATTAGCATAGTAACCTTCATCAACAAGCCTCACTCAGTCTTCCCTGTCATGCTAATCCAATATATTTCACCAGGCAACAAGGATAGGAAATGAGGATGACTATAATCAGACTAACCCCAAGAATCATTTTCTCAAGCTTCAGCAACTAAAATTGATTGCACAATGTTTGCCCAAGTGTACTGCATACTTTCAAATGACCAGCAAGACTTGCAGTGGTCTTTCTGTTTTGCAAAATAGAGTAACATCAAGGGCTTTTCTGCTTCCATTCATGGACTAGATGTCTTCAGTGCATCCATGACCTGAAAAAATACTACAGGACAGCTCACCAAGGGTGGCAGAAGTGGTAAGCAGTTTTTGCTTCTGCCATGTATCAGTGGTGCACTCTTAACTGTAGCTGTACTCTAACCAAAATCCAGTTCATTGTTCAGAGCTCTGTGGAAAAGAAGTCATTCGAGCTGTACAAACGAGAGGGACTCTTTAGTTGTCACATAAATAGCCCTGCACAACAAGTTCAAGATGTCACCAGCTCATCCAAGAATCCTTTGGATGCTGTAATTCTCGGGATACACCGTACTAATTGGTATCTTAATAGAAAGGGGCTTGAAATCGATATTAAGTGGTACGTAGCCAGCTAGAGCTAATAGTATTGTCAGTATTTGGAGTTGTCAGAAGTAGAGAATGACGATGGCCCTTACCTTTGGAGTGCTTTTTCTTCTTTTTCTTTTGTTTTATCGACTGCATTTTGACCTCCAAAGATCATCCCAATGTGGAGGGATGCACACCCCTTACCTGACTGTTGAAACATGGTCCAAATTGTTCCATCAGTGGTGGCCTTGAGACCTTGGGAGCCACTTCACAACAAGAACTGTGGCTCCCAAATCACAAGCTTCAAAGTTTTCTTCTATTGAAGCGGAGGTAGTTGCTGTCTCACACCAATCTCCTAAGGGAAATGTTTCTGACAGTCAGATCATTAGAGTCTTGCCCATTCTGAGGGTCACAGTCTTGCTCTCCCCAGCACAACAAGCAGCTTCCAGATTGCTGTCAGCCATACTTTTTCCACCATGTTGGCCTTCATATTGATCCCACTCCTATTGCACTCAATCCTGGTCAGGTTCAGTTACTAAGAGCCTTTGGGAGACATGAAAAACCACAGTCCTGATGATATAGAAGGCTAAAGTCCTCCGTGTCTCAGGATAGTTCCAATGTCTTTCAATGTCTGACACAGGGTTTTGCACGAAATCCAGAAGAACAATGTCGTGGCTGATATAGAAAGCTGGCACCACCTTCAGCAAGAAGGTAATATTTGGTCTGAGGATGGAAAGAAGCTAAAGTATGGATTGTTCACATAAAGAGCACAGAGCTCAACAACCATCTTGTGGTTAGAGATCAAGAAAACAGTCTTCCAGGACTACAACCTGAGATGACAGATACCCATAGGCTCAAAAGGTTTCCTAAAAGATGTCTCAAAATGAGCTCCAAGTTCCACTTTGGTGCTGACCCCAGGTCTGGAAGTTGGAGATTCTTGTATCCCTTCAGGTATCTCCTTATCAGTGGATCAAGGGAACAGGAGGATTTTCTGAGAAGCTGAAAGTTCATAGAAATCACAGCAAGGTAACACCAAATCAAAGATGGGGATAAAGCTCTTTTTGACAGAGTAAGGATAAAATCCAGCATATGTCCATTATTGGCCTTGGACGGAGAAATATTGAGAAGTTTCGAAAGTCTTGAAACTTCCTCCATTTATAGGAAGATAGACACCTGGTGGAAGGTCGATGAGCTGCAGCAATAACATCCCTGAGAGCAGCAGGCAGAGAGGCTAGTGAGCAGCCCTGTATGGGTGGCAGACATTGTGCTAATATCTATACTTTTTTATCATGCTCGAGGCAGTTGATAACACAGGCTTATCTGCTTCCCCCTTTTCTTTATATTTTGCTGTTCATGCATGCTCAGTAAGTGATTCTGGCAGGAGCTGTTATTTATCTTTTCTTTTGGAGGCATACACACAAAGCTGTAGTAAGATCAAATAGAACTAAATCCCATTCTTTCCCAGATCAAACTTTATGACATTGTTTACTTCAGACATGCTGCTGCAACTCAACACTGAAAGTCTGTGCTCCAGCCCTACTTTACCATCATCCCAATGCAGCTAAAAAACAAAAGTCTCACTAAACAAAGGACAAGAAGGAAAATTGGGGACTGTGAGGGCGTAAAAAGTGTATTGAAAGAACTGTCTTTGTCAGAGGCTTTGCTGACTGAAGTATACTTGTATTATAAATATATGTATACAAAAACCTGTGAAGTATGGTGTGCAATCCAGCATTTTCTTTAAGCACAGAAAGCATCTTACCACTTCATTCACTTTATCAGTGAAAGAAAGTTCATTTAATGTTAAGAGTTTCTGAGTGTTTGGTGTGCCTTAGGCATGAGTTGTTAAGTTCTCTCAATATGTAAGGAGATAGAATAACAGAAGTGAAATATATAATCCAAATTTACAACTTGATGAGTGTACACATTTTTAAAAACCATCCTACACCTCTGTAGATATGATTCCACACAAATTTACCAATAGGATGATACCTAATTTTATAATTTTATAAAACCCATGTTCTTGTCTGTGATAGTCAACTGACAAATGAAATATAAGGTGGAAGTATATTTTATAAATTATTGCGCGCAGACATGATTTCTAGAAAGTAAATTTGTACAAACCAGACTTTTTGCAAAGTGACCTGTTCCATTTACAGTATTATTCCAAGCCACTGATATCTCAACTAGTTACTTTGTAGTTACTTGTAGCTCATACATTAAGAGTAATACTGTACTTTTTTGCAGCTTGAAGATATAAAACATGAGGAAAAACTGTGGCTTGCTGTAAAAAACACATCTAACTAGTTCTGCCACTAGTTTACACTTATTAAAACAGTTGTAGCTCCACTGAAAAGGGGATGGTTACATTACCTCACTTGTATTACCATTGTATTATAACTTATGTCTTATTTATTGTAAAAAGGACTTATTTGAAAATAATCTGTAATTAGCTCTGCAACATTTGTTTTTGTTGTGTGCTTTCAACTAGAAGGTGAACCTATCATGGGGTTTTCTTGACAGCGGAGATTTGCCATTGCCTTTCCCTGAGGCTGAGAAGTATGTGACTTGTCCAAACTCACCCACTGGTTTTCATGGCAGAGCAAGAATTTATTTAATTAATTATTTATCTATTTCTCTTCTGTGCCGCCTTCCTCCCAAAAAGGAACCCAATAATAAAATATTATTAAAACATCACAATAAAAAAATAAAAACAATTAAAATTATTTAGTTAAAATAGTATAAAATGATACAAAGTTACAAACATAGCTAAAACACACACACACACACCCTATATAAAACCACTCTGTCCTGATTATATATTTAAAAGCCTGCTTAAATAAAAATGTTTTTGTTTGCCCACAAAAGGCAAGGAGGGAGGTGGCCAGCCTAGCCTCCCATGGAAAGGTATTCCAGAGAGTTGGGAGCAGCCACCGAGAAGGCTCTCTCTCATGACATCACCAAGTGAGCCTAAGATGGTGATGGGACTGAAAGAAAACCTGCCCTGGAAGATCTTAGGACTCTAGCAAGTTTGTATGAGGAGAAGCAGTCTCTCAAATAATCTGGACCTAAGCCATACAGGGCTTTATTAGCACTTTGAATTGTGTCCGGAAACAAACAGGTAGCCAGTGAAGCTGTTTTAACAAGGAAGTTATATGCTCCCTATAACTGACCCCAGTCAGCATTCTAGCTGCGGCCTTTTGAACCCACTGAGGTTTCCAGTTTCCAAAGGCAGCCCCACGAAGAGTGCATTAGAGTACAGTGTCACCATATCCAGATCTGACGGTCTCAAGGAATGGGCTCAGCTGGTGCACTGGCTTTATCTATGGAAGTGCACTCCTGGCCACTGTTGAAACCTGGGCATCCAAGAGTTGAGTCAAGCTGCGAGCCTGAGATTTCAGGGGGAGTATACCCCCATCCAGCACAGGCAAAGTCCCTATTCCCTGATCTTCCTTATCTCTGTCTTGTATGGATTAATTTTCAATTTGTTTGCCCTCATCCAGTCCTTCCCTGACAGCAAGCATTGGTTCAGTACAGAAACAGCTTCCTTGGAATCAAATGGAAAGAAGAGATGGAGTTGGGTGTCATCTGCATACTGGTAGTAACACCATACCCCAAATCTCAGGATTACCTCTCCCAGTGGTTTCATGTAGATATTAAATAACATGGGGGACAGAAAAGAACCCTGAGGTACCCCACAATGGTCAAGGAATCGGAGTCCCTCACACCACCTTCTGAGTTCGCTCCTCCAAGAAAGATCAGAACCACTGCATAACAGTGTCCCCCCCAAGTCCCATTTCAGAAAGGCGGCCCAGAAGGATAGCATGGCCGATGCTATCAAAAGCTGCCAAGAGATCCAGCAAGACTAACAGGGACACACACACCCTGTCAAGCTCCCTGCATAAATCATCCACCATAGCCAGATCTGAAGCTACATTGAAATGGACCAAGAATAGAATATTAGAGACTGGCTGATAGTTTGTGAGGATTATGTGATCTGAAGAAGATAGCCTCACCACAGCCTCCTTTAGGCAGGATGGAAATTTCCTTTGCTGTAGTGAAGCATTGACCACTCCCCTTAGCCATTTGGCCAGTCCCCCTCTAGCTGCTTTCAGAAGCCAGGAAGGGCAATAATCCAATATACATATGGCTCTCACTTCTTCAAGAATCCTGTCCACATTCTCAGGATGTACAAATTGAAATTTATCAAATCATACAGGACAAACAGGCACCAAGATTACATCCACTGGACCTGTTTCAACTACAACATCCAGGCCAGAGCAAATCTTGAGAGATTTTGTGTGCAAAGTGTCTTGCAAATTCTTCACAGTGGGCTGTCAAGAAGTCTTTATTTCCTTCTTGTGGCCCAGAATGTTGCCCACTTGGATGATACTGCAAATGCAGTGATGTCAGAGAAGTCTTGTAAAACCATGGTCTTACAGCCAGCATAGTGAAATTACTTTTTGGATGCTTTGACATATTTTATTGCTAACATTTTTATTGTAAATATGATCTTGTTTACAGCACAGGCCTGGGATAAAGCCCTGCTGTCAGTAATATTAGATGCCCAAATTAATACACTTGAAGAGCAATGCTGATGATTTTATATTGTCAGTTGGTTTATGAATATTTAATCTGTAAATAATTTGAGATTTGGTTTTTTTTGTCTTGTTTTGTTTCCTATAAGCAAGCAATACTTTCCAATATAAATCTGCAGTTAAAATTTAACTGCCTTCTTCCCAATCTATTTTCATTAAATCTTCAGATATGAGTGGATCAAAATTTATTGATGTTTATAGTGTATCTACAGAAATCATTGAGATTGGATTTACTCATGACATACTTAGTTTTAACTGATTTAAATGTACCTGCTCTAAGCATGACTAAGGAACTTTCCAGATGACTGTTTAATTGACAGTCACCCAACCCTATTCAAAAATTTTACAGGAGTTCTTGATGTTATGTCCTATTTGTATGTCTTGCGCTCCCCCCAATTCTCTCTCTCTCTCTCTCTCTCTCTCTCTCTCTATATATATATATATATATATATATATATATATATATATAATATGACAGAGTTACAAAATGTAGTTTAACTAGAGATAGACGAGGATTTACAGGGATGTAAGTCTTAATTCTTGCATGCAAGAATAAATTTTTTAGAAGTTTTCTCCTTGTTTGGTTATGAGAAGCTTTACATGTTTTGTGAAAATTTAACTGGTGCCATGTTGCATAAAAGTTATATTAGAAAATTGTTTCAAAAAATAACATTTTTATTAATACAGTTCATAAGGTTAAGACAAGATTCATGAATGAATATTTGGTTATGTAATGATTCATACCATGTGCTGTTCTGTTTATAGATTAAAATCAGTCTTCATAACCACATTAGTGCATTGGCCTTTTTTATTTCTTTAAGAACCTGCCCCCTTTTAGTTATCCATACTTTTAATCAGCATTCAGCCATTCTAAAGGATGAAAGTAATCATCACCCTTAACTGCTTTTCTCAATTTTTTCCACCAGCTATTTATGAGTGTCAGTTGAGAATCTGTGCAATATGAATAATTGATTTATGTATCCACTTGCAGCTTGCATGTGCTCCTGGACTCTACTTTGAGCCTGGATGCCTAGGTCTCAGCAGTGGCCAGGAGTGCATTTGCACAGTTAAAACTAGTGCACCAGCTGCACCTGACCCTTGAGACGTCAGATCTGGTTACGGTGACATATGCCTTGATTACAGCCCATTTGGACTACTGTAACACGCTGTACATGGGGCTGCCTTTGGAAACTGTTCAGAACCTCCAGTGGGTGCAAAAGGCCACAGCTAGAATGCTGACTGGGGCCACTTATAGGGAGCATATAACTCCCTTGCTGACACAACTTCACTGTTTGCTTCACACAAAGGGTGCTCAACAATAGCTCCTCTTCTTCCTGGAAAGAAGTGACCGATGTTGTGCCACAGGATTCTGTCCTGGGCCCAGTGCTATTCAACATCTTTATCAGTGACTTGGGTGACAGAATTTGGGAAATACTGATCAAATTTGCAGATGTCAAATCTGTAGCTAACATCCCAGAGGACAGGATCAAAATTCAAAATGACCTGAATGAACTGGAAAGTTGGACAAAAGCTAACAAAATGTATTTCAACACAGAGAAATGTAAGGCACTGCACTTTGGGCAAAACAATGCATAGACATAGGATGAGGGATACCTGGCTGAACGAGACTACATGTGAAAGGGATCTAGGAGCCCAAGTAGACCACAAGCTGAACATGAGTCAACAGTGTGATGAGGCTAAAAAGACCAATGCAATTTTAGGCTGCATCAGTAGAAGTATAGTGTCTAGATCAAGGGAAGTAAACATACCACTCTTATGCTCTGGTCAGGCCCCACCTGGAATACTGTATCCACCACAATTAAAAAAGGATGTGGAAAAACTGGAGCGTGTCCAAAGGAGGGCAACTAAAATGGTGATGGGTCTGGAAATCATGCCCTATGAGGAATGACTTAGGGAGCTGGGGATGTTTAGTCAGGAGAAGAGAAGGTTGAGAGTTGATATGATAGCCCTGTTTAAATATTTGTAGGGATGTAATATTGAGGATGGAGCAAGCTTGTTTTTTGCTGCTCCAGAGAACAAGACCCGGAACAATGGATGAAAGCTGCAGGAAAAGGAAAACATTAGGAGGAACTCCTTGACAGTAAGGGCTGATCGACAGTGGAACACACTTCCTCAGAGTGTGGTGGAGTCTCCTTCCTTGGAGGTCTTTAAGCAGAGGCTGGATTGCCATTTGTTGAGGATGCTTTGATTGAGATTTCCTGTATGAATGGCCCTTGTGGTCTCTTCCAATTCTTCGATTCTATGATTCTATGACTGGCTACCGGTTTTTTTCTGAACACAATTCAAAGTGCTAGTAAAGCCTGTAAACCCCTGTATGGCTTAGGTCCAGACTGTTTCTCCCCTTATGAAGTTGCCAGAGCCCTAAGGTCTTCTGGGGAAGGCTTTCTCTTGGTCCTACCACCATCACAGGCTCGTCTGGTGAGAACACGGGAAAGAGCCTTCTCTGGAATGCCCTTCCATGAGAAGCAAGGTTGCCCCTCTCCTTTCCATTGACAAGCAAAAATGGTTTCATTCAAGCAGGCTTTTGATGTGTAATCATGGGATGGCTTTTATATGGAGTGTTTGTTATATGGAGTGGGTATTTTGGTTTTATTGAGGTTTTAATGTTTATAATTTTATATTGTTTTTTGCTGATGTTTTTAATTGTTTTATTGTAAAATGTTTGTTAGAATTTTTATTTGTGAGCCACCTTGGGTCCCTTTCTGAGAGAAAGGTGGCATAGAAATTAAATAAATAAAAAAATAAATGCAGGTAGCATAAAATCTGATTGTGCATTCTCTTGATCCCATGATTCTAAAAGCTATGAGTTGCCTGTGTGGAACCACCTACAAACCATATGTATTCTGGCCTTACCACCTTGGTGCAAAAGTTAGAAAATATGTGAATTAATTTTACTGCTGATTCATTTTCTGGGCCTTGCTCCCAGCCAGTGGGCATAGAATTGCAGAAAGGCAGTGCAGTCCTACCTTGTTCCTTAGAGAACTCTGATGTCAGAGCCTCTGAGAAGTATAAAGCCCTCTAGCTCAAGTTCCACAGCATGAGAGAGAGGAAAGCCCTTATTGGTTGCTCAGCATTTTTTTTTTCCTTTTGCAAGCTCTGTTCTCCAGGTCTTCTGTCCCCCCCCCACTTTTTTTTTTTTTTTAATTGGGCAAGATCCAGGGATGAAGATGTTCATATGGATCCAATCCATCTATAGCCTACCAGGACAGATTCTTTTTCCTCTCTCTTGATTTTTAAAATCAAGGAAATAATTACTGTATTTACTGATGTATAAGACTACTTTTTAACCCAGGAAAATCTTCTGAAAAGTCGGGGGTCGTCTTATATGCTGGGTGTCGTCTTATAGGGCAGGTGCTGAAACTTCCAAGCTGGACTGGAAAATCTGCAGTAGCCACATATGTTGGGGGGAGCTCATAAATAGCTGCGGCCGCATTCCCATTGTATGTGGCGACCGTATGAAAGCAGCAAGGGCGGCACTGTACAAGTATGGTAGAAGAAAATCCACTAAACGTAGTCCCAATGATGAGGTGAGGGGGCGCCTCACGGGGAAGGTGTAAGTGAAGAGCAGAGCAAGCTGCAAGCGTCTGGGACGCCCGGGGTATAGAAAAATCCATGTTTGCGCTACAGCTCTGATAGTCTTGGAGACAGGGAGGGGCTGGGCAGGCAGGGAGAGCTGACCAATCCAAGCAGGCTTTGTATACAACAAGTTTTCCTGCTAAGTACCTGCATGTCATAAGCATTTGAATTAAAATTACCATATTGAAATCAAATCTGATGCTTTTTTAATTTTTATTTGGTGTGCATTGGAAGAGGGGTATTCTTATACAGCGATTATATCCCAAACTCTATATTATACAGCGAGTATATCCCAAACTCTATATTTTAACTGGAAAATTTGGGAGTCATCTTATACGCTGGAAAATACGGTATATGGAACTTACTGGAGTGCTTAAGAGGGCAAACTTCCTCTGCATCTCTGGCTGAGGAGATCTGCTCTATCCTCTGTCACCAGGACACTATATCAAGAACCATAGAGTTATACAAGTACTGCGATTTTACAAAATTTAATAAGAGTGCGATTTAAATCTGTTACTGTTTAAAAAATGTAAGCAGGCTATGAAACTTTTTGCAAGCTACACAAAAATATCATTAAAATGCAAAGGATGTAGTTCTTGCCTGAATTGCCTCTGAATCCCAGCTGCTTGTTGATTGTGATTATTTTTTTCTTATTCCTTCTTTTTTATTTCGTTTAGGCTTCTCTACTAGATACAGGGTCAGTGACAGAGAAGCAATCAGTATTTATTTTGTGATAAATTGTTTATATCAGTTTATTCTTAGGTTGATAATCTAAACAGATCAATACTACATTTATGTCACAATGTTAGAAGCTTTTAGAAAGGGTAATGCTCACCAAAACAGATCTTGCTTGTATAGTTTTATAACAGTTCTTCTAAATTTAGAATAAATAATTGGCAACTCCTTTTAGTTAGTTAGTTAAAGTGTAGACTTATGACTTTATAACTATTTCATATTTGCATGGCCACATTGCCATTGCCAGAACCACATATGCCCCAAATCTTACCATAAAAGCCAAGCAACCATATCAAATGGAGGCTTTGTGCAGCACTGGCAAGCAGGGCTCTGAATTACCAGCAAGCCACAATGTGACAAGAAGTTGCAACCATAGGGATCTCTTTTTCTGGTCATCATACCATGGTTTACCGGTGGGAGAAGGCTGGATGCGTAATCCTTCACCGCCAATCTTGGCAACACTGCTGATCTTTGCTCAGTACAGATGCCTGGCTTATGTAGTGGCTTTTAGAAGGTAGGATCAGGAGAGGGAGCGTAGCTATGTGTCCCATGTAGGCTCTTAGCCAAAGTTTATTAATTTGACCAATCACAATGTACAAATTAGAATTGTTGTGAAAATTGTATTTGTTAATAGAGTGCATGCCTGAGAAATTATTAATTTTTTTCTAAAACAGGTTGGCTTTTAGCATACAATCATAGTTGTTTTACTGTATGTGTCAGTGATGAGCTGGCATTAATAATAATAATAATAATAATAATAATAATAATATATTTTATTTATATACCACTATTCCATTCGATCACAGCAGTGTACAACAATTGCAATAACGATACAATACAAGATAAAAATTGCAATAGATAATTAAAACTTACAAAACAGTGCACAATATACATAAAATCAACATTAAACAAGCCAGCAATTTACTCAAAGATGTTAATCATATAGGAGGGGCCACACATATCACAGAACATCAGGAAAGGCTTGATGAAACAAAAAGGTCTTCAGTCTCTTTTTAAAGAGATCCAGGGAGGTGGTGGTGTGGAGCTCCTCGGGGAGGGTGTTTCAGATCCCAGGGGCTCAGAAATGTGTGCAAGGATATAGAACACACAGGTATGGTCATTGGAAAAATATTTTCTGGAAATCTAAGTAATTTTTATAGCATCATTCATATATAGTCAGTCCTCAGTATCTGAGAGAGATCCATTCTAGACCACCACCACCCGCATTGATGTCCCATTGTCCTTAACGGTGGTACAGCCACATGGCCATGCCCCTGTTATGGACAACTGGACTGAAGTCCTCTCTCTCCAGTTTTCCCTCATGGCAGTGCAGTCACGAGCATGTGCTGCCATTGGGAACAATATGGGCTTACTATCCTCAGGTGCTCCAATCCACAGATGGCAAGTCTGTGGATATGGTCCCACTGTATTTCTTCTGAACAGGAGTTTATTCCTACGCTTCTCTTCTTATTTAATAAGATAAATTATATAGTCAATATTCAGTATCATTGCTTTGAACGTTGCTATTTTTACTTTTTGAACTGGAAATTACAAAATGCATCCTTCCCATTTTACTTGACTTCTTTTTAGGGGCATGAGATAAAATAATGTGCAGTGTGTTTTCAGTAGTTCTGTAGAAACATGTAATGACTCTACGGCCCAAAACACACAGGCTTCTGGCCACTTTGAGGACATGATGTTCAGGTAGCATACGCCCCCAAAACAACTGGAGGTCACTCTGGTACTGCGATCCAGTCCTTTGGAACAGGCCTTGCGGTTACCAAGGTCCCATCCCGATCACGGCTGGAATGGCCTCTGAGCACTGTTTACCAGCTGTGTGCTTTGGCCCTACTTCATTATTATCATGTACCCCAAACCATTGAAAACAGAAGAAACAACACTTGAAACATGTTGGAAGTCATTTAATATTAACAGGAGCCCTGGTGGCGCAGTGGTTAAATGCCTGTACTGCAGCCATTCACTCAAAACCACAAGGTTGTGAGTTCAAGACCAGCAAAAGGGCCCAAGCTCGACTCAGGCTTGCATCCTTCCGAGGTCGCTAAAATGAGTACCCAGACTGTTGGGGGCAAATTAGCTTACTTGCTGTTCACCTATGATCTTTGGAATAGTGGTATATAAATAAAACAAATTATTAATTAATTATTAATTAACTAACTTCAATTAACCAGATCAGTTTAGAAGTACCATAGCACCTGCCCCATTACATTGGTCAGTGTATATACAGTAACTTAAGTAAAATACAGCAAAATACAAACCCTATAAACACCAATAGCTTTATTAAGCCAACTTCAGAGCATAAAATACATACACAAGCATTTGAAGCTTCACTGGTTTCTTCATCAGGCAAAGATGTTAAAGCCCATAGAGGAAGAAAATGGTGATGATATTAGAGTCACAGACCCACATTTTAGTTAAGATGGTATTGAGAGATTTCATTGCAGACAGAGGCCAATATCCTTATTGGCCATGTTAAGACTAGAGACAAAGAGTAATAAAAAACAGGTAACAAGCAGAAAAGTAACTTATCTTGAAATCCAGCTGTTTCTGTCCTGTGCAAAGCTAATTGCTCCTTTCTTAGAGAACATTGAATTTCTCAAAGAGTCTCCACTGTTAGATCTGGGGGGGAAATTAGGTGCTGTATTTGTAAAACATTTCAAATTGTAGCAAGGTTGCACTATTTCACTGGACTATAATTTGGATTGCATTTTCAGTGAAAACTTTAAAGGAGATGCCCATGGTGCTGAACCCTATTTCTCAAAAAATATCAGTTTAACACCTTGGATATCTCCTTCAGAGTTCAAGAGTAACTACCCCACTGACACAGAAGCTACCAACTGCCACTGAATAATAGCTGTAATAGTATTTCAGGAGAGGCTTTCATGAAAATAGTTAATTCTGATTATACACAACTAAGGCCAATGAATGTTTTCTCTAAAACAAACCTGACTTCATTCAAATGAGAGTACATCAAATGGCAAAACTTTTGACAAGTTTCATTAAAAGTCTGGAGACGAGTAGGATAACAGTTATAATTCTGCTTTCCTTCCTCAGATGCATGTCTGAATACAGCCTGTGTATACATTTTTAAATTCATGATCCCAAAGTAAACAAACAAGCCTCTTCTTCATTATAGTCTGTGAATCACACAAATGAGTTTCTCTGACTAAGCAAAGCCTCCTTTGGAACTTTCTAGAGCTGGGCAACCCCACCCTCCTCCTTCAGCATACATGTCTAAGCAGACCTCAGCTCACTCTCTCCTCAGTTTCTTTTTGTCCACTACCGCCTCAAACAGATAGCACATTTCTGCTTGTATGACACACTCTTGTGTTTATATTTGATTTTTCTTTCTGCAAGTTGGAGGAGTAAATGGCCTCTACAGACTTTGTACCTCTTGTGGAGGTAAAATAGTACTTACTGACAGATACTCCTGAGTGTCTTTTCTGTTTAAGTGAGGGTGTCAAGACCCAATCATGCCAGTTTGTAAAAGGTTCACCAAACAGGCATTGAGAAATAGACATTTTAAACTGAGACTCTGTACCTGGGAAGAAATGTTCAATACATTTTGTGAGTATGAAAGGAACATTCAGTACCGCTCTCCTGCTGCTTTTAGTACCTCTTGAGGTTCAACAAGTCATTGTTCAGTGTCAGTACCACACTCTTCTCCCACAGGATCATTGCTGTCACCCAGGTTTGAGGGGAAAATAAGTTTTTTTAAAAATGGATTTTTTTGTTTCAACTGTTTTTTTGTCCAACTCCTGCTTCAGTCTCTCCAAAAGGATCAAAGAAACTTGGCAAACGTTTTGAAGCAGAAGCTCACAGAGTAGCTGCAAATCATATCAATGTAGCATGCCATGTGGTTGACTACTCATTCAAAGTTATGGCAGCACTTATTACCCTTCACTTTCATGCCTAGCTACCTCCCATAGTGGCTTCTTCAGTCGGGCTTAATGTTTGAGGGCAAAGTTCTTTCTGCATCAAGACCAGTGACACTCTGGACCACTTGCACAAAAGCTTGTGTCACTATAATTAGTCAGCAGACTCAGTCCCAGTTAGTTGCCAATGCTCTCTGCAGAGGTCCATCTGGCCACCACCACCTGCTGCATCTCCTCGAAATCTCTGTAAACCTCTCCTCCTCCTTGAAACAGTGACTTTGACTCCATATATCCACATCTTCCCTTACCCTTCCAATCTGGGAAAAGTGTATTACTCAATGCTCCACTAGCATACCAGTGGCTATGCATTTGACTCTGTCCCCCCACAGAAGTGTCTGTGCATCCCGGGTGCTAATGGAGCAAATGACAATGCTTCTAGACAAGAGAGTGATAAGACCACATATCTTTTGGATAGAACTGTGTGGGATACTTCTCCCAATATTTTACAGTTCCAAAGAGAGAGAGACATACTTGATATAAGGAGAGTAAACCAATGCATCAAACTAAAGGGTTTTCTGATGGTCACTTCACTTTGATATCTCCTCTGCTTCACAAAGGAGACTGGCTTGTGGCCATTGATTTAAAAGATGCATATTTCCACAACCTGATATGACCTATGCATATGAAGTCACTACAATTTGCAGTAGGATGTCATCTATTTCAGTGCAAAGTTTTTTTTACTTTGCACTGGCAATACCCTTATAAGTTTTTACAAAATGTATGACAGGAGCTATGGTAACATTTCTCCATGCCCAGATGTTTCCCCAAAAGATAACTTTATGATGGCTGCACATGATGCACAAAAGGTATTGTGATGCTAGTCCATAGATGATGCATTTCTCTGCCAGTGTATGAATACTCACTTTTAAATGTTCCCCCAATTTCCTTGGTGTCCAAAGTGGTGGTCACATCACAAGAGCATGCCTCAAACTGCATCCTGATTACTCCATGGTCGTCTCAACAACCAAGGTTTACCACAATCCTTCTACTCCTTTGTCAGATGTACCTCCATCTTCCACCAGAACCAGGTCTCTTGTCCCAGCAATTGAAGTCTGTTCTGCACCCATATCTAGCAACTGCAGCTGACCCATGGAAGATCAAGCCCTCTTACAATGACTATTAAAGAGTTTACTAAGCATCAAGGAAGCCTGACCCCAAGCATTCTTATGTGGCTAAATAGAATCATTTTTTCACCTGCATGAAACACTAACCCCGGGATGTACAGTCTGTGTCAACTGCTGATGTTTTGGATTTCCTTCTCAAGATACAAGTTCTATCATTTTCTTCTTTATAACATATGTGGCAGCACTAACCTCTAGATCGTCTCCAGTGGAGGGATTCATAGATCCTTTGGTGGAATACTTCTTGAGAGGTTTCCCATAATTATATTGCCCTCAAATTATCAGGTCTCCTCCGTGGTTACTATCTCTTGCCTTTTCACAATTAATGAAATCTTGTGAATTTTTAGCAACTCCTGATCTTCATCCTCTAACCTTGAAGACACTGTTTCTTGTGGCAGTGATTTTGGTAGGCAAGTGAGAGAAGCTGGCAGCAATCAAAGTGGGCCTGTTGTCTTGCCTAACTTAGGGCCCAAACAGACAGGCCAAAATAAAGCTGTTTCAGGTCACTTTGGAGATATGCTGTTGAAAGGACGCATGCATCCTAAGAGGCTGGAACCTGTGCCAAAGCCACACTCCAGTCCTAAGGACTGCAACCCAGCTTTGGTGCAGCTTCTGGCCTCTTGAGATGCCTCTTGATGGCCTCTTGAGATTTAAACAGCATACCTCCAAAATGAACCGAAGCAGCTTTATTTTGGCCTGTCTGTACGGGCCCTGTGTTTTTCCCTTTCACCTGTAAAATGACTAAGTCTTGCCAACTTTCTTGCAAAACATTTTCACACAGCTGGAGAAGGCCTTACACTCATTAGCTGTGTGGACATTGTTAGCCTTCTGTGTAGATCATAAGTGTCTTTTAGGAAGGTGACAAGGCTTTTTGTGTATTCAAGCCCTAAGAATGGTATGCCTGTGTAATCATAGTAAACCTTTGAATGTCTGCTAAAAGCTACTTGCATCTACCCATGAGTTTGCCTATCTTATGATTCCCAAAGCACTTAGAGCCTATTTTTTAAGGGCAGTGGTGATCTCTACAATTTTTTTGAAGGAAGTACAGTTACCAGAACTGTTCAGAGTGACAACTTTGTCACAGCTGTCTACATTTATATCACATTACCACATCTTTCAGAAATACCTTGTACCACCTTTGCCAGGAGGTTCTGTGATAAGACATCACTTTTTAGCAACCCATCCTCCCCCCCCCCACTTTTTTTAAGCCCTTGATGAGAAAGACTTTCTGGAGGACTCTAGCTGAAGCATTCATAAGAGTGGTGGGAGCAAAAGGTGATGATGAGTGTCAGATTATGTGTACTATATAAATAAATAAAGTATTATTTACCTTTTTTAAAAGAAGGGTGATTGTACACTGACTGCAAAGAAATGCACCATGTAACATCTCAGTCCAGTGAAAAATACACAAAGAGTTCTTTGATTCTTGCTAGCCAAGGAATCAGAACAAAGCATTTAATAAGGGCAGACCTGATAGAGAAACACCATCATATGAATTTTTTATATAGGTGGTTGTTAACTCAAGAAAGTAAGATGTGTGGGGCAATCTAAAATCAGGTTGATTGCTATTCTGGATTAGTTAAAATAAATTGTAGGCTATAATCATAGCCCTATTCAGTCATTCCTAGTTTGTATAAATAAGTAGAGAACAGTCACTAGTCCTCCTGTTATTGTTTGCATTAGACTTTGTGAATGAGGGACAATTTCCTGAAAACCAAAGCCTCCTATATCTGAGAGCTCTCTGTGTTAACCAGACACTGGAAAATTAGCATCCTGAGTCACCAACCAGGGTTTACCACAGTGGCAGCCTGAATTGGGACCGAGCACAAGCGGTTGCTCAGCGCACACGATCCCAGTGCAATCCCATAGCAGTCCTTTGGGCCCATCTGTTTTGGGCCTTCATTGTCAACTTTTGTTCCACTCCTCTATATATCTTTGTCACCTGCCAAGGTTGGAGGTCTCCCAAGCATTACCTACTGATTATCTTAGGCTATATTTGCATTGTAGAAATAATCCAGTTGGACATTACTTTAACTGCCATGACCCAATGCCTCTGCTGTAGCCACAGTGTTGTGAGTTCAATCCTAACGGGCTCCAAGGTCAACTCAGCCTTCTATCCTTTCATGGGTCGGTAAAATGAGTACCCAGCTTAGAGACTGCTTAGTTCAGTATGAAGAGGTATAGAAATGTACATGCTATTTCTATTGCTATGGAATTGTGGGAATTATTTTGTGAGCTATTTAGACTTCTGTGTCAGAGAGCTCCAATATCAAAAAAACTCTTAATTCCCAGAATTCCATAACATTGAGTCAGGAAGTTAAAGTGGTGTCAAACTGGATTATTTCTGAAGTGCGGATACAGCCTTACCTCCAAGCATTGGATCCATTCCTCCATACACTTTGAAGATGTGCTAAAAGAGTGTCTGCAAGCATTTTCCACATAAACAAACACATTACATCAATAAACCTGTGAAAGTAATGCTAGGTGAATCCACATTTCTCAAGCCTATCTCATCTCTAATATCCTCTTGTGCAGGTAAACTGTACTGTTATAGGTAAGCCACCCATAATATTCATGAGTCGAACAACTCTCCTTACTAAAAAAAAAAAGTTGGCTTATGGGCATCACAAAACGTAACCATCTTTGGGGAAAGAAACCTAACTAAACAATTTTGATTTTTTTACAATGTTACACAGTACTGCAGAGTGGGGGGAAAACACTCCTTCCATCACTGCCAATTAGAGAACAAGAATTGAAGCCTGCTCCTTGGCCACTTGGCAATCCACTATTCTTATGCTGCCTGAAGGAAGGTGGTCTACTACAGCTCACCAGAAATGCTCTTGTAGGGGAGGAAGGTGTAATTGTTGAAGACATTTATACTTCATTTATATAGAAACATCCCATGAAGTAAGCCACATGAGTTCAAAAACTAAGGGATGGACCAGCCATCCACTCTGCGTCTTTATTATTCTGAAGCAAAAATCATGTAACACAATTCTCTTCAACAAGTGGGACATCTAATCAACTTATCAGAAAACATACCTGAAATCTACAAATTTTAAGTATTGAAGAAAATGAATTTTATTAAATTTTATTTATACAGTATAGCATTAAGCTAATACAGATTTCTCTAGATTTACCAGAATGTGTTCCTAAGTATTTCTATGGGGTTTATCCAGATTGTTTTTCATATGTTTCTGCTGAATTTTTGTAACCCAAAATATGTAAACCATTTTATGTGTTGTGTATTTCAGTGTGTAAGCAGTTCCATTTATTATTATAAAAAATTGAAGCACATAAATGAAGCTATTCAGTTTACATCAGTTGTTCTTGCAAATGTAATTTGAAGCCTATGAAACATTACCGTGAAGTACATAATGCTTTTAGACTACACAAGAAAAATAAGTGAAAGAAGGAAATGATATCAAAACTATGTAATGTATCAACATAGTGGTGTTTTTCTCTTGTCTACTCAAATCATGCTTATTATACCAAGCAGAATAGGTATAGCCATTTGAACAAGTGTGTGTAATGTGCAAAGTATATTATTAAAATGCTAAATATAAACACACACACATACAGATTATTATGTAAAGCTCAGTAGTTTCCTGTCTTTTCAAGTAGACATCAGGTTCTTATAAATAAGGTGATTAAACTGTAATATTACAATATTAATAATACAGGACAGTACTTGTCCTGTATTTTCACAGTTCTGATTCATTGGCTTTGCTTTGTTATTTAAAGCTTATAAAACCTAACTTTTTAAAATGATGGAACTGAAGACACATTACTTTATATGTAGACAGTGAAAGGTCCAACTGAGTTATCTTGCATGAGAAGGGATTTCTGACATAGATAATGTCGTTGGATATAGCCAGCCTTTCTCCTTTTCTCTCCATGCATTTTCTGGTTGGATAGATATGTCATGTTTTGCAAGAATTCTTTTCCTGCGAAGTTTTGTACTTTTATATAGAAAATTGTGCTTTACCCAACCCATTATGGGATTTGCAGTTTGTTGTGGCACCAGAGCTCTCTGGCAAAGAAGGCTAAATATCTCACAAAACTAGAAATCCCAAATTTCCATAGCATTGAGTCATGACAGTTAAAGCAATGTCAAACTGCATTAATTCTGCAGTGTAGATACAGCCTACATCCCTAAAATCTTCCAGGGAAGGCTTTCTCTTAGTCCCTCCACCATCACAGGCTCGCCTGGTAAGGACACAAGAGAGAGCCTTCTTGGTGGCTGCTCCTGTCCTCTGGAATGCCCTTCCACGAGAAGCAAAGCTGGCCTGCTCCTTGCTGGTCTTTCTTCAGCAGGTAAAAACAGCTCTGTTCAGGCAGGTTTTTAATGTTTAGTTATGAGATGGGTTTTATATGGGATGGTGTGCTTTTATTGTGGTTTTAATATTTGTAATTTTATAATGTTTTTAGCTGTTGTTTTAAATTTTTATTGGAACATATTTTAAAAATTGTTATTGTGAGTCACCTTGGGTCCTTTTGATAGAAGAGTTCTTTTGATAAAGGTGGGATAGAAATTAAATAAATACAATAAATAATAAATAAATACATCTCCAGATAATCTCACTCAAGAGTTAAATAGCATGAGGATAAGAAAGAAACATGCAAGACACTACAGTCTAAATGTCAAGGAGGTATCATCTGTTCAATCACCTGTTGAACATTTTAATCCAAGTGGAATCACTACAAAATTGTTCAGCAAACTTACAATTCAGACAACCCTATAAGGCAGTGGTTCTCAAATGGTGGAGCAAGACCCCTAGAGGCGTAAAAATTACTCAAGGGGGCACAAGACTTGGAGGCTCTGTACCCTCCTCCTTCTCCTCTTCCCATACTTTTTATGTGTAAAATTTACACATGCATTGAGTTCAATATTGAATTTACTAAAATAAAACTGTTCTATGTGTGAATGAAAATACACGTAATAAATAAACAAAATATGTGTATTCATATACTGTGTCAAGTAATGAGGAGAGATGCAACGTCTGCATGTAGATGTAAAGGGAGGGGTCCCAAGGGTAAAAAGTTTGAGTACCATTGCTGTAGGGTTATATCTTAGTCTATCAGATAAACAGGCATGAAGGCAACAATCTATTACAAAAAATACTTGTTATTAACACACAAATGCTTTGCTGTTCCTTGATCTGAGTTAGTGGAAGTTAGAAGTTCTTACTTGCACAGAAATAATTGCATTCTGCTTATGCAAGATGCTGTTTGTGGTCCACTCAACACCTTGTCCTTTTACAGTCCGTCCTCGCCTTACGCGGGGGATCCGTTCCGGATCCCTCCGCGTAAGGCGAATTCCGCCTATGCTCAAGCCCCATTGGAAACAATTGAATGGGACGCGCCGCCCCTTCTGCCCCGCGCGCGCCCCGCGGCTTGAGCGCATATGCTCAAGGCTGCGTATGGCGCCCCCACGTATGGCGCGGGCGCACTGTATAGTGGTTGCAGAGGAATGAATTCCCTTGTATAATAACCCAAAGCCCTTCACTTTCTTTCTGTAACAATCTCCTAACACAGACATATATAGCCAGAAGTGGCCAAGAGGTGTCCAGCTATGTCCTTATATCCAGATGCAGAATGATGACCTGATCCTCATGGGCCCCCAGGGGACCCCAAGGAAGCCCTGAAGTTTTCCTTGGTTGTTTTTTTCAGCTTGAATTTCAGTACCTGAAATTTCCAGAAAGGAAAGTCTAATGTGCTCACCTAGATTGAATTCACTACGAGCATCTGGTTAGCAAATGTTTTTTTAGCATCTACAGTCTGGCACTTTTGAGCCTGTGATATATAACTGGATCACTATACTTAAAATGTAGTGCTGTTTGGTGGATATGTAAAGTGTATGCCTGCATCATCTTTTGGGAAACTAATATAGTAGATCCCTGTGCTGAAATATTTTGACAAATATGGATCATTGTGTCTGAAGCCATATACGGTGTCAATCTTTATTTTTATTCATTCTTAACCACTTAGAATGTTTATTTTTGAAGTTAACTATGAGAATGTTTATAAAAATATGAACCTCTATTATATGCATGCCAGCTGTGTCATTTTAAGTTAAGGGCATTTTAATATATATAGTCTATGGTATTTTGCTCTAATTTAATACATTTGAACATATAGAACAAAACTACAAATGTAAAAAATATATATGCTGAGGTGGGGGAATTTCCTGGAGCCAAATAGGTAATTATAGCTGAATCTCTCATTGCTAATGAAAGTTTGTCATGATTTAAGTAGGTGCTAGTGGGTCTAAGACAAAAAAATTAGTATGATTCAACTACTTCTGTATATACGTATGTTTAGTATTTCCACATGGTTGCTGGGTTGCAAGGTCTTAAGCTGTGGTTATATATTGCTGTGAAGTATATTTAGCAAGCAAGAAAAATCTGTAACAAGTGTTAATTGAACTATTATGGTATCCTATACAGATAATTGGATTAAAAAAAACAGGTTACATCCAACTAAGGTTCTCTTAATGGAGAACCTTCCTCCATTAGAGGAAGTACCTTACTCTGTTGGGATAAGTTCCTTTTTTGATAGAAATGTCTTCAGCTAGTCCTATATTCAATTATGTAGAATTCAAAAATGCGAAGCTGATGAAATATTTTCTTCCTAATCCTATTCACCTTCATTAAAAAAGGAAGTCCTATTGAGCTCAACAGGGCCAACTACTGAGTTAATGTTCTTAGACATTTTGTTATTCTACTATCATTTTAGTGATATCAGTAAGCTGTTGTCATTACAAACATTGAGTGCCAGGAATAAAATATTCTTTCATTTTACCCGTATAAGAATGTAAAATCTAAATGCATCTGAAGAGATAAGACTTATCTCTTAATCCTTATGTTAGTCTGTTACAACATAAGACATAAAGGAATCCAATACCACATTTGAGACTCACTGGGGAAAAGAAAATTGTAGCTTAAGCTTTCATGGACTGCAGTCCACTTCATCACATGCATGCAATGAAGTGGACTATAGTCTACAAAAAGTTGTTTTTTCCCCAGTTAGTCTCAAAGGTGTAATTGAGTTCCTTTATATATTTTTATCATGTAACTGTAATAAGACATGAGAAATTGCATGGTTAACTATTTTTTCTCCAAACAGATCTTCGTTCGTTTCAGTAACTTTCAGATAGCTAATTCATTTATTGCCAGAATGTAGTCATGAAAAAATAATGTTGATATATACTGGTTGGATGTGTTCAGCCACATTCCTTACCAGTTAGCTTGGTTATATCAATTGACATCTTTTTAAAATGTTGAGGATTTGTATAATCATAGTTAGAATGCTTATTACTATGTATT
>NC_056522.1:328941651-328979151 GCF_019175285.1 Sceloporus undulatus | reverse complement strand
CAGAGGTTAGCAAGTCCTGTATTTATATATCTATATATTTATATCGCTTTCTAAGAAAGTGCATATTAATGTTTACTTTAAAAGAATGTGTAAATGGTGCTATCAAGAAATCTGATAAATTTTATCCCAGTTTTTTGTGTACCAGTTCAAATGTATGAGATTTATTTTTCTATTGGAAAAAATAAACAGTCTTAAAGCATTAAATTGGTAGATTTTAGTAATTTAACAGTGAATGTAATCCCTATGTCACAGTTTCATTGGAAATTTTCATGTTGGGTCACACAAATTACAACACACATACTGACAAGTCTTACACGGTTTGATGCAAACATTCCCCTTTACGGTTTCCCCTAATGCAAAATGTCTACAAGAGCAGGAACCTATGAAAGCTGAGACAGACATGCTTGAAGAAAAGCTTTATTACAACAGGAAAGCATTGGTCATATAGTGAGACTGATGGTTCTTCATATGGGCAAAAATAATCTTAATCTGTATGTGTATGGTGCACAGGATCCCATACTTGTAAAATAATGCATGTTTTGTTAAATTTTAGATCTTCACTGGGAGGAAACTGAATTTAGCCTTAAGTTTTTCCTCCTTGATTCTGCTTGTTTTCTCATAGGCATTAATATACATAGTTAGCTGCAGTTGTATGTCAGTGCCATTTATACAATTGGTAAGTATTATTGGCATTTAAAAATTCTCATAAGAATGTATAACAGTTCATTAAAGGTTCATGATACTTAATATCAGAATTCATAAAACTATACGGCCTGTATCTTACAAAACAAATCAATGACATGAACAACGTTTACATAAAATATAAAAATTTAAAATAGTTGGAACTAATAAAAATCATCTTCTAAAAAGAATATTGCTACACTGTTTCCTACATGGATATTTAGAAAAATGAAAGTATCTAGCCATGTGCATTTTTTAAATAAATAGCTTTATACATATTATTGACATAGGACAGTTGTCCTGCTATATCGGAGATCTCTAGATAGTGTTGATGTGAAAGCCTAGACAATTTAACACATTTAAATGGGTCTGAGGCATATATGACTATTTTGGCAGTGCTCTGGAGAAATGCCTATTTGTATTTCTTTTATATAAAAAAGTATGTTCATTTTTATTTAAATTATATGCACTATGTATACATGGGTATATAACACCTGTTTTCACTTTTCAGTTTTATGGAAGAAACTCAAGATGCATCATAATCCAACAGCCTGTTCTATGTGCACATGGAAAATTGCTCCTTTTCAAAATGGCTCCCTTTTTCATTTCTTTAAATAAATAAAAAGCAGATCCTGTGTACACATGCTCTTTCTCTAATGCATGGGAAGGCAAATGCAGCTGTTCAGATGTTCTTGGGCTGCAGCTCCCAACAATTCTAGTTAGCATCAATGATGGTGAGAAATGCTGGGAATTAAAGTCCAGTAATATCTGGAAACTCATTTTGTCCATTCCTGCTCTGCTATAATGAATAAAGAAGGTCAGGTAGGCAAGAGCCTATGTGTTCTTAAGTTCTAGGGAGCCAATGATCACAGTATCTCTCTCATAAAAATGAATAGTGAAATATGGTAGCTGGTCATACTGGTTTAAAATAATCTACTCATGTACTTACTCTCCAACATTGCAATTGAAAGGTGATTGCTCTGGATTATGAAATGAGGAAATATTCTTATTCATTGGAGCTCTGTAGTAATAGATAGAAAAATTGCACTCACATTTTATATCACATATGTTCTGCCCATTGCTGATAAATCATAATTAGGAACAGTTCTTTGAATGTTCCAGTGATAAATGATATTGTTTGCAACATATGAACACGATGCTAAATTCTTCACTAACAATCATGAACCTAAAGGGAACAAATCATCCAAAATAAAGGAAGTACTGTGAATTAAAATAATACTCAGTGTCATGAGGGCATTGTGCAATATAAACCCTATTTGTAGTAAACTATGAATATAAAGGAGAACAGGTTGCTATTTTTCTATATCACAATACTAATATGGTCATAACAAATTTCTTCTTTAACATGCAATGTTGAAGTGTTGCGATTTTTAAACCATGTCTACATTATGTAATGCGACTAAGATGAATATTTGCCATTTGCTGGGAAGG
Organism: Sceloporus undulatus; assembly: GCF_019175285.1. NCBI lineage: Eukaryota > Metazoa > Chordata > Lepidosauria > Squamata > Phrynosomatidae > Sceloporus > Sceloporus undulatus. The sequence goes on along the minus strand of NC_056522.1, from coordinate 328,977,018 downwards.
AAAATTAAACGTGTAATTGATGGTGGCGGGACCATGTGGCACTTTTAAGCAGTGATAATTTGTATGAATTTACATATTAAAATAATCTTTAATACTGATGTTGCTTGTATTAACTGTTTTTGTTTTTGTTTTTGTTTTTTTTTGTTTGTTTTTTGTCTACACAGGAAAAAGCATTCAATGCAATCAAATGGTTGCTATTCTAAATGAGCAAGACTAATCTTAGAAAGATGCAGATGTCTTGAAATCCACTGTTCATAACTGACAGATATGTTTGCAGGTTCTCCAGGAGATTTCTTCCTCTTAGAAAACAATTGTAGTGATCAAACATTTCTTGAGATCCTGTAATACTAGGCATATTATTTCCTGACCATCATAGTCCATATTATGCCTTACACATAAATACCTGAGCTCTGTGTTACTTATATGATTTAACAAAAACATGCTTACAATACATTCTCTATTTTGAATTTTGAATTTAAATATTATTATTGTATTAATATTAGACAATAGATACTAGATATTAGACAATAGACCAGCTAAACATGCTGGTCTAAAATGTAAGTTAATTTAAAATTTTCCAATCAATGAAAGTATGTATTAGAAAATAAAAAAGTTACAAATTTACTCATAAATTTAAGGAAACTTGAAAAAACTGTCTATGTAGAGGAATTTGAGTCAGAGGGCAGCTCTAGCTTTTCCAGTGAGTAGCATATAGAAGCACTTCCTTTCCTATCAGTCCACAAGCAAGTGGTCGGCATGCAGGGCAAAGTCATCCTCTGGATGTGGAGGGTGTTCTTTCCCAATGAAGAGCAGCAAATTCCAGTGTCCACAGTGCAGAGCTTTATTTTGTGTTCCAAATGTCTCCTATAACCCTTTATATGAATGCCACTAAAAACAAAAAGATAACAGCACAGAGGTATCAATGGAAATTAAAATAATTAACATTTAATAGGTGCACTTTAAATGATCAAGTAAATGGTATGAAATCTAACCATAGTACAGATGGAAAGCTATCCCCAGCAGTCTGAAGTGCTTGAAACGTCTACACAGATTAGGGCACCATCCCAGAGGGCTGAGGGAGAGCGTGAATCCCTACAAATCATGTAGAGGCACTTATCATGAGCTCCACTCAGATTTGGTACACTGAACCAGTTTACAGGGACCATGCCTACCATGTTAATAGCCACCCTGTTCGCCTTCTCTTATGCTTTGCATCTTACATTTTCTTATAAACAAGTGAGGTGAGTTAATACAAACTGCACAAATGAATATGGTCTTCGCTTTCAACCACACATGATATGTTGTTGAAGAAATATAGCTCCCTATTGCTTTCCATTCACAAGCATAAGGCTATAATTTTTCATAATGCTTATTTTGGAGTGGCCCCAATATAACTGGAACTATCTTGCATTATCATGCTTCTTATATGTTAATATTGGTATTAGTGACCAGTGAAAGGGAAATAGAAACATGAACAGAGGTCTCAATTTTTTCAAGAAAATAGAATTTGGTGGTATTTGGGTAGGGACAGGTAGACAGTTTCTTTCCCAGATGAGATTTAAAAGAATAAGACATTTCACCAAAAGAGTGGGGATTTGTGAGTTAATTCTTCATGCTATCCTCCTGTAAGCCAGCAATGTCATCTCAGCTATTTTTTAACAATGGACATACTAATGATCAATGAAAGAAAATAAAAATAGCCTTCCCTCCCATGTTTCCATCACCTTTCCTGACAGCTACTGAGACCAAATTTACTATCGAACAGAAAATCAAAAGTAAGATGAAGTCAACAATAAATTCTGTTTGCTTATTTATGTGTGAGAAAGTTTCCATTTAAAATCACTGTACACTATAGGAACCATTGGTTTGTTTAGCCTCATTGACTCATGTTTATCATGGGGAAAGAAGAAAATTAATGCTTTTCATGAATTGGGTCCTCAGGAAACTATTGCATGTAGAATTCCTGTTTCAGGATTTCAGTCAGCCAGCTTACTCTATTCCAAAAGATATTTAGTATTTTATAGTCACAGAGAATGTCAGTCTATTCATTGGGTTTGGGGAAAATCTTGGTCTCTGACACCCCAAATTGTACTTCTGCAAACTTCAAGGATCCTGTTTTTTTGCTGGCTCTATTTTATCTACAATCCGATTGACATTCATTAGTTGAGTTCATTATTAGCAGGAAATACTCATTTAAACAATATTCTGAATATTTTTTAAAAGCAGAGGTGAAGCTGGTTTGGTATATCTTCTGCTTAATATCAATGATTTGTTAAAATCAATGTCAACAACAACAAAAAACGAATGTGTAAGAGGCATAATCCACTCATTTAAAACTTGGTTTGAATGGACTGAGATCCTGCATCACCACATATAAACATAGCAGTCATCATAACTATATCTCTGGACCTGATTCCCTCTGCTAAAATAACTCACTTTATAAGCCTTGCACTTCTGCCAAGGCCCTTTCCATAGTTAGGAAGCCAGGCAATGAATGAAGAAGTTTCCACTCATCCCTCAGCAGCAAAACACTGGGACTGTCAAGGTTGCTATCATAAAGCTCTTTGCTCCCTTGAGTGCCTTCAAGTCATTGCTGACGTATGACAAATGTAAGGCAAATGTATTACTGGCTTTTCTTGGCAAGAATTGTTCAGAGGAGGTTTTGTCTTTGCCTTCCATTGAAGCTCAGAGATGTGAATTGCCTGTGGTCACCCAGTGGGTTTTCATGACCAAGCAGGGATTTGAATCCTGTTTTCCAGAGTCCTAGTTCAAGGCATAAATCAATGCACTTCACTCACTCCCTGGTGCTTCAGAAAACCCTCAATTGGCAGAGGTGCCAGACTTACAGAATACGTTTTTTCAGAACACTTTCAACTATTGCATTGGCGCAAGACCAAAAGTTGCAGGTTTGTAAGTCTATCTTACAAATTTGTCCATATAGAACAGGATGCCAGCCATAAACGTTTGCTTTTTAAAATTTGCCAATCCTGTTGCGTAAGGAATTTAGGAGAACAATAAAATATATTCATTTTGTTGATTCTAAATTATTCTGGAGGTGTACAATTTATGATACATACATGTACAGAAAACTGGTTTTAAAATCATTTTCAAGAGTGCTTTCCTTAATTGGCTCAAAAATTTGGGTCCTCAAGAAAACAATGTATTTTTCCTTTACCTTTGTTTCCCCCCTCAAAAAGAGCAGCTAGTGTCACATCTTGTTAAGTCACACAATTCAGTCCAGTTGAACCAGTTACAGTAGACATCGTATCATTAATTCCTACCACAACAATCTGGATTAGGCACTGCATAGAAGGCTGAAATCCAAAATACCATTAGCCCACATGACATGGACTGCTAATCCACAAACCAGCAGAAAGAAAGTCCTCACATTCTTGGAAACATGGCAACACTACAGACAGCACTGCCCACTGATGTTAAAATATTATACATCTTCCTGAAATGTGGTTATCTCTGGTTATTTCTCCTTTCACATAGTGAAAGGAAAAGAAAAGAAAGAATTTTATTGAACATAATGTATTTCAATCAATGGTCCCTATATACAATTGTATATTTTATTAGACATACTCTGGGACCCCCTTATATGATTGTAAATTTGTGATAATAACAACAATGCATCTTCCTCATCCAGTTGGCACATAGCTTTAATACATACACATTTCAAAGATTCATCCCTGGTTACGTTAACACAACAATTTCATGAACAATTCTTTGTTAGATATACCTTTTACAGTCTGGTAGAGAATAATTATCTAAACAAAACCAGTAAGAATTCAAAGTCAAAACACAAATCAGACAGAATTAAGACAGGAGGGTTTTGCATTGCAGACCTTTTGGATATGATTAATACCAGAAGGCTTGTATGGACAATTTATCTATAAATTGTCAAGGCTATCAATAAAGATGTTGTTGTTAAAATGATGATGTAATATTGATGACGATCATAATGATGTGTCAGAAATGAAAAGAATTTGAATGTCCCCCATTTTTAAATGAGGAAGAAAGATTCCAAATATATGAATTATTACACTGACAAAAGAATGAAAAAAATGCTGAAATCATCTCTATATTGTTATATTTACACATACACTTCTGAACATTGGCAGAAATCATAAAACACCTTTCAAGGGATGCATTTCATATATGATTTTCCTGTACAGATACTGCTAAAATTAATGGAAATGGTGCTGGAGTACAGTAGTGGTTTGCTAACAGTTAAACTTAGATTCTGTGTGAAAGTATGATGGAAAATGGTGTTCAAGGGGTACAATCACATTTCCTTCACTACACTACTGAAATAGATGAGACAGTGCTGAAGTATAGCAGCACTTTTGCACCACAGTAACCTTATACAGTACTCCCTCCCAGAAGTTGGTGTCTAACTACATTTTTCTTGTTTCCACTATTACTTTTTTGAAAAATTAATAATTCATCATAATAGTTCATAAAGAGAATAAATTGCAAGCAATCTGTGAACATGATTATTACGGTTTTATATTCACTGGTGATAGCAGTAGCTGGTGGTGCTGTGGATAATACTTATGTCATATGGGTTTGGGTGTTTTAATGTAAGAATAAATTGGATTTTTTAAGATGAAAAGGTCTCCCAAATCTACAACCGTTTTCTGCACTGTCATCCTCATACATACTGTATATACTCCTGTATTAGTGTAGAAATTTTAGTCAAAAAATTGACCCATAACACCTGAGTCGACTTATCCATGCATCAATGTAAGTATTGTGTTTTAACCGTTATTAAAAATAGTAACCATCCCCTGGTGAAAGACAAGAGTATAATCTGTCCTGGAAGCACTGACCCTCCTCTGCTCTCTTATACATCCAGCCTTTAGTGTGAGCAGAAACAGTTATGTCTGCTGGAATTTTGTAGATACTTTAGCATTTGTTTCCTTTGCTTCATCCTTTAGATCCTTTGTAACATGCACCTAAGTTTTACCCTCTAATTGTCCACAGGTCATATCAAAATTCGTAATTTTGGCCGCAGAACTTATCTTTGACTTATACATGAGGCTGACTTATAGTTGAGTGTATACAGTAACATTTCTGTCCTGCTGTATGGCATCTGATGCCTGACTGTGTGGTTTTTTTAAAATAAAAATTGTGGCCTTCCATAAAAAGAGAAGCTTGGTAAGTAAAATAAAAACTGATGGCTATGTGGAGACTTACTACACTATGATAAAGCCCAGTTCTGATTGCAAACCACTCAAGCTAACTGAATGATCCTTACAAAGTGAAAAAAATAAAAAACCATTTCCGCAGCATGATGTAAAACTAATATAACCATTCCTTTGACATTTTTTTTCTCCTGAACTTAGAGTTTTCAAGAAGAAGGAGGAGGAGGAAGAGGAAGAAGAAGAAAACAGCCACATTAAGCAGTGATATATTTTAATATCCTCCAAAAAAAAAAAAAACCCCACAGGCAGTTAACATGTCATGCAATTGGAACGTTATTGCAATATATTATTTTGATTTTCTAATATACAGTGGGCATTTAGTATCAGCTGGGGTTGGGTTCCAGGACACAAATACCCAGTGGATACCAAAACTTTGGATGCTTAAATCCCATTAAAGAGAATGGCATAGGAAAATGGTGGCCCTTACACAAAATGGCAAAATCAAGCTTTTCTTTTTTGGAATCTTTTAAAAATGTTTTCAAGTCATGGATGGTTATGTCCATGGATACAGAATCCATTGATATGAAATGCTGATTGTATGTACTATTCACAAACACATAGGAATGGTGAACTTCAGAAGAACAGCTATGACCGGGTGGATTGATGTGTTGCCTAATAGGACAAATATAAAAAAGACATAATTACAGGGTTAAAAAGGATGTTGGATCTCTTCTATGAGCTGTTGAATCCTAGTTATGAAGTCAGCTTCACCCTATGAGAACCAAACATATCACTGTTGATTGAGCATTTTTGCAGTGCCTTAAGGGTATAAACCAGTGGTATTCAAACTTTTCACCATTGGGACCCCCCTTTTTACATCTACATGCAGATGTTGCAAACACACGCACACACACACCTGCACTCAACAAAATATATAAATAAAATATTTTGTCTGTTTAGTATGTATTTTAATTTGCACATTCATTTATGTTCATATTTTAACATTTTATAAGGAAATAGCATTCAAATTAGTACAGTTTTATTTAAGTAAATTTGTTAATTAACTCAACGCATACATAAATTTTATATATAAAGGTTTGAGAAGAGGTCCTCCAAGTCTCATGCCCCTTCCCTTGAGCAACTCTTACTCCCCCCAGGGGTCCTGCCACACCATTTGAGAACCACTGATATAAACCAAGATCCAAAACACATTGTAGAAATAATCCAGTTTGAGATCGCTTTAACTGCCCTGGCTTAATGCTAGAAAGTTCTGGGAACTGTAGTTTCATGAAACATTTAGCCTTCTCTGTCAGAGAGGTCTGGTGCCACAATAAACTACAATTCCCAGGGTTCCCTAACACTGAGCCAGGGCAGTTAAACTGGACTCAAACTGGATTATTTCTGCAGTGTGTTTTGGACCCAAATCTTTTCTCCCATGGCCTGCAAGCATGTATTTTTTCTTCAAAATTTGTTCAAAAAATGTCTTGCATTGTCTAAGTTTTGAACTCGTGTTTTGGTTTTGTAAGTATAAAGCAAACCAAGTCAACTGTTTACACACAACCTTAAACTATTGTATAGATGGTCCCATGCATCTCTGAGTTTTGTAGATGCTGAGTGCTCCATTCCCAGTCATTCAACAATACACTTGCTGCCACCTGTGTATCACTTTCAAGATCTGTTTTCTGGGAGCTCTCCATTTGCCATTTTATTGCATGTCTTCAAGTCATTTCTTCCTTATGGAGACCCTAAGGAAAAGCTATCATGGGGTTATCTGGAGCTGAGAGTGTGACTTGCCCAAGGTCTCCCAGTGGGTTTCCATGGTTAAACAGGAGATCAAACTCTGGTCTCCAGAGTCATGGTCCAATACTTAAACCACTACGCCATACTGGCTCCCATTTGCCATTACCAGATCCCTTTCAGAGATATTCTGTTTAGCTTTTATTATGTCTATAGTGGCAATTTTCTCCATGTCATATAATAAAAATCTGAAAATTAAACAGAGGACATTTCCAAAAAGCTGTGAAGATTGTTATTGGTGTAGAGAAACACAATATATAAATCTAATCACTGTCACAAAGTTGCACTGTTTAGATTTAAGGAAGATGAATGAGTTAATCAGGTGTTTTCTGTCTCTCTAACCAGGGAGACAAATTGTGATCACATATGAGGAAGATTAATTTGGATGGCCCTTTTAAAGTATTTTATGGAAAATGGCATTCTTAATTACCTAATCAGCTATAAAGGAAATTGTAAATTTAAGCACAAGATTAAAATTCTGGCTGAGCTCAAACTATCTTTTGGTGTCCCCATTTCTCCTTAACAGAAGAAGCTCAAGCTATCCATGTATGTCTCCTTAACAGAGAAGCAGTGTGCCAAAAATCAAACATTTTGATAGCTATCTTTGCAAGCACAGCACTTGCAACAGCACTAACAAACAGATCCCCAAACTACAACTCACCTGACACCGTGAGCAGGAATCGGCCTAGTGAAGTTCCACATAATTGATTTGTGTTGTTTTAATTACAGCCTTTTGGGAGAAAATCAACTCATTATGAATTCTCAATAAGCCAATCCACATAGTAGTGTTAAACAATACCTTTTACTATCTGAATTATCTTTAAAATGTTGCGGTTCCACAAAATATGAAAGTTTTGATTAGTAGTCAGTTGAAAAAAAAGCAATAAAACTCCACATAAAGCCAATACAAAGCCTCAGAAGTTTCCTGTTTTCTGGGAAAGGGGAATGCCCTGTGTTTGTATTGGGAAAGTTCCCCCCTTGCAAATTCCAGGGGTGGAAGAGAAACATGTGTGTTTGTCCAGGCACATGGAGGATATCCACCAATATCTGGAAAAAATGGAAAACACAATCTTACATTTTGTAGATGTATTTTGTCCACCATAGTGATTCTTTATTGATCTGTAAGAATCAAGTGGGTTGCAGCAGTCATCCATATGAATTTCATCTATTATAACATATAGCAAACAGTGTCCCAATGCATAATGGCAAAAATTGCTGAAAAGTGGAGTAGACATACAAATTTGTTTGGATGCCATTGATCTAGCACTGCACTTTTACGAACTTTATATTTTCTGATAAATTAACCTGTCCACTTAAGTTTCCAGAAAAATGGGTAGAAAAAAAGTACTCTAATTTTCTTTAGTAGTGTAGACTCAGGATAATTTGCTGTGACAATTTGTAATACAAGCAGATACTTTCTTTCCAATTGCTGCAGTACACACAATACTGTAAATGCAAGTTCTATAATTGCAATAAATGTTTGTTTAAAATTGACGTAAAGCTTGGAATGAAAATCTAGAGAATAAGGAAAAATGGAATCTCTGCATTTGAGCATTCTGGGGTTTTTTCTTCTAAAATGGAGGACCTACAAGTGGTTTTGGAGAACAAATTCATTTTAATGTGAAAATACTTAAATCAATACTGAATTACAACAACCATTATGAATTACAATACTAAGGGTGGAATCCTACACATGTCTTCTCACGTAAGTCCTATTGTGTTTCGAAGGGTTTGCTTCCAGATATGTCTATGTAGCCTGAACAGAGAATGAATCAATGCAGAATACATGATTCATGGCAACTTTGTATTTGGCATGGATTAATCCAAGTATACTTGGATGGGAAAAAAGCTTTCTAATTGAAACTAATTTAATAAAAATTTCTTTAACTGTATTGATTACACATTTTTATTATACCTGAAGTGCAATTACGTGATTTACAAAGCTTAAATTGGTTATTGTTGTTAGACTTATTGATATATCTTGCCTCTTTTCCTTTCTGGGACTCAAAGCATCATAGAATTTGAAGTGTTCTTATGGATCATCAGGTGCATCCTCTGCTCTGCATAAGATCTCCAGTAAAAACATGCCCATCAGGTAACTGCCCAGGCTCATTCTGAAGACATCCAGAGAATGAGACCTCACCACCTCTCGAGGCAATTGTTTTCATTTCTGACCCATTCTCACTGTCAAGAAGTTCCTTCTGGTATTCAGTAGAAATCTGTTCTCCTGTAACTTAAAAACATTAGACCTAGTACCCTGAGGTAGCAGAGAACACCTTCCTCTTTGTGACATCCCTTGAGGTATTTAAAGAGTGTGATCATGTCACTCCGCAGTCTTATCTTTACCAAGTTAAACATGCCCAGCTTCTTCACCCTTTTTTATATGTTTTCTTTTCTGAAACTGCTCCAAATTCTTTGTATCCTTAAATGGGACTTCTAGAACTAAGTATAATACTCCAAATGAGACCTGACCAGTACAGAATATAAGAAGATGTTGACATAGAAACTATGTCAGTTAATGCAGGCTGAGATAGCCTTTGCACAGCATCACATTTCTTCTTTGCACAGCATCACATTACGCTGCCGGCTCATGTTCCATTTCTGATCAACAACTTCTTTTTTGGATGTAATTCTGGTGAACCATGTATCCCCCCATTTTTCACCTGTGCAGTTGATATTTGTGGCTTACATCTAGAATTTTGCATTGTCTCTGTTGTATTTCATTTTTAAAAAAATTCAGCTTAGTTTTCTAGTTTATCAAGGTTCTTTTCAATTATGTTTATGTGTTAGTTATCCCTTCAAGTTTTTTATCATCTGCAAATCTGAAAGGGATTCTCCCCACCCCATCATATATATCATCGATAAAAAATATTCAAGTATGTTAGCACCAGGACAGAACCCCAAGATACCCTACTTGAGACCGCCTTCCAATATGAACCACAGCCATTGATGACAGCTCTTTGTGCACAGTTTTCTAAACAATTATGGTCCATCTGATGGTGTTTCCAATGATTATATATTTACTAATTCAGTTTGCTAATCAGAATAACATAGGGGACTGCTTTGCTGAAATCCTGACACATTACATATAGAGCATTTCTACCATCTACCAAACTAGTGACCCAATCAATATAAGGTTATATATAAGGTTAGTTTGACATGATTAGTTCTTGGCAAACCCATGCTGGCCTCTACCAATCACTGCATTGTTATCAAGACACTTGCAGACACCTGTATAATCCATTTTTTTCCTCCTGGTACTGAGGTCTGGCTGACTGGCCTGTAGTTTCCTGGATTTTCTTTTTTGAAGAGTAGCAATATTTACTTGTCTCCAGTTCTCTGGCACATCATCCACTAACCAAGTTTTCTCAAGAATGATGGCAAGTGAACTGCAAGCTCCTTTAGTACTCTGGATTGTAGTTCATCTGGCCCTACAGACAAGAACTCATTTAGGTTAACTTGGTGGTTTCTGACTAACTCCTTAACAATCTTGATTTGCAACCAGATCCCTTGCCAAGATCTCTGATGATTCATGGAAGTACACAATCCTTTTGGGGGGGGGGACTAAAGCAAAATAGGTATTCAGCAGCACTGTCTTTCCATTGTGATATTTGAGCAGTTTACCATCTTTGTTATGCAGCAGTCCCACCATTTCTTTCATCATCTTCTTGCTTCAGACATATTTGAAAAACCCTTTTTGTTGTTCCTTGCTTGCCTAGATAGTTTTAGCACGTTTAGAGCTTTAGTTTTCCTAACTATTCCTGCAAGCTTGGGCTATACATCTATATTCTTCATTGGTGATTTGCCCTTCCTTCTATTCTTTGGACATGCTCCTTTTTTTATTTTTCACTTCCTCCTTCAGTTTACTGTACAGCTATGTTGGCATTTTCAGATGTTTTCTATGTTGCATCTTCCATGGAATTGTTAGTGATTCTGCTTTTAGCAGTTCCTTCATGAAATCCCAACCATGCTGTGTATCTTTTTGCTTTAACAATTCTAGCCATGGGATTCTACCCAGCATTTTTCAGAGCTTCATAAAATCAGCTTTGCTAAAATCCAAGGTTTGTCTTTGTCTACTCTGTGCTTTGTCCTGTGATATAATGTTGACTGATGTACCTACTGCTTTGAATCCAGTTTCCAACTCCTCCATATTGCTTAGGATCAAGTCCAGGATTGCTGATTGTTTCTTCCTCCATGTTTTAAAAAGAAAATGATCTGCAGGGCACATCAGGAAACTGTTGGAGCACCTATGCTTAGCAGATCTTGCCTCCCAGAAGATATTAGGATAACTGAAGCCCTCCATAACTACCAGTTCTTGCTTCTTGGTGATTTCTGAGACTTGTTTCAGAAATGCATCATACACCACCTCATCTTGGTTTGGTGGCCTGTAATCAAATCCTACCACGATGCTATTTTTAATTTATTTCTCCATTTATGTTTACCTAAATTCTCTCCACTGGTCCACTTTGATCATTCACATGGATTTCTGTACAAGTGAATTTGTCTTTGACATATAATGTTACTTCCCCCTCCCGCCTCCATCCATTCTTTTGAACAAATTATATCTGTCAGTTGTTATATTCCAATCAAGTCTCTGTTATAGCTATAAAGTCATATTTACCTTCATGCACTTGGACATCAAGTTTGTCTTGTTTTCTAAACTCTGTGCATTAGTGTATAGGCATCTAGTGCATTGTTTGTTCTCATCTTTTATTCTACTGTGAGTTTCACTGTGACTCCCATTTTCTCCCTCAGCTTCCTATCTAGAATTCACATCCTTGTATGTAGAGCTTGCTTTTGGACAGATATTTAAACTATAGTCTCCAACCCCACAAGGATTTAGTTTAAAGCCCTCTTGGTCAGATCCACCATGATCTTGGTCTTTGTGAGCTGGATCCCATCTGTAGCCAGTAGTCCCTCACCTAGGAAGTGAAGATGATGGTCCCAAAAGCCAAACTTCTCCCATTGACACCATCTGCATAGCCAGTCACTCACCTGCAGTATCTTCCTGTTCCGGTGTGGTCCTCTTATCCTTCACTGGTAGAATTGGCAAGAATATCACCTGTGGCTCTAACTCATTTTTCTGCCCAGGGCATTAAAGTCCAAGGTGATCTGCTCAAAGGTGTTTCTTGCAGGGTTGTTCGTGCTCACACAAACCAGATGACAGGATATTGCATGAGTTCTTGATGAGCTTTGTCAACTTGTCAGTGACATCCTGGATGCATGTGCCAGGGAAACAGCACAATTTTGTCCAACTGCCACACAGTTTGTTCTCTATCCCTGAGCAATGAATCGCCTACCACCAATACTTTTCTTCTTGCTGCAATTGGTGGTTAGATTGGTTCTTTCCCTGGAATGCAGTGTCTCTTGCTGCTGGCCTCATCTTTGCACCTCTTTGCCACTGTTATCCTTAGGAAAATGTAGGAAGTACTTGCTAAGTTAGAGCAGTTTTGAATACCTTTATGGTCTGGTCCTGATGGTGACTGTATTGCAGTGTACCTTCAATGTCAAAGTCCTTTTCATTTTCATTGGCAGCTTCTTCCTTTGTTTGTGTAGAATCAATTCTCCCTTTGCACTATCCAAATGGTCCTCATATTCTCTGTTGTATTGAAGGGTCTCAGTATGTAGCTGAAATGCCCTGACCTTTTAATCCAAAAGAGCCACCAATATGTACGTTCTGCTAATGTAGCCAATAATGTTTTTTGGGAAGAAGACAAACATTCCACACATATGGCAGAAGACAATGACAGGTCCTTCTTCCTCCATCCTGCAGTTGTTTTTTCATCCCTTTAAGACTGTATAACTCTTACTGATATGATTGTGCATGCCACAAGGCACACACCTATGGCTCTTAAAAACTGAGTTCCAAAGACTGAGGTTGCAGTTATATAGAGCTAATGGCTGCTAGCTCCACGTTCAGTATACAAGTACAAGGAACATCATAGTTATTTGGCCTTTACTGAATGTAATAGTCAATGTCACATTTGCTTCAGAAACAATTACTTCAAGGGACAAATCACTAATCAATACTGTATTCTAATAACTATTATTGCCATCTTCTATAGTAACTTGCCTAGTCATTGAAATTGTTGTTTATAGGCTCTCTTTTTTTCTACCTTCAAAGTATATATGGCAACCAAGGGAGTGCCTTTTTCTGATGGTTTTTCACTTTTTTGGAATGTTCTTTCAAAAGATACTTCCCTGGGGTCTGCCTCGATGTCATTTCAGCACAGTGAAAGAAACACAGAAACACACACACACAGGAGGAATTACTTTGTTGGGTGAAGTTATTTTACCTCTGCTGCTTGATAATGCAATCTTTTTGGGAGCTAGGAACAGAATTCAAGAGGACCTAGATAAACTAGAAAATTGGGCAGAAATTAAAAAAAGAAAGAAAAGCCGACAGAGACAAAGGCAAATTTCTAGATCTAGCCCAGAAAAGCCAAATGTACAGGTATAGGATGGAGAATACATGGCTCAGCAGAACTCATCCAAACAGGAACTTGTTGATCATAAGTTGAACATGAGCAAGCAGTGTGATTTTGCAACAAAGAATGTGAATGCTATTTTAGCCTGCATTGATCGAAGCATAGTTTGTAGGCTGAGGAAAGTAATTGTTGTTAACTGCGCTCAAGTCAATCCCAACTGATGGCAACCCTGTGGAAGAGACATCTCCAAGACCATCTATCTTCCACTGCTCTGCTTAGGTCCTGTAAATTCAGGCCCATGACCTCACTGACTGAGTCTATCCATCTGATAGCCAGTCTTCTTCTGTTTCTACTAACTTCTACCTTTCTTAGCATTATTGTATTTTCCAACGAGTCTTCTCATTATGTGGCCAAAGTGTGACAGCCTAAATTTGATCATCTTGGCTTCCAGGGAGATTTCAGGCTTGTTCAGTTCCCATTTGTTTGTCTGTCCACAGTATTCTCAGCACTCTTCTCCAGCAGTCCATCTCAAATGAGTTGATTTTCTTCTTATTCACTTTCTTCACTGTCCAGCTCTCACAGCCATAGTTGGTGATAGGGAATACAATGGCTTAGACAATTCTAACTTTAATGTTTACTTGTGTAGCTTTACTCTTTAAGATCTTGTCTAGTTCTTTCATAGCTTCCCTTCCCATCCCTAGTCTTCTTCTGATTTCTTAACTGCAGTTTCCATTCTGATCAATTTTTGATCCAAGAAATGGGAACCCTTTAACTATTTCAATTTCCTCATTGTCTAGGTTGAATTTATGTAGATCCTCCATGGTAATTATTTCTGTATGCTTTATCTTCAGCAGTAAGTCTGTCTTGGCACTTTCTTCTTTGACCTCCCTTAGTAATTGTTCAAGTCCGTGATGTTTTCCACTAGTAGTATGGTGTTATCCACTTACCTTAAATTGTTGATGTTCCTTCCTGCTATATGCACTCCTCCTCCTTCTGAGCCTAAACCTGAACTTCGTATGATATTTTCTACATACAAGTTGAACATATAGGGTGAAAGAATGCAGTCTTGCCTAACCCTTTTGCCAATTTGGAACCATTCTGTTTCTCCATATTCAGTTCTTACAGTAGCCTCTTGTCCAAAGTATGGATTTTTCATTAGGACTATCAGATGTAGTGCCACTACCATTACTTTAAGAACCATCCATAGCTTTTCATTATCTATGTAGTCAAATGTTTTGCTATAGCCTATAAAACACATACTTTTTTTTTAAAATTCCTTGGCGCACTCCATTAGACATTGTATATTTGCAATGTGGTCCCTAGTGCCTCTTCCTCTCCCGAAACCTGCTTGCACATCTGAAACTTCTCCCTCCATTTGGAGAGATTAGTTTATGCTATAGAATTTTGAGCATGATTTTGTTGCATGGGAAATTAATGCTATGGTCCTATAGCTGCTGCTGTATTTTGTGTCTCCTTTTTTGTGGAATATTGATTATTTCCCAATTCTAAAAAGTGAGGTGGAAGCTGCAATAAGAGAAAATGGAGAAAATAAACCACCAGAAAAGGATTATATTCCAATTGAACTGCTACAGTTCATAGCTTTTTGTGGGGTTTGGGGGCTATGAGGCTATGCTCTAGATGTTTCCTGGCATTTCACCAGCAGCTGTGACTGGCATCTTCAGAGAAAACTGGCATTGAGGAGAGTGGGGTATATATACTGTTGGTTGAGGGGAAGTGATTTGCATGTTGATCTGTGTATTGTTCTGTTGTTGAATGGCAAGGCCTACAGGCTGTCTCTTTAATTAATGATCCATTGTATGCTGGGAAACCCCCCTCACCCTGAGTGGTGTTCATGTGCATGGGCTGGGTCTTGTTTTTGGTGTTTTTCAGAACTGGTAGCCAAACTTTGTTTACTTTAAGGTGTGCAAAGGAATTAATTGGACATTTAAAAAATACTGACAGAAAATGCCATAATACAAAGTTGTTCATGGAGTCATATGCCTGCATGTTCATTGGTTTTGGATTTTTTTTAGGGACTCAACATAAAATGGGTGGGATCATCAAACCTGAAGAAGAGAGGATCTCTGCATCTTCTTGTGCTCCTGAGAAACCTATATATGTGATAGAGCCTCAGAATCCAAAAGGACAAATTTCTTGAATCTCACATGTACAGCACCATGAATCACCTCCCAGAGGGGCCACTTGCTGAAGACAATATTGTACTGCAAAGTGTTAACACAGCATAGGACATTTTCACACAGCCAAAAGTGATGGGAGCATAGTGGGATGCTCCTGTCACTATCATGTAATTGCGTGAAGATGATCAGATGATGTCACCATAATTGCATCATTATCCCATGAATAAAGAGTAATTCTAGCTCCACTTTTCATTCATGGGACTTTCTCATGAATAAAAAGTGGCACTAGAATTACTCTTTATTCATGGGATAATGATGCAACTATGGCGACATAGTGCGGCATCATCTGATCATCTTTATGCAATTGTGCATTAGTGACAGAATACTCCCATCACTTTTGGCTGTGTGAAAATCTACATAGTAATGCCCTTTCCTGATGGTTATACTGCTTCTAAGCAGAAGAAGAAGAAGGGAGGGGGTGTCC
Source organism: Sceloporus undulatus (assembly GCF_019175285.1). NCBI lineage: Eukaryota > Metazoa > Chordata > Lepidosauria > Squamata > Phrynosomatidae > Sceloporus > Sceloporus undulatus. Next base: position 328,961,021 of record NC_056522.1, on the reverse strand, counting down.
CTTTGTTTAGTTATCTTGTGCTTTCATTATAACATTAGATACAACCCAATCAAAATGTCCACCTGATTTAAACAGGGAAGATTAAAGCATATTTTAGCCTACACACTTTCACTAAAATGAATGTCACATGTTGCTTAGGCAGTTTGGACCAATGTGATGCAGTAATTTGAGTATTGGACTATGATTCTGGAGACTAGAGTTTGATAACCCTGTCACAGAAATCCACTGGATGACCTTGGGTGAGCTACATACTCTCAGCCCCAGAAAACCCCATGATAGGGTCACCTTAGGGTCACCATAAGTTGGAAATGACTGGAAAGCAGACAGCAACAACAACAACTATCCTTTGTTTTAATAATAAGCTACAAAGGTTCATTCCCAACTGCTGTATTAGATAAATATTGGTTTACAAAACAGAACTAAGAGCCTTATCAGATGAGAAAAGAAACCTGAGTAGTGGCTTTCTCTGTACCTCTTCACATTTTACCTTAGCATTTATATTGTCCTCCTCAGAGAAAAGTGCCTTTTGTCAAATGGCCTTTTCCAGCTTGACAAAAGGCATGCTTTTATGACTGTCTCCCTCAAAAAGAGGATGAAAGTGCTACGACAGCATGCAGAGAAGCACAGAGAAGGCCGCTACTCTCCCCCTCCATTTTGGCTTTCTTATCTCATGTGATAAGGCTCTAAAAAGGCTGCTAACTCTTTTCCATTCTGGTTTGCATTGTGAATTATTGAGGGCGTAAGTGAAAGATATGAACAACCAGTGGCCCACCTGTGGCAGCACATCCTTGCAAGGCATTTGCAGACATGATTTTGTGTTTAATTACCTTTTTAAGGTACCTTACACTTACCTTGAAGTTCTAATACTTAGAATATTTGTGTTGCACCTTCCTTTTAAGGGCAAGGCAAAATAACAGCTTCCTGTATTCTCCAATAAGCATTATGGCAACCTTGATAGTAAAACACACTGAAAACCAGGCCTAGTGCTTGTTTATGTCAATAGGATAGGCATCTTTCAGTAGCCCACCCTTCCCACCAGCCAACAGTGGTAGCCACCATTTTTTTCTCCAGCAGTGGCACCACTGCAGCTACCAGTATCCTTCCCTATGAGAAAGTCACATATCAATGTTGACAGTAGGCCATTACAGTGTTATCCCCTTTGTAAACCCATTCACAAGAGAAGCTGGAAGGGTAAGACAGCCATTGATATCCTCCTTGAATTTACCACTGAACTGGCTCATCATACAGCAGAACTGTAATGGTCTCCCTCCATTGTCAGGATTCATGAAGTATGGGCAGGAATGCCAACCATGAGGACAGGGGGAGAGGAAGGATCAAGGGATGGTGGTGGCAGGCTAATAGGTTGTTCAGCCAAATATTACCAAAAAAGGAGGAAATCCATCACCAAAAGGGGGAGCTCTGGTTTTTACAGAAGCTGGACCTATTGATTTATAAATTAGATGCACATTTAGCAATAATTATTACATTGTAATTAGAAATAATTTCACTATAGCAGGGAAGGCTGTTATCATGTTTCTTCTATGCATGCTCAGGTTCCTGTCCATTTCCTGCTATTTGGCAACACTATGGCCCCCATTCTTATACTTCTGTTAACTTTAAAACAGACTTGGAGTGGAAACCCCTCAGAGAACTGTATCCCATAAAATAGGAGACACGAGGATCCTAGAGGCAGGCCGTCATCATTCTTGGCAGGTTCTGCTGAGGTGTATGAATCCTAAGAAGTGTGCCCTGTGTGTCAAGTGCTGAAAATCCTTATGCTGTGTGCATAAATCTCAAAATTTGGTTCATGGCCCAATCTGACATCACTGAAAATCAGCAAGCAGCTATATCTTTCTCCTCTTCTTCCTCCCCTTCCTCTCCCCCTTCCTCTCCCCTCCCCCTTCTGTACGTCACAATTAGATGTAATTTTCTGGCCTAGTGGTTCCTTGTGAGAAGACTATGCCAACCAAATTGAGATCATGCCTTTACATTTTATTTTACCTTTGAAAGGGAATTGCCAATAATTTGTTCTTGGTGGAAGCAGACAAAATTTACAGGGACTGGGCTGTATCTTCTAAATGTTGTATGTTAAAGGGACTGGGCTTCAGAAATCCACTTGCAAGGAGTCACTATTACAGGATCAAACTAGGGGAGATCCTGCAGGAAAACAGAGTTAAACATGATTTAAAGTAGATTCGAATTTAAACCAAATTTGCAAATTTGGTTAGTTTATCACACTAGGGACTGCCCAAGTGAAATAACGTGAAGTTAATCCGAATGCAAAGCAGAGAAAAACAGCAGCTTTTTTACTTCTGGGTTGTTCCAAAAATAAAAACCTGCCTGTTTTCTCTGCTTTGCATTTGGATTAACTTCGCATTATTTCATGTTAACTGTGATGTTGTGCGATAAACTTTGGGCATTTCCATGTTTTCTTTGGCTTAAATCTAGTTTAACTCCCATTTTCCCACAGAAACTTGCTAGTGTGGTAAACTGTTATGTCTGAATATTCCACTTCATTCTGACAGGGTTTTTTGTGGGGATGGGGGTTGTTGTTGTTGTCATTGTTTTCAAGATATAGCTGATTGTTGGTTTTTCACTGACAGTCTAGAAGAACTTGAACATCCAAGATTTCTGAAGCAAACATCATATCCCGGGAAGTAATGACTAAATGACTAAAAACTTTTAGCATTCCTTTTCCCGGGGAGAGAATCACTGAACACTGAAACAGTTGTGTATTCTCTTGTTTCTTCATGCCTGCACCCAAAGTACAAGTACGGGAGAATCCCAAAAAACAATTTACTATTATTAGAATTCTATGGTTAGAATTAGAGCTGACAGGCCCCAAAAAGGAGACCCTTCTCCCCTTTCTTCATACCTTGATATATTTCATGTATGAGAGCCTGGAAAGAAATCGATCAATTATGAAGACAAATTTGAAAACGCTTTGATACACTTTACACAAATATAGCACTGCCAGGGTACCATCCTATGGAATTCTGATATTTAAATTTTGGTGTGGTATTTTGCATTCCCCGTCAGAGAGATTTAGTGTGTCATCAAACTACAAATCCCAGGTTTCTGTAAGATGAAACCATGGCCGTTCAAGTGCTATTTGGCCAGGTAGTGTGAAAATGACCCTATATGCCTATACATCAAAACCAGTAATGAAGCTTAAATTTTGGATTTGGCTCACTCTTAAGGGACCCTGTTTTTATTCTGAGAACTACCAAACCTCTCCAAATCATTTAATTTGGTTTAATTTGGGATTCAACAAAATCAACCAAAGCAAAACCATGAAAATTACAGCTGAATATACAAAGTGGCCTTGGAGCATTCCAACGTAATACGTTCAAAAGACAAGGGAAAATATTCAAGTCTCAATACAAATGAAGGATAAGGAATGGTGAAAAACTATTTGAAAATCAAACATTTTCCAACTGTCCACAAAAGCAACTACAAGGTAGAATGCTGTCAGTTTTGAACACAGAATCTACATTTCTTTATAGAAAATTATTTTGCACTTTCAGTACTGTAAAGTATTTCAGAATACAGTGATATGAAAAACTAACTTGGATGACTTAACAGAAATTGACCAAATATTCTTTGCAAATTTAAATTCAGACTCATGCAGACAATATAAAAGGGTTTCCCCCCGTTAAGCAAACACATATGCATGCACATCTATTTCTCCCCATGAAGAAAACACTTGGCCATCTGATGAAACTACTATATTTTTATCTGCTATACAAATAAAAACCTGTTCTCCCTAAGCTGCTGAAGACTTTCTTGAGCAGGCTGGAGGAAAGCCATACCACCCCTTTAAAAATGTTTTGCTATTTAGATCCAGACTTAGCATAACATTGTATACAAACACAAATTCTGCCGTCAAGTTAAGCTGCGTGTCCAGGTTTTGCTATTTAGACTACTGGGCTTTTAGACACTTTCTGTTTAAAATAACAAAATTTCATATTCACCAGTTTTGAAGGAAATAGAAATAACTCTGTGGATTTAATTTGCAGGTCTTCCTGGGCTTTTGTATTCTGGCATTTTATTCTAATGCCCCATAGAAATCTGAGTACTGGAAATAAGCCATGATCATGAATTTAGTTAGGCATTTTTTTCATTCTATTTTTGGAACTAAATACATTTAGATCAGAGTTTTCAAAGGAGGCCTTAGAAAGCGTTGAAGGGAGTAAATCAGTCACAGCTGATGAAACAAACATGCAACTTGTCAAGAATACCTTTTGTTCTCTGGATATTTAGGAAGTCTTTCACTAATGGACTAAATTTGAAGCTCCTTGCAGTGTCCTTAAGGAAAGATGATCAAATCTGCTGAATTAGTGCCTTTAATTAAATGACATATAATGTCCTCACTTGTCCAGTTTCTCCTCTAGCTCTGTGCTCTAACTCTGTGCTCTTTAGTAGCACATTCTCCATTCTGAGTTTAACATTTGTATTAAACAGGAAGTTATCCATCTTTTTGTTCCATCATCTTTCTTTGATTCAGAACTTGCCTTTCCTCCCAAGATGAAGTTTGGCCTTCCTTGGCTCTCTGACAAATTGCCCCTTCGCATAGTCTGTGGCTTTGGATGATCTTTAATTCTTTTCCCAGTAGGGCTGATTTGCCAACTTCAGCCCATATGAGACATTTTGAGAATGGCTAAATGCCATTTTCAGTTTCTACAAAATGATCAGTACTACTTATCATCCAAGAAGTCTGAATGATATAAATCGCAATTGACAGAGAAATAGGGTTGCTGGATTCTAGCCTCCTAGAGGGGGTAAAAACTCATAAAAACAGAAAAGACATTTCAATATCTAATATAGTGGGATCGTTTTTAAAAATTGGCAACTCTTCCACATTGACTTCATCCCCTGGTTTCGCAGAGTAATCAAGAAGCTTACACAACTTCTAGTTCTTGCCAAATCTCTCAGCTCTTCACTCTGAAGAGGGCTTTATATTCTCTAATAATAAATCTGTAAAAATAAAAAGGTAGTCTATTCCTATTTTTTGCATGATGGGAACTCTCCCTTATTTGGTCCTCATATCTAATATTTTATTCTTGTATTGGAATCTGACACATTAGTTAATCAAATGTGATTGATTTCATGTCAGCCTAATAAAGTATAAGCTCTTACGTCTTCCTATTCATTAGTGTAGGTAAACTCCTGCCAAAGTCCACTACTGCCTTCCCTTTTTGACAGCTTGCTGAACTAAGAGCTTTCATGTGATTCCATTTTCCTCTCAAGAGATGATTTCACTTCTTAGTATTATATTCATTATCTTTTCAATTACATTATTCTCCCTGGTATACATTGTGGACTTTAAGTACCCAATGTAAGTGAACTGTAAATTGCATTTTGCCAGGAAAATAATGATCAACCCCCTTCAGTAAAGTTCAGCTTTGTAATGTTTTAAGAAAGGAATGCATGAAAAGTATGTGCAAAAAAAACTGTGCTTAGCATAAAAGCAAAAATTCAAACCCTGCTTATTTTTTCATCATTTGGTAGGATCTTACTGAAGAACTTGAATGAATGCTTCAGCAATACTAATTTTAAATAGAACCATAATTCATAAATACTAAAATTTTATTTTAAAAAATATAATGAATTCTTAGTATTAAAATTTCCTTAGTATTACAAGTCTCTGAACCATATCCAGGGGTAGCTGTGTTGGCCATATAGCAAAGTACAATAACATCCAAAATCCACAAAACAATGATGCTGTTATTGGGCCAAAACAAACTGCATATAATACATGTTGTAAGCTTTCAAAGTTCCACTGGCTTCTTCATCAAGCAAAAGTGTTAAAGGAAGAAATCCAGTATTTCCTTGTGTAATGTCTTTGTTCCATCACAGCCACTGCCTGGCTGCAATGATGTGCTTCAGAACTGTCCGGTTTCCATTCAATAGCTGAGAAAAGAAGGAGAAGGTTCATCTTCCAGACCTTTACCATAACTTTATTAGTTAGGTGGAGCATTTCTAGTGGACACTAGTGTCCAATGGAATCTTGATTTTTTAAATTAAAGCCTAAAATCTTCGATGCAATCGCTGGAGGGCAGAATGACTGACACTCTTCTCTTCAGAACTGAAAAGTATGTAGTGAGCATGGGAGCATAGCAGCAGCTCCTATGGGAGAAGGTCACCCCAAATGTGAATTGATTTTCTGATGAGGAAAAAAGGGTGACAACTATCTTGAAGATGGAAGTGTATAGGTTGGCAGGGCATAAAAAAAACCCCCAACAACCATAAGACATGTCATAGACTGTAGCATTAAGGCCTTGATAAGAGCCGTTGCTCTACACTGACATGCCTAGCTCAGGTCTTCTGCACTGTTGAACCATGTAAGGGCAACCACTGAGGATGTATCATTCAATGAAATGGAGCTGTTCAGTGCTGATACTGATTCCAAGTTTAAACACACCCATAAAATGAGATTGACAGCAAAGACATTTGGCCTTCAGTCTCAACAGCATTTAACCATCAGGTCCAGATTGTACTGCTCAAGGTACACACCATCTTTCAATCAACAGTACAGCCCAAGCAGTAGTTGCCAGTAAAGGCCTTTGACCTTATCTGCCTCATGTCTAGCAAAAGTACATCAGTTGAAATGTCAGTGCTGCAAACAACAGCACCTTGAAAGACCCCAGGATTCAAACAAGTAATGTATTTTACTTTCTAGAGAATGTCAGCCTTGCTACCACTGTGTCATTTTCCATCATTCTACAATATGCTCAAGAAATTTCTCCTTGCCTGATCCTCCATTACTTCTGCAGTTCTCTACATCGTCAGGAGAGGGTACATGAGAGGATTCTGGAAGATCTCTCCCCTGCAGAGGTCTTTTGCACCACCTATTCCTCATCCACACTGAAAGAGGAGATAGACTCCCTGCTGCTCAAAGGAGCTATAGAGCTTGCCCCCTTCTCTCATCTGCACTGGGGGTTCTTCTCCTGCTATTTCATTGAGGACCTGAAGGATGTAAACTTCCATATCATGATCTGAAAATTCTACAGGAAATTTCTCTATTTCACAGTGGGCAGATCTGCATATCATTTCTGTGTTCTTCCATTTGGACTTTGTACTGTCTCATGAGTGTCCACTAAGTGCATGGCTGTGTTGGCTGCTTGACTTCATCAGGAAGTCATAGTTATCTTTCCATACATAGAAGACTATGTGGCACATTTGTGCCTGAAGCTCCTCTTGGACATTTATCTTACCCTTCAACTTCTGGATTCTTTCAGACTGATTATAAATCTCAAGAAATGCCATCAGTATGGGCAGGGCTACTACCAAAATGCTTACATCACAGCTCCAATGAAGGTTCTGAATGATGCACTGCGCAGGCACAAATAATCCCCTTGTGTGAGTTTACAAATGATCACTTGAAGAACTATGGGTACAGATAACCAATCTGTCTTTTCACTCCCACTCACATTTCTCTCTCTCTCTCTCTCTCACACACACACTCACACACACACACACACACACACTTGTTTCCATCATATTTATGAAGGGATTTGCAAATGCCCATGCATTCTTATCAAAAGTGACCTGGTGAAGTTCACAACAAATGCACTGGCTAAATTCGATATGTAAAGATATCCCTGTATAAACACCTGTCCACCATGGAGCTGTTAGTAATGAGAAATGAAAAACTTTAATTCAGCACCATGAACAAAGAGAGTCAAAACCAAGATCCTTAGGTCTTATAAATACAATGTGCTAGACCTGGATGAACACATCTGTCAATTTCAGTTTCTCCTATATTCAGTTTCTTAAAATCTCCCATTCTTCCCATCTCTATTAGTAAGACATTTGTGGGTTTTGAAGACTTCTTAGCTAAAAATGAACCAAATGAAAATTCACACTTACTCTTATTTGCTCTTACCTATGAATGATGGCACCAACTTCACATAGTCTTTTTTTTTTTTTTTTGCCCCTCATCTTTTTTCCAGTTCAGAACTCATTGACCAAAGCTATCTCTGTTCCATAACAAGGCATAAAACTAGACTAAAATGGATATAGATAATCTATCTCTTCCAGAAAACAAACAAACAAACAAACAAAAGCAACAACCCTGGAGCTGCTCCAGTACACATGCTCCAGTACATTATCCCAAAATAGAATGTTTTGCTACAAAAAGAAAAAGAATCTTTAAAATGCGACTCTCATTGATCATTGTTAAACAAATAGGTGTTTCAAGTTAATAAATTCAAGAACAGCAACATAATTATGAGACTATTAACAGTAATACCTGCAGTAATTATTGGTGTCAAACTGGTAATTATGTTGAATAAAAACATTTATTATGAAAGACAATTTAGGAACCTGCAAAATCTGTCCATTTATTTCCACCTTTTAAAAGTTTATCTCATGTTTTCAGATAACCATGGACAATCCATACTGTGACTTATCCATCCTTGCTTTTCTGAGCAATATTTACATATGCTGCATTCTTGTTTTATTCCTGTGGCCATATGCTATTGGGGTAAACAAAATGTGGGGTAATATGGGATATTATAAGACATTTCTGGTGCTCACCCTATAGAATTTTTAAGTTTCTCTTGGAATACTGGGATAAGAAGCACAAGTCTTCTAATTCTAATATGAGAATCACAAATATAACTCTTGGTGGGAATTCTGTAGCTGCTATTTTACCTACTGATGCAACTGGGATGCTACACAGTTCATATTATACACCATTTCCCCAGTTTCCGCATAATATATTGAGTTCACTTCTTTACACACACACGTCTTCTCTGTTTCCCTCTTACTCATGTAACCAGGAGTAGGAGATTCTATATTTTATCTTTCCAAAAGCTCCATACAAGCTAACATGCCACAAAGGCCCACATTCAACCCCACTCCTGTCCAGATAAGCCTAAAAAAAGAAGTATTCTTACTCTGTGTAGACAATATTGAATTAGATGGGCCAATTATTGACTTCATGTAAGACAACCTCAACTGTAACTTGGATTTTTCAGAGTATATCTACACACTAACATCATCAACCATACAAAATTGTTCCCAGAAATGTCCAAACCCAAATCAAGGCACAAGGAATATATCTCAGTTAATGAAGAATCACTGAAGCAAGATTACCAGGAAATATGAGAGGTGGTACTCACTCCATCAAGCAGCATAATCTAATTGGTTTGTTAGAAGCTGAACAACAACCAGTCCCATACCACTGACCCACCCTGAGTGTCTAGCAAAGAAAAGAAATAAAGTTACTCTTCTTTGTAAAATATATAAAAGTTGCTGTTCCTACAATATTTCTTCATAATCAAATATATGGTTTTACGGAAGTGAGAGAAATAAGAGAATATTACTGTGAGTTACTGTGATGCAGGAAAAGAGAGGATGTGGTAAAGCAAACCAACAGAACATCTGCAAACATGCAAGGTAGCAACCAGTGAGAACAGGCATACAAAGGTTGCTAACACACACACTAAGCCACTGAATTTGCCAATGTACCTGAAGTTAACCTAGCTGCAGTTTTGCAAGGGAAGTCCAACCTTTGGCATTCTCCAATCATTTTATCTTAAAGTACTGTTTCTGGGAACATTCCCAACAACACACCAACACTAGAGCTATTCTGAGGTGGTGAAATGGTGATATGTCTGCTCAGCATCTCTTCAAGTCAGCAATAATTTCAGCAATACATAAAGACCTTTAGCAACTCACATTACAAAAGGTGGATCTTGAGCTAAGAAGTATTTAAATGCTCAGGTGAAAACACCAGCTGTATTACACTATCACATAAAACACATATACTAAGTTGAGCCAATGTTAAAAATCATGGCTGGTGTTCCCCTTCTCTTACCAAAATGTCCTCTCCTAGGCTGTAGCAGTATTCCAAATATGGAGGGAACAGTAGAAGCTTTTCAGAAATCCAAAATTAATTCCCTGTCATTCCTCATAATATTTGAAGACAATTAAGGGTATGGCATTAAATTGAAAGTGGGTCACCCCCTTCAATGTACGGACATTTATCACCCACAATTTGTCATAAAGGTTGCACACTACTGTTAGAATTATCCTCAATCATGGGAAGAAGGATCATGTGAAATCCTAGTCCACACATCACTTTGATACTTCATGTACAAACAGAGTATAATAAAGTCACCTATGCTATCTGGGAAAGGTCCACAACTGTATGACCAAATCTTTTTTATGACACTAACATACATGTCTCTTTACATTTCACATGTCAAACCATATGTGAAGAAACAATATGGAAATTGATGTTAGGATACAAAAAAAAAAAAAAGGATATTGTTCAGCCCTGAAGACAGGATGTATTCTCAGATTAGTAGGCATAGGATTATGCATTGATCAGAAGAAAAGGAAAACTGCCTGAGCAGTTTCTGTAGTGTTCCACTTGCTTAAAAAAGAACTAGAAACAGAGTGAGACATTCTTTCAGATGTGTTATCATTTTAGTGATTTAATAGTAATTATGTGGATGCTCATAGATTGATCTTTTGTACTGGGCCTGTCCTAGCAGTCACAGAAATTTGAAAGGGGCTCCCAAAGTGTCACAAAGCTGCCCAAGCGTCTTGTATAAACCACTGATATACAGATTCTTACAGTTCCTCGTCATCACCATATCATCTCTTTCAAAGCTAACCCACAGTATAGAATCTGCTCACACTGTGAACTGAAACCCATGTAATTACTTTGTCCTACAAAAGTGCTTATCTGTAACCATGAAAAGAAAGATTCAGTCCAACATAGAAAAATCCATATCCTGAGATTGATAATGAACATTTATTGATCTTGTAATATTGTTGTTGTTGTTGTTGTTAACTGTCCTTTAGTCAGCCATGGCGACCCTATGGATGAGATCTTCAAGATCTCCACTGCTCTGCTTAGGTCTTGTAAATTCAGGCCATGAGTCAGGCTTGACTGGAGATCAGTTAACAACAACAACAATGCACTAATGAATTTTACACAAGAATGATTGAAAAGGTTGAAATGTCCATATCTTGCATATTCCATAATCTTAGGCGTTACTATACAGTATTGTTCTGCCTCTGAGGAGAGGCCCCTTCTCTGCATATAGTTGTGGTCAATGCAGTGGTGTCACTAGGTGTGTGTGTAGGCTGCACTGGGTGACACTCCGGGGGTGTGTGTGTGTGACACCAGGTAGGCTTGCCATGTCCCGATTTTAAGTGGGACAATCCCAGGTTTTGGCCTCCTGTCCTCCAGCCTGCTGCCCTTGTCCTTCAGCTCACTCTGCTTCTCCTTCTTCGGTCCTCTTCCCCAGCCCTAGGAAGCATGGCCAGATGTCCCACCCCTTCTTGGCCTCGCAACCAATCAGAGAGGCATCTGGCTGGAGGGAGGGGCAGGACTTCCAGCCGCAAAGGCCACTGGGGCCTGTAGTTGCTGGAGGAACCGCCCCTTCCCAGACTCCCAACCAATCAGAGAGGCTTCTGGAGCAGGACTTCTGTTCTCAAAGGCCGCTGGGGCTTGTAGTTGCAGCGGGTTCCTACTGTTGACTACAAGCCCCAGAGGCCTTTGTGACCAGAAGTCCCGCCCCCGGAAGCCTCTCTGATTGGTTGTGAGGCTGGGAAGGGGCAGGACATCCACCCCATCCCAGTTTGGAGGAAGAGGGATATGGCAACCTCATACCAAAGGCACTCCTTGGGCCTGTGCGAGTGCCACTCCAGGCCTTGGAGGGGTGTCTCTGTTTTAGGCGAGTGGGGGGTGGCCATTTCCCCGGAGCATGCAGCCATTTCTTCCACCTGCGGGGTGCTTTTCTGGCCTGTGCAGCCATTTCCTCGGCCCACGCAGTGCTTCCCCTGCCCCAAAAATCCATTTACCGACCCCAGAAGTCCCCCCAGAAGTCCCACCCAGAAGTCCTGTCCTCGGTAGTCTCGCTCCCCTACACCAAGTGATACCTAGTTCAGGATCCCCATTGGGTCTATGGCCATTACTGGCAACTGGCTGGGATTGGTTTGTTATGTCATTGCAACAACATTTTATATCCATATCAACTTAATATCTGCCAGTGCAAAGAGTCATATGGATTAGGTTATGCTACAGCATCAACATGGCAAGAAATTTATTGTTCTTGAATCTGAGTGTTGCTCTGAGGAAGGCTAATTGTTTCCCACTTTCTAACAAATCTTTCCATTCTATTAGCTTTATTTTTAAAATTACAGATTTTACTGTTCTGTGTCTCCTTGTTCTATAACTGCAATGGAACTAACACCAAATGTGTTAATTTGTGTGCAAAATCCCCCTAAAAATAAAATAAAAGTGGAATTGCCAAATACCCATGGAAGACATGTTTTTAATTGGGTTCATTTGGAATTTCTACAGTCTACTGAGAAAACTTAATTGATAATTAACAACACTTTCAGTTTCATTGACTCATGGGATTCTAAAAACACACACATATGAAAATATGAGATCTCAGTGCCTGATATTAGAAGGTGAGAAAAAGTATACAATTAGATACAGAGAAAATCTTGATTGGCTACATCAAAGCTTGCTATTTTGCACAAATGAACAAAATCTGTTACATGAAGATTTCTTTTAATGTCCAAATTAGAATTTAAGTGCCAAATATATCAACTAATGCAACCCCTCGGTGATGCACTTTGTGCTTCCAACTAGAATAAAGCAAAGGGGGAGTGAATGGTGCCAACTAGAGTGGCAGGCTAGAATCATTGCTTGGTCCTGAATTATGGTTTCCAGCTGCACACTTCCACAGCAGCAGGCAACAAATCATAGACATTCTCACTTGCCTTACCATAAAACAACCAAGAAATCTTGTTATTTGGGGAATGTATCTCTACCAGAACAAAATAAATCCTCTTTTCCTCACTTCTCCCTCCAGTGCAGACAAATATGTTCATAGGTTTTTTTTACGTACTGGCAAACGTTCTGTTGCCTCAAAGGGGACTTTTTAACAAAAGTGGTGCAGAAAGCATAATCCAAGTCACTCTGACCTTTTAATCCAAGTCACTCTGACTTTCTTTTAAAATTCTTCAGTATAAGAACAAATGTGTATTTGGAAAGAGATCTAATTGCACTGCCATGATTGGTGTCACTTGATATTTGGCACAGCTGTCCATAGGGGCCATAGTAGAACTGCAAAATGGTTCTCATGCTTGATCCTTGGTCCCTTGCAGAACTTTTAAAATAAATATAGGCCTGTTACAGACAGGCCAAAATAAAGCTGCTTCGAGTCACTTTGGAGGTATGGTATTTCAATGATGCATGTGTCCTAAGAGTCCAAAAGCCTCACCAAAGCCATGCTCCAGTCCTAATAGTGTCATTCTGAAACTGTGCATATCTGTGTAGTGGTTGGATGAATTTGGGGGATCAAGAGCATCATTTACCACTTCTAGGTTATGGATAGCTCTTGTATATCATTATATTCATTCTTCTTAAAAGTAACTTTACAAGCTCTGCTTGCAACTGACCATGGCCCACAAATTAAGAGCTGTGTCAGACTATTTCTCCCTAGAGAAATGCAGCAATGAGAGAGGGAACAGTAGATGTTCTAATTTTACTATTACTGCTGCTATTACTACTACCACCATCACTACTGCCACTGTTATACGTCAATGTGAGGACAATTTATAACTACCATGTACCAAAGACGTGTCCTCTAATACTAGACAGGGGTCCATAATTTAAAGGAGTGGTAGGCACGGTGCAGTCCTAACATTCTCAATGCTAAATTATTGTGTGACCTCAAGTCATTTCAGACTTAGGTGACCCTATCACTGGGTTTTGTGGGACTGAGAGTGTGTGACTCACCCAAGATCACACAATGGGTTTCCACGGCTGAATGAGGATTTGAACCCTGATCTCCAGAGTCAAAGTCCAACACTCAAACTACTACATCTTGCTGGTTGCTCAAGATGTAAATACAAAACTTTTAATTTAAAAAGCCTCTGAACAGTAGATAAATTTGCTATAATGGCTGGCACCCTGCTAGTGTATGTTGTTAACTGCTGTCTAGTCAACATCAATTTATGACTTCAGCCCCATGAATGAGAGACCACCAAGTCACCCCATCACCAACAACTCTGCTCAGGTCTTACAGAGTCAGGGCTGTGGCTTTCTTGATTGAGTCTTGATTGAGTAATGTGGTTTTCCTCTTTTCCTACTATCTTCTACCTTATCAAGCATAACTGTATTCTCTAGTGAGTCATGTCTTTTCATGTGTCAAAGTATGACAGTCTCAGTTTAGTTATCTTAACGTCTGGGGATACTTCAGACTTAATATGTTCTAGGTCCAGTGCACCAGGTGATTCAAAAAGAATGGTACAAAAGTAAAGCTGTTCTTACTTGGTTTTGCACCATTCTTTTTGAATAACCCTGTATTTGTCTTTTTAGCAGTCCACGCTATTCCTAGAATTTAAATAGGCTGATTTTTTTTCTTGTCAGCTTTCTTCATTATCCAACTTTTAGAATCATATATAGAAATGGAAAATATGATGGGGTGGACAATCCTAACTTTAACATTCAATGAAATATCTTGACACTTTAGGATCTTGTCTAGCTCCTTCATAGCTGCCCTTCCAAGACTTAGTCTTCTTATAATTTCTTCACTACAGTCTCCATTCTAGTTAATGACTGAACCAAGATATTGAAAATCTTGACCTATCCCCCCCCCCCCATCCTATTATTTTTGTTTTCTTGACGGCCAGCTGTAAACCTTTATTTGTATTTTTTTCCTTTAATTTCTGCAGTAATCATTCCGAGTCTTCACTATTTTGTGCTAGTAACATGGTGTTATCTGAATATATTAAACGGTTGATGTTCCTTTCTTCAATTTTCACATCTCCTTCCTCCAAGTCTAATCCTGCTTTATGTATGATATGTTCAGTGTACAAATTAAACACACGGGTAATAACTGTAAACTTGCCTGACCAACTTGCCAATTGGAAATAATTCCATGTCTCTATATTCTGTCCTGATGATAGCTGCTTTTCCTGAATATATCCATGAAAGCTCATGATAAAATAAAAAACAATGAGACATAAAAGTGTTGTCACACTCCTTTTTTCTCTCCTCTTCCCTTCTTTTTTACTTATGTATACTTAACTAAGCAATATTTCTTGGATCACCAAACCTGATAGCAGCATTATTCACCTATGTTCCAATTGCTAGTGGACCTACTTCTCCGCATGTAACCAGTGCCCAGCAAAGTAGATGGGGGTGGGGTGGGGGTGGAGTTATTATTGTGGCAATAACAACACAACTGTGACTAAACAGCAATCATGAATATGGAACAGTTACAGATGAGTAAATTTTGGTAACTGTTGCCTAATAATAATAATAATAATAATAATAATAATTGTGTTTCCCTGCCTCTCCCAAGGATCGAAGTGGGGTTACAGACTACTAAAATCAATACATACAACACTCTATAAAAAAGCACAAAAATATTACATCAATATTACATTATGCAATACAATACAACAAACCATCAGCATCAGCAGCCAGGGGCAAGACAGAATATCGTTGTCAACAGGCATATTGGTCTTCACTCCTCGGGGGGAAAGCTTGACAAAAGAGTACAGTTTTAAGTCTTTTTAAATGTTTCCAAGGGGGTCATGAGACGGAGCTCCTCAGGAAGACTATTCCAGATCCGTGGGGCTATTATTGTAAAGGCCCTTTGAGATGAGGAAACATATTTGGAAGATGGTGTTTCCAATAAGTTCTTACCAGATGTTCTGAGGCTGTGGGGCGGCTCACAGGGGGAGATGCGGTCCCTCAAGTAACTCAGGCCCAAGCCATGTATTATTGCTATTTAGTCATGATTGTGACACTATTGTCACAATCGTTAACTCCAGGCATCAAATGCATGGAGAGAAGGAGGTCCATTCTGCCAGTGATCAGAGCATGAATTAATGGCATTTCTATCAGGTATGTGGGAGTTGGGCCAGAAAAGACTACTTAGTTAAATATACTTAATTTAGTTAAGTATACTTAACTAAAGTCCAAAATGCACTGCAAAAATAATGCAATTTGAGAATGCTTTAACTGCCTTGGCTCAGTGCTGGAGTATCCTGGGAACTGTAGTTTATTGTGACAGCAGAGCTCTCTGACAGAAAAGGCTAAATGTCTTACAAAACTACAGTTCCAGAAATGTCTTACAAAACTACAGTTCTGCATCATGTTTGGAGCTAAGTAGCTGATATGGAATATATTCCTATATATGTACATGTATGTGTCCACTCTGTGTACACTTAATAGCCTGGGTCCATATATTTTTGAAATGACTTGTAGTGGAAATTAAAGAAGTCTATTAAGGAACAGGTCCCTCCCACTCCAGTCATGACTTTCTTAAGAGTCTCAAATACTAATCTAACTCAAAAGCACCATAGCACTATTAATCTGTCAGTTTGGATATCACATGATAAAACACAGGAAAAAGATATTTGCAAGGAACATGAATTTTTCCCCCTCAAGAACTGGTAATAATATTCAGACTGCGTATAGACACTGCAGCTGAGCAGGGATGAGAGATGGTGTAAATCCATTAGCAAGGCACCACTTGCCTTCATTTCTGTTTAATATTTCTTTAAGCTATAAAATTGCATTATGTTAATCTAATGTACAGTCCAAGTGATAAAAGCAGCTAATGTGATTACCTCTTGCTGTGCTATAAACCTTTCAGTAAAGCCAGCATTCAACTGTTTCTTATGATGGTGGAGTTATGTGCAGCGGATTACATGTTGACAGCCCCTTTTACGTATTGGAACATGTCTAAATGTCACAAAATCTACCTGGGCACTTGGATAAAGCACCTTAAAGAATCCTTTCTCAAATAGCATTAATTTCATAAGCTAGTCCCGGGACACCATGCATTTGTCTATTAACAAAAACAGAAGTGAAGGTATCAGTTAAGCAAAAAGATAAGGGAGAGTTGATATAGATCTAACATTAAGAATATGGGAAATCCTATTGAGAGAACCAGTGTAACCCAGAAGTGTTCTGAGAAGGAAGGTTTAGATGTCCAGAGCTTTTAATTGTATGCTGTGTTATTTTATGTTGCTGGAATCTGCTTTGATTCCTTTGTGAAAAAGCGTAATATAAATACATTTTTATTAATATTATTATTATATATTAAAAGGTGGAGGGAAAAGGTAAACTATCCCCAGCACTGTAGGCTCCTGCTCCTTCAAATGGCATAAATCACTTTGTCCTGCCCTCTTCTCCTTGTTAGGGTTTTCCCAAAATGAGGACAAAGGAGAGACTACCTTTAAAGGATATTACAACTGATGAGATATCCAGGACACTTAACATTGAAAAAAATCCTCTATTTTCCAGTTCAGGTCAACTACTGTAAAGCTAAAGCTAAAGGTAAAGGTAGTCCCTTGAGGTGAATGTCTAGACTTAACAGGCTGTAGGGGATGGTGCTCATTTCTGTTACTAAGCCAAAGAGCCACTGTTGTCCAAGGACTGCTCTGGTGGTCATGTGGCCAGCACGATCACACCAAATGTTGTTACCTTAGTGGTGCCTATTTATCAACTAGCATTTGCATGCTTTTGAACCAATAAACTGGCAGAAGCTGGGATTAGTGACAGGAGCTCACCCCATTATGAAACACCTGGGCCTCAAACTGCCAACCTTCTGATCTTTCAATCATCAGAACTGGCATCATAACTACTAAGCCACCGCACCCCCAACTATTGTTCTAGAGCAAAAAAGGCTGCTTCTACCAGAAGCCAAGATGAAAAGAATTTGAACAAACTGTTTCACCCAAGAATCTCTGGTAAATTTACCAGACATACCATGAACAACTTGACTGAATGGAAACAGGATAGCAGCTGTCAAGGGTCTGTGCAAACCAAACTATTTTTAAAAATAAGGGGGCCATTCAGACTATCTTTTGTACTGAATTGTAATCCGGATTAAAAGTGAGAAATTCCCATTGGCACCAGTTTAAACACATCAGAATTAGGGTCTTGCACACTCGATCCAAGGCAAATCCCCCTTAGAGCATTTTTTTCTGAAAGTGGGTTATTTCCCTCTTCTTTTTGGAAAACCTGTTACTTCCCTGCTCCTGGCAAATGTGAACTTGGCTCCGGTCATGATCGGGTCAAGTTCAGGGGAGAGAGTTAGGTCAGAGGCAGGGCAGAGGGTGGAACATGCCTCCCCTCTTGCACTGGTCACTTTGCAAGTGGCATTTTTAAAAATTTCTGTATGTGTGACAGAATATGTGAATGCTTGTGGAAGACGGTTGACAGGGAAGGATAGATGGCATTTTGGGGTCGAAAACGGAGGCAGGGCAAGAAGATCCAAAGAGGAGGGAAGGATCATAGAATCATAGAGTTGTAGAGTTGGAAGAGACTGCAAAGGCCATCCAGTCCAACCCCCTGCCATGCAGGAATTCTCAATCAAAGCATCCCTGACAGATGGCCATCCAGCGTCTGTTTGAAGACCTCTAAGGAAGGAGACTCCACTACACTCCGAGGGAGTTTGTTCCACTGTTGAGCAGCCCTTACTGCCAGGAAGTTCCTCCTAATGTTGAGGTGGAATCTCTATACCTGGAGCTTGCATCCATTGCTCTGGGTCCTAGTCTCTGGAGCAGCAGAAAACAAGCTTGCTCCCTCCTCAATATGACATCCCTTCAAATATTTAAACAGGGCTATCATATCACCTCTTAACCTTCTCTTCTCCAGGCTAAACATCCCCAGCTCCCTAATTCGTTCCTCATAAAATGGAGGCAGAGCAAGAGGATTGGCAGCCACGCTCTCTCAGCCTCAGAGGAAGGCAATGGCAAATCTCCTCACGACCAATCTTGCCAAGAGAACCCCAGGATAGAGTTGCCGTAGGGTTGCCATAATATGAAATGACCCGAAGGCACACAACACACACACACACACCTGGAGGTTTTGAAATTTGATAAGTTGACAGAATATACGAACATTGTTGCTACATTTTTTTAAAAAAAGGAGGGGGGGAAATACCCATGACCCAATATCATGGCAAATGGCTGCATGACACATCAGGGAAGTGAATTTGACTGACAACAAGGAGGCTCCATCTTGAAGCGCTCCTTCTGGCAATGTGAACATCAGTGGGGTAAACTGCATGTCTCAGATTTAGTAGGAACTTCTTTCCAGGGAGATTCAGTACCGGATTAGTGAATCTGGACTGGGTCTACCCAGGGCAAATGCAGCAGTGAGAATGGGACCACGATCTCTCACTGAAAATAGCCTAATTTCTCACTAACTAGGACTTCCTAGAAAAGCATTTTTAATTCACACAAGGATCTCTAGGTGGCAGGAAAGGAGGAGGATGAAGAAAGCTGGTTAAACAATTGAGCCAACACACATTCAGATTTTACAATGCTATAGAAAATTGTCTAGTGAGAGATCTCTTTCTTCTGTG
>NC_056522.1:328906988-328941641 GCF_019175285.1 Sceloporus undulatus | reverse complement strand
TCTTTGCTCACTATTGCTCTGAAGACCTGGATGGCCATGCCTTCTTTTTTTAAAGTTACAGTGTTTCAATAATCCTATTGTTCCAGCATAAACACCATGTGCTCTCCCTCCCATCAAAGGGGAAAACAGATGGAAAAGTTCTTGTTTCCTGCTGTCTGTGTGCTCAAGTTCTCATGTTTTAACAACCAGACCGCTTGAAAAATTGAGCTTTTCACTGAAACCTATCCTGAAATAAAAAGAACTAACATTTTAAGTAATAATAATAAAAAGGTTCTGTTTTTTCTTGGAACTGCTTGGGATATTATGTAAAAAGGAAAATGTCATCTGTTTTTTATTTTTAAATCCAGTAAAAATACAGGACAACAAACAAGAACTTTTCCTCTGTTTTCCTTCTAAATTGGAAACATTGAAGATTATCACACACAGATGGGATAGGGACAGGATCGCTCCTCCATCCTTATCCTGTCCATAACAATGATTGCATGAAAGCCTTTCATAACATAGCACTAATCCTGTTATTATCCTGTAATTGAAGCCACATTGCATTAATGCTAACTCCCATTCATGCAAAATGCCGGGCAATGCCACTTCAGTGATGGGACAATGATAGGACAATGACAGAATCAGCACGATATCATATGAAAGTCTTTCACGCAATCACTGTCATTCACACTTTCCAACAAGCTAATGTCTGGATAAGTGCGACAATGTCTGAGAGTCTTTCCTGTGATTGCACAGGAAGGATGGAACAGGGATAGGAAAATGACGTCTCATTCCTCATGTGATAATCTCCATTGTCCTGAATCCTATTTTTAGTTCAGTTGAATCAATGTGATTTCCCCAAGATTGGATTCACAATTCAAAAAACGGCTCAACAGGTCCATTATAGTTGGAATGAACCAACTGGATTCTAGCCAATTAAGTGGATTCCTTCAGGACCACAAGACCACACCTTTCTTCAAGGAAAAAAATCTATATGTGTACCATCCAAAGGACAGCTGTACCTGGTAGATATAAACAGGGAAAGATTTTAAAAACAGGAGTGATGGACTACATCTGGTGCCATCTGGCCATGAAGGGAGAGATGCAGGCCCAGCTCCATTGGGCCTGGCCTAGATTAAGAAGCAGAGCCCTCCCTCCAGTCCATCTGCCTTGGTCCAGGCCTCAGAGGGAGAGAAGAACTGCTGGACCTGATCCCCTTCCCCACCACTAATGGGGGGCATGTGGACATTGCATCTGTCTCCCTGTTTCTTGGGCTAAGAAAGAGGCTTCTGCTTCTTTTGCTCTCCCAGTCTGGCTGTGGTGCATACTCCCTTCCCTCATGCCCCCAGCTACACTGTAAATAAAATAATAATAAATAATAAAAATAAAATACCTTAAACTCTTAATAACCACCTCAGTTCTCTTTTGATGCTACACTTTCTTTCTTTCACCCCATGCCACCCACTCATCAGGAAGGGAAGGGTGCTGGGAGAATGTTGATCTTTAGGTGCCACCGCCTCTCTTCTGTCATCCCAACCAGTGGTTCCCCTCATTTTTTATTAAGGATTCTGTATGGTCTGGTATGAGAAGATGTCCACTATGAATTAATGCACTGGGTAACACCAACCCTAGTGACACTACTGATAGCAACCAAGTTGGAGATGAAATTGGCAGTTGTATCTGGAAACTGTCTGAAATTGGTTGTAGCAAGCCAATGGTTCTAATTCTTGTTGAGAAATTGGCTTGAACAATGTATTTTGTTCTGGGGAAGGATTCATGGGTAAGAGTCTCATGAAAGTCAAAGAACAAGGACCCTGATGCTAGACTTCCTCTCGTTAGAATTTTTCTCTAATTGTTCAGTAGTATGTATCCTCTGCTGTCACTTATTGCAAAGAGTTGTTTTCTTGCCTTATATGAAGTTTGGGAAATAAACATAAATGCAAATGCCTTCCTGGCCACCAAGTAACTACTGTAGTCAAACAACCCATCCATCTAATGCCATGGAAGAAATAATAATCTAGTTCTAAAGCATCCTCATCTATAGTGAGGACTGTCCCCTATGCTGTTCAACATATACATGAAACTGCTGGGAGAGGTTGTCCAGCGTTTTGGGGTGTGGTGTCATCAATATGCATATGACACTCAACTCTACTACTCCTTTCTACCACAATCCAAGGAGGCTGTCCTGGTCCTAAACCAGTGTCTGTCTTCAGGAATGGACTGGATGAGGGCAAACAAGTTGAAACTTAATCCAGACAAGACAGAGGTGCTCTTGGTCAGTTGGAAGGCAGATCAGGGAATAGGGATCCAGCCTGTGTTAAATAGGGTCACACTCTCCCTGAAGACACAGCTTCGCAGTTTGGGGGTACACTAGGACTCAGCTTTTAACCTGGAGGCCAGGGCTCTGCTGTGACCAAGAGCGCTTTTGCACATTTAAAACTTGTGCGCCAGCTGTACCCATTCCTTGAGAAGCCAGATCTGGCCACAGTGGTACATGTCTTGGTTACATCACGTTTGGACTACTGTAATTGGCTCTACATGGGGCTGCCTTTGAAAAGTGTTCGGAAAATTCAGCTGGTTCAAAGAGCTGCTGCCAGGCTGTTAAGAGGGGCAGATCACAGATATCATACAATGCCCTTGTTGAAACAGCTTCATTGGATGCCGGTTTGTTTCCGGGCACAATTCAAGGTGCTGGTTATTACCTATAAAGCCCTACATGGCTCAGGTCCACACTATTTGTCAGACTGTTTCTCCTGATATGAACTGGCCCAGACTCTGAGATCCTCTGGAGAAGCCCTTCTCTCTGTCCCAACACCATCACAAACACGGCTGGTGGGGATGCGAGAGAGGGCCTTCTTGGTGACTGCCCCTAGACTCTGGAACTCCCTGGCCATGGAGATAATAACAGCTCCCTCCTTGATGGCCTTCCACCGGCAGGTGAAGAACTACCTGTTCACACAGGCATTTAAGGAATTGCTATAAGGATAGGCTGGGATGTTGGACCATTTTAAAATTGGTTACAGTTTTGTTTCCCTCTTATTTATAGTTTTATTTTTTTAAAATGTTTCATTCTTTTAATAATTATCTGTTTTAATATTGTAGTAATTTAATTCCTTTTTAATGTACTTATTATTTATTTTTAAATTAAATTAATTTTTTTATGTTTTTAATTGTACTGTTTTTAATGCTGTGAAGCTGTTCTGAATCCCAGTCCTAGGAAAAGAGCGGGATACAAATAAATAAATAAAGTGAGATCAGCGAGCTGAAGCAACACCTGGCAGCCTGTAAAACATGTTTTGTTCTAATTGCATCTGCATTATTGTCTCTGAGAAACATGATTTTTGTAATGATTAGTTGCCTAGAATTAATCCAATCAGGCAGCCAGAAACTTAAAGGAAAGCTATCCAAATTGATTACTTTGTTCTATCTCATCCCAAATCCACCCAAAGAGATTGTCTCCTTTTGATCCTCGTCTGAATCCTATAAGAATCTTTGAGACAAATTTTCCAGCACTTTTTATGATCACAAGACTCAGTGTGGATGGGCTTTCTATCATCCAGCTCTAAATCCTCTTTGGGATTTGCTATGCTCACAGCCTATTTCTCATTCTTCTTCTCAGCACTCTCCCTTTCTTAGTATAGTGCACATCTCATATTTCAACAACCAAAATTCTCCCCTCACTTGCACAATCCTACTCTTCAAACAAACCTGCTATACAATATATTCAGATAGATCTTCACCTCCTGTGAAACTTCTGTTGTAACATTAGTACAGTGAAAACACAGATTAAGATCACGCTACTGCCCAGACTGCAATGATCTCTTATGGGTCTTTCACAATATCAGCGAGCATGCATACTCACTCAGTGAACAAATTAGGAGTGTAGGGAATTCTCTAAGAGTACTTCAGGTCTTGAACTAAGCACAGCCACACACAGCTTTTCATCCTTGTATCATTCCCCTAAGCATCCTTGCCTATCTTTGTTATCTTTTGTGGAGGAACCAGGATCCAAGGAGAAACTCTCTGCCAGAACTGGCTATAACAGAATTCATTTTTGAACTGTATAATGAGGCTTCCTCAATGAATTGATGTCTACTATACCTAATGTGTATGTTGCATGAAGGGACCTCAAGGTCTTCTCACCAATGCCATTGTCACTTGAAGCAAGAGACTTTATTACACCTAACTTCCAAGACCCACCTTGTCATTTCCTTATCACTTTTCCTGTATATTCTATGGCTCATAATGCCCAGATTCTATCTTTTCTTGTTCTGTCATAACTGTTAGGAATAACGTCATTGTGCCAATAAAACTAACTTGCTGTTTAATGGTTAGAGACATCTTCAATTCCTTTTGAAACTTACTGGGGCCTTCTGGCCATGAAGCATATAATAAACACAAGAAGTTAAGATCAGATAGTTGTGGATATTGTTATCTTTGGGGGAGCAGAGCACAAATATACTATACCTACTATGTTTACAAATGTGTAAAAACTTCATTGGACCTCCCACACTAAACAGTTATAGCACTATGATTCCACTTTAACTGCCATGGCTTCATCCTGGAGTGTGTAGTTAAGTGAGGTACTTCAGGAGCTCTGTGTCTGAGTATTATAAATACCACTTCCCAAATTCCAGGATTGTACAGGGTAGAATCAGAACACTTAAAGTGGAATCATAGTGCTGTAATTGTGTTGTGTTGAGGTTTTTAAGCAGAGGCTGGATGGCCATCTGTTGGGAGTGCTTTGATTGTATATTCCTGCAAGGCAAGGGACTCATCCAACTCTATGATGCCATGATTCTATGGGTCTATCTATGAATGTGCCCAAGCTAATGAACCAATTGTTAGTCCAAACTACAGTGGGCCCATTGGATCAATGGGATTTACTTACCATTCAGTAATTGATTCAGTGGATCTGACTAACTGAAAGGTGAGCTACAAGCATAACTAAGGAAAAAAATAAACCACTGTATAAACAAATAAATAAGCAAGCGACACACAATAAAAGTGTCATGATTATAATAGACTTGAAATTGAAAAAAGCACAAGAAGACCTATACATCATATAGTTCTGTGTTTCTCTCTCTGTGAGTGTAAGGTGGGATCTTCATCACCCAAAGAATTTATTTGCAATGAATTTCAATTTTTGTGCAACTTATGCATTTATGGAATACAGTATGCAGTGCTGATTATTTGGACTTGCAGTTCTGGCTAACCTGGCCGTCTGGTAATTTAATTATACCTCTGCTAGAATCACAGTGATTGCTAACAATTTGAAACCTTAAGCATTTTGTTGCTTTTTTATCCCCTCATTCCTGTAAGCACTCTGGTGTTACATGTTTCAATAACGCCAGAGACTGCTCTATTGGGTTGCCATGGCAATGCAAGTTTTCACGTATGGTTACCTTCACTTTATACTGCATTGGGATGGCTCTTGAGCTCTCTACAGCTGTCTCACATAGCCAGGTTACATGTATATGGTATACTGTACTTGCTAACCTGACTCTCACATTCAGTTCAACTCAGTTAGTATTTGCTAGGATTATTTCAATGGGGACTTGCAGCATCAAAGGGGAAATCTGTGAGACTGCACTAGTAACAGCACTGAATATTCTGAACATGTGTTTATGTTTTAAAGAGATAATGTTGCTAATAAAAGTGCAGAAACAGAGCTTGATGTGCAGGGAAATTCTTGCATATAAAGAGAATGCTGCTTTCCAGTCCCCAAAGAGTGACCATCCTTCTAAAATGGGAAGATTAACAGCTTAAGGTCCTGGTGGAGAAGACAGAGGCTTCACTGCCGGTGCTGACAGAGCAGCAATAATTTCTCCTTCTCCTTTAGTGCCTGCTCTAGTCAGTCTGACATAAGGTCAAAGCTTCTTTGATTTACTTCTAAAGTGAACTTCCATTGTTAATAGTGGCTTCCCGACTGATGGCATAAGGAAGCTCACCCTTCATGCTTCCCTAAACAGTCTTCCTTGAAAGTGAAAGGAATAGGCAACTGCAATCCACTTCTAAGAAAGCAAGTCCACAGCACATATCCCAACTGGAATGAGTCCAGTCCTAAAGCCCAAGGCCATTTCACACATCACCCAGATGCAAAACAGAAGTTGCCATCAAATGTATATTGAAAGTCGTTAATGATATCACTTCCCCCATTCAGTTTTGAAATGTTGTTTTATCAGTTTCAGTCCCCCAAATGGCCATTGGCTGATTGGGGGGTTCAGGAAGATGTAGCCCCCAAAGGAACTTTCTGAATTCTGTTCACACATTAGCATTGCCTACATCTCTTGAACACCAGGGGGAATGGTGTTATGAAACTGGGCAGCATTGTGAAGTCTTTTTATATGATTCAGTGATTCTGATGAGGCCAATGGGTTGATAAGGCCCAAATAAAGCATTCAGAGAATGCATGAGAGGTCAAAGGGCAAAACAGGCTAACCCTGACCCTGTGGTTATGCTATTCGGTGTCCATGAAATTGGTGCACACAATGCTTGTATCCATATACTTTTATATTTACAAAGAATGTGTGTAAGAAGAAGTCATAGAAAAATGGACTCAAGATAATGTCAGAAGATGTGGTTTAGTCTTTTCACATTACTTTTAAAATTGTAACTTGTGAAGAGGCCCAGAGTCAGGTTATCTCTAAGACAAATCTGAGCTGCATGGTTTTTGAAATATGAAATGTCTAATAATATTTAGCTGTATTCCTGTACCCACCAATGGCACTACCTTCCTTTGGTGGTGGGATAGCCTGTTCCTATGAGACAGGAGGCTATGCTGATGGTAGCTGAAGCCCCAGGAAAGCCCATAAACAGCAGGGGGGGGGGACAGAGAAAGAGGACAGAAGATGGAAGACTGAGGAGGAAGTGGTGGAGTGCACCACATTAATCTCTCCAACACTCTTGTAGTTTCTTTGTAATGGAATTTCATTCTCTGAGTCTTACTCACTTTCTAATTCAGAAGGATACACATTTTTCATGCTACTGTATTTTAAGCTCATCAGCAGAGATGACTGATAGTGAATGTTTTTAGAATCATGGAATCACAGAGTTGGAAGGGACCACAAGGGCCATCCTGTCTATGCAGGAAAACACATACAAAGCATTCCCTACAGATGGCCATCCAGCCTCTGTTTAAAAACCTTCAAAGAAGCAGACTCAACTACACTCTGAGGCAATGTGTTCCACTGTCAAACAGTTTGTCCTAATGTTTAGGTAGAATCTCTTTTCCTGTAGCTTAAATCAATTGCTCCTTGTCCTAGTCTCTGGAGCAGCAAAAAACAAAACAAAACAAAACAAAAACCAAACTTGCTTCATCTTTGACATGACATCCCTCCAAATATTTAAAATATTTAAACCAGGCTATCATATCACCTCTTAACCTTCTGTTCTTCAGCCTAAACATACCTTGCTCCCTAAGTCTCTCATCATAGGGCATGGTTTCCAGGTCTTTCACCATTTTAGTCGCCATCCTTTGAACATGTTTTGCAGCTTGTCCACATCTATTTTGCATTGTGGTGCCCAGAACTGGACATAGTATTCCAGGTAAGGTCTGACCAAAGTAGAATACAGTGGTACTATTACTTCCCTTGATCTAGATGCTATATTTCTATTGAAGCCACCTAGAATCTCATTGGCTATTTAGCTGCTGCATCACACTATTGACTTATGTTCAGCTTGTGGTCTTGTAAGTCTTCTAAATACCTTAAACATGTACTGTCCTCAAGGCAGGTGTCACCCATCCTATAGCTTTATATTTCATTTTTCCTGCCTTATTACCCAGTTTCCCCAATCTCCACGTACCAAGAAGTGGGCTCTACAATTCCATAGCAGATGGTGGTCTGTCTCCCTATCACATGGGAAGCAGCTGAATGCCATTCCCACCACTATGAGTGAGCAAACAGATAAAACAAAGGCAGAAGCATGATTCTTGTTGCAGTTCCCCCACGTACTGGAGATTACTGTTGCCAGGACCATCAGTTGGCTGCTTCCCAATTGACAGGGGAGTAGACACCAGTCAATCACAGTGGCTGTGTCCTGATAAAGAGAGATTAGGGTAACTTTCATGCTCCTTATGTAGCCTTAGGGATTATGTAGGAATTATGAATCCATAACAGTCAGAAGTGTGTTGCTCTAGGTTACACCTTTGTAACAGGCATAGAGGACTCTGGCCAACATAAGCCTGAAAAATCTGTCAAAAATTGTGATGTAAAGTCCTATGGAACTTTAGCACTCAAACTAACATGCAAATAGAATATAACATGCCAGGTATAACCACTATTGGTAAAATAAAGGCTTGGTTTATAAAAATGGAGATCTCAGGAGACAACAGAATTATGACAAAGGCTGCATCCACACCACAGAAATAATCCAGTTTCACAACACTTTAACTGTATGGTTCAATACTGTGGAGTTCTGGAAACTGTAGCTTTGTTAGGCATTTAGCCTTATCTGTCAGAGCACTCTGATGCCACAATAAAGTACATTCCCTGAATTCCATAACACTGAGTGATGGCAGTTAAAGTGATGTGAAACTGGATTATTTCTGCAGTGTGGAAACAGCCAAGGAGAGGGAAAGGTTTCTGAAATATTGAGACTTACAAATACAGGCGGTATCCAGACCGGTGCAAAGCACCGCCCTGGATACGTGCTAGGGTTGCCTTGGGGTGTCCTTTACAGACTTCCCGCAACCCTAGCATGTAACCACGGCATTGTAAAGGCGTCGCCCTGTATACATGGGCACCACCATTACAACATCACGGCCGTCCCAAGGAGCTCCCATTTTGGAGTTCCTTCCGCCGTACGTATCACTGGCGTGGCCTTCAAACAGCTGCGCCAGCAATACAGAGAGAAAGGGGCCAAGTGCCATGAAGCCCCAAGGACACCCCTTTCCAGGCCACAGAGAAGCAGCATTTTTCTGCTTCCCCAAGACCAGGAAAAGCGGTGGATCAGGGCCTTTGGGGCTGCTGCTGTGGCAGCTGAGGCCCCGATCCATCGGGTGAAGGGGTGGGTACAGGCTGCCCCAAAGGGGCAGTCTGTATCTCGCCAGAGATAGTCTGGAAAAAGAAAAAAACAACAACTGTGGTCTCAGTAGTGATAGGTGTTTTAATTGTCAGACAAATGGACTGACAAGACATCTGAATGAATGAATGAACTCACCATAGAAAGAACAGTTCTATGGTACAGAACATTACACATTGGACTGGATGGTCCTTGTAGTCTCTTTCAACCCTATGCCTGATTCTATGATTGTATGAAACAGCAACACTGCTTGGAAAGTGCCACCTTATCTGATGTTAACCACTGGTTCCTAAATTCTTAGACAGAATCCAAATCACTGATGGTCCAAAACTCCATTTGGGAACACCTGGGGTAGACTGTGAAATCTGTGAAATAATAGCAGTAGCAGCAGCAGCAGCAGCAGCAACAATCTTGATATGGCATATAGTGCTCAATAAGGTTATTCACTGTTGTCCCCCACCCCCCCCCCCCCCCCCGTAGCTTCCATATCATTTCAGTCTATGTCCAGGGTCAAATCCATCCTCAAAAATGTTAAGCAGCTTTAAAACCATTGATTTCAATGGATGACTTAAGCAAGTGCTTAGCTCTCTCCCACTGAAGATCAATGGGACTTACATGTGCTTAGCTTTAGCTGGATTGAGGCCACAGTTTGAAACGTCAGATGAACACTTTTCAATATCTTCTTAATGATGATTAATTTCTTTGATATTCATTCTAGTAGCAGTAATCATGATGAATTCATTTAGCACAAATGTGGACAGAGCATTTCAATTCCTTTAGCATTTCAGGAGAACCCATTTTAAATGAATAATTGGAGAATAATGAATAATGGAATGGAAGGAAGTTAGCATGTCAGCCATAAATTGTACAATAAAATAGCATAGTCTCTGAGCACTTCAGCATAATGCAATTTTAATGAATGGTAGATCCACCTAGATGCAAGTAGAGTGTTAATCTATGGTACCTCCATAAAGGAATAGATATTAACAAAATAAAAAGAAAAGAAAATTAAATCTTCAGATTCTTCTATATGTTTTTCTACTTCCAGTAAGTTTCACTGGCATAACAGACCAATAACTAAAAAAGTATTGCACTGTGGCCTTTCAAATGTTGTTGAACGATAATACCTATCAGTCCCAGCCAATATAGATAGTGGCAGTGGAAGATGTGAATTGCAGACCAACAACAGTCTGAAGAGCCATGCATTCTCCACATCTCGTATAGGCTATGAAATGAAGGATTGTCTAAAAACCAGGCAACAGTCTCTTTATTTCTAAGGACAATTGGACACACATAGCTAGCAGGATGGATGGTGGTCAAAACATAGCCTCCAACTGTCTTGATTTGGAATAGACAGTTCTGGTTAATCTGTTATCTTCCTACTTTTGCAGCTGCTTTCCAGTTGCCCCAGTTTTTATATCTTTTCCACTTTCCCTCTTTGTCCTCAGTTTATTTCCACTGCTACAAACTGAGTTCAAAGTGCAAAAATAGTTTGAATTTAACTAAGCAGGGTAGAAACATGAGGAGTGGGTGGAATCTTGCCCTTCTCAGTAGACTCAGGCAAAAGCAAACCCCTGCTGCCTTTCCTGTGTTGATCCTCATGAATATCTTTTTTTCCATCTTGCCCACACTCATGTTGCTGGCCACACACATGTCTCATGTTGGGCCATGGTACTGGAAAGCATATTGTTAGTTTATTTATTAAATTTATACCATACTTTTCCATATATATAGGGGGAAATCAAGGCCGTTTATATTCCCCTGAATGTGTACTTCTGAAGTTGCTTCTGATAAAGCTAAAAAAGTGGAGATCAAAAAGAAAATACAAGCCTCCATCTGTCAACCAGAGTTCCATTGATTCAGGTACTTGTGGAGCTTTCTCAGATACTACAGTCCATGGATGTCTTGACAAATGATGCCGTTGCAGAGGATGGATCAAGTGTGAACTGTGGGTTTCATGTAGCACCCTAGACCTTTTTTGAGAGGTTCTCAGCCCTTCCTCCCATTCCTTTTAAAATCTTCCACTTTTGGTTTTTAGATCCTGGTTTTAGAAAGACCACTCCTGGGCCTAAAAGGAATCAGGGTGTGGACAAAAAAGGTAAATTGCCCTTGAGACCACTGGGACAATGGAGAGCTATTTTAGCAAAATGAATTCAGCAAAA
The DNA here is from genome assembly GCF_019175285.1 of Sceloporus undulatus. Taxonomy (NCBI): domain Eukaryota; kingdom Metazoa; phylum Chordata; class Lepidosauria; order Squamata; family Phrynosomatidae; genus Sceloporus; species Sceloporus undulatus. The sequence continues at coordinate 328,930,473 of NC_056522.1, read as the reverse complement.
TAAAATGCTTAAAAATAGAGTGGAAGCCTGAACAGCTCTTTTCAATCAAAAGACCTATGGGGGCGGGGGGGGGGGCAATACAGCCTTTCCAAAACCTAACAGTTGCCTATCCGAGTTGTTTGCAGTTTCTTGGGCCAGAATATAACTTAGGCTGCATCGACACTGCAGAAATAATTTGGTTTGACACCATTTTAATTGCCCTGGCTCACTGCTATGGAATTCTGGGAATTGTACAATTCCCAGAATCCCATAGGATTGAGCCAGGGTGGTTAAAGCAATGTCAAAGCGGACTATTTCTGCAGTGTGGATGTAGCCTTAGAAGCCCATTTTTGTCAGTCTGTGCTTTACAGATTACAGCAAAGCTTTTAATTGCATTAATTACCAACAACAATGGCTAGCTCCAGAGAAAAATAGGGGTTCCACAACATCTGATTATTCTGACTATTCTGTGTAATCAATACTCGGAGCAATGGGCTACTGTGAGGACACAATACAGAGAAATGGACAAATGGTTTCCAATTGGCAAGGGGATCAGAAAAGCATTTTGGATTTTTCATGCCACCTTTTTAATTTATAGGTAGAAAATATCATACCTAAATTATGATTAGACTCAGAGGAAGGCACTGTGAAAACTAGGTAGTGGGAAGGACATCAGCAATTGAGATATGCATATGACATTATACTCCTAGCAGAATATAAAGCAAAGACTTGAGATTATTACTGAAGCAAGTTTAGGAAGAAAGTGCAAAAAATAAGGTTACATCTGAATTTTAAGACAACAAAAATAATGACCATCAATGATTTATATAATTTAAAGGTGAATGATTAAGATATTGATATGATGGGGGATCTGATGAAGCTGCCAGGGGTGGTCTAAAGTGGGAACATTAGCAATAACAAGAATAACATCAGAAAAGTCTTCCTCATTGCGACATTTGCAGCCCTTTGAGTGTATCTATGCTATACAATTATAGCAATTTGACACCTTACTTGTCATGGCTCCATCCTACATAATCCTAGGATTTGTAGCTAGTTGACATATGTAGAATTTTTTGTTACAGGAATCTAGTGCAGCCCAATGAACGAAGCCTCTCTAGCAAGGAATTTCTAAGTATTTGGCCAGCCTACAAATTCCAGAATTCCATTGGGTGAAGCTATGACAGCCATGGAAGATTTATATTCACAATTATTCCATGAATGTAAATGGTGAAAAATCTCCATATTCCCTTTGATATACGCTATTGAACATGTGTATGTGTGAATATTCAACAAATATTCAGTAAACATTTGACATTCATTATCAGCATTTATGAGCCAGTGTGACATAGTGGTCTGAATGCTGGACTATGACTCTGAAGACCAGGGTTTGATTCCCCTGTAGGCCATAAAACCCACTGGGTAACCTTGGGCAAGTCACATGCTCTCAGCCTCAGGGGAAAGCAATTCTATATTGGTAAGCTTCTTCTGAACAAACCTTGTCAAGAAAACCCCATGATAGGTTTGCTTTGGGGTTACCATAAGTCAGAAATGACTTGAAGGCACACCACAACATATCAGCTTCTTCCACAGCAGTTAGCATTTTATGGTATCTGAAAAATTAACACTGTTTGGTGGACAAATGCCATTTGATAGAATACAGTAGCAACCAGTCCTTGACGACATGAGAACTGAGTTGGTCAATTTTAGAACATGGTCCCAACACCAATTAATAAAAAACAAAACAAAACAAAACCATTGTATAGACAGAATTAACATCAAAAATTGAAGTTTGAAATCTTATGTGACACTTTTACACTGAAATTCAAAACATCAAATTTCAACACTCAATTTCAAGATTTATGAAATTAAAATTTAAAGATTTTCCTTTATTTCTGTTTTGTGCATGTTTGTAGCAACCTGTCCTTTGTCTAAATCTTACCTGCTTCTAATATATGATAACCTCTTACACCAACATCTCTTTCACAAATAATCACAGAGAATTTATCTCTGGTTGGCCAGGAGATAACTAATGGGTCTCAGTACAAAAGAAAATAGAAGCTGTGATTTCATAAGGATTCCTGGAGATTAATGCTATTTTATGTTATTGTAATTCCACTGCACATGTAACAAAAATGCTACAGGGTCTACACAGTTTAAATGTTGCCATGGCAATGAGATGTTTCTTGTTTTATTGAAAACTATGTCTAAAATTGATACCCAGTTCCTGGAAGTAATGTGCAGTGAGTTTCAGTACTTTATGTCCTGAAACCTATAGGAGGCCTGATGGGCATGGTGAATAATTAGCCTTCATCACCTCCAAAACCAGATTGCTTGAATTTAGTTATATAGCACGGACACACACATCAGATGGTACACTTGGGACTCCCCTATTTTGCTTACAGTCAGAGGGCTGGAATTCATTCCAACAGCTACATCTTTCCCCATTACATGCACCCAAGAAATTATTAACAAATTCAAATGATATAAGATTTATACAACTTGTCCTCCCCAACACAAGGCTTGTCATCTGTGAATTTAAGCATCTGCAGATGGCAAGACTTGTTGCCACTAGTGGTTGCATGTACACATGGCCAAGGCAGAGTGGTTGCACATGTGCACTGCCATTGAAAACTGCAGGACTTGAGGTCTCACAGTTTTTTCATCCATGGGGGGGGGCAGAAAGGAATTCCCACAGATAAGAAGGCCCCACTATAATATGTACAGCTGTGTTTAAACATTTGAAGGGATATCATATAGAGGATGGAGCAAACTTGTTTTCTGCTGCTCCAGACATGGAGCAATGGATTCAAACTACAGAAAAAGAGATGTCATTTAAACATTAGGAAGAACTTCCTGACTGTAAGAGCTCTTTGACAGTGGAACATACTGCCTCAGAGAGTGGTGGAATCTCCTCCTTTGGAGGTTTTTAAACAGAAGCTGGATGGTCATTTGTTGGGAATGCTTTGATTGTTTCTTCCTGCATGACAGTGAGTTGGACTGGATGGCCCTTGTGGTCTCTTCCAATTCTGTGGTTCTACACACACAGAGAAATTCCCAGTCTCTGGAAATTCAGTTTGTCAAAGAATTTAATGAAGAATTTCAAAGCTCTGCCTTTCCTTTCAAAAATATACTGTGAAGCAATGCTTGTTCATGAGATGGACTGTAAAATTAAATATTCTTGCCAGGAGAGGGAAACTGGAAATATCCCAACAGCCTACATTTTCAGGAGGATATCAAAATCACTAAGCAGAATATATGAACAATTCTTTTTTGGTTCTCCTTTTCCATAACTTTTAAACCAAATAAGCAGTTTGCATGGCACAGAACCCATCAGTTCATAGTTTTAATCTCATATTCCATCTGTTTTTAGATTAACTGTAAAGACAGAAGGCAAATGAGTTCTAATCCTTTCCTAGGGCCAGATTTTGCTGGGTGAGTCATTCAGAAGTAGATTGAAGAAGTGTTTGCATATAATTGTTCAGTTAAAGGAACACCTTCATTCTAAAAAGATGGGTTGTTTTCTGCTGCTCCAGAGACTAGGACCCAGAACAATGGATGCAAGCTACAGGAAAAGAGATTCCACCTCAACATTAGGAGGAACTTCCTGACAGTAAGGGCTGTTTGACAGTGGAACACACTCCCTCGGAGTGTAGTGGATTCTCCTTCCTTGGAGGTCTTTAAACAGAGGCTGGATGGCCATCTGTCAGGTATGCTTTGATTGTGATTTCCTGCATGGCAGGGGGTTGGACTGGATGGCCCTTGCGGTCTCTTCCAGCTCTACGATTCTATGATTCTATGATTTTAAGCCTTTGTGATGGTTTTTGCAGTGAAGTCACTCATCTCTGGTTAGCTCTTTCATATTTGATATCTAGTGTCAGGTCACAATGACCTTTGGAACAATGGAATTTTTCATGTGGGAAAGGCACACTGGCCCAAAGACACATGGAAGTCCTTGATAGTACAATAAAAGTTAAGTGGGTTTGCTAAACACTCCAACCTCCCCTGGGCTTTCTTCATACCCATCCTCTCATGATGAAGACTAAATAGCCACATTGCAAAACAGTTAAAAGCCATACTCCCTTCTCACCCTGGGCTGTGTTCCTATTCACCCTTCCTATATTTTTTGCACTCTGGAGTTAAAGCTATCATCTGTCTCAAAATTCTTTTGTCAATCCCATGTGAAAGCCATTATGTCTTTGTTACACCATGTGGGAACATCAAGTACCTCTTCCATTGAACCATCTCTTCAGTACTGGTAGTTATCACCCTCTCTAATTTCTGATTCCTCATTATCCAAACTTTCACATCTTTCTTTCTATTAGCCATATATGGTTGTAAAAAGTTGTATTGGATTTGTGTGTTTGCATGCACCTTTACACATTTCTAAATAAAACTACCGTATTTTCCTGCATATAAGATGACTGGACATATAAGACGACCCCCAACTTTTCCAGTTAAAATATAGAGTTTGGGATATATTCAGCCTATAAGACTACCCCTCTTCCAATGCACACCAAATAAAAATTAAAAAAAAACATCAGATTTCAATATGGTAATTTTAATTCAAATGCTTATAAAATGCAGGTACGTAGCAGGAAAACCTGTTGTATACAAAGCCTGCTTGGATTGGTCAGCTCTCCCTGCCTGCCCAGCCCTCCCTGTCTCCAAGACTATCAGAGCAGTAGTGCAAACACGGCTCTTTTTTCCATACCCCACGGCTGTTTTTGAGCTCCCCCCACCATATGCGGAGACCGCAGATTCTCCAGTCTGGCTTGGAAGTTTCAACACCTGCCATATCAGACGACCCCCTGACTTTTGAGAAGATTTTCCTGGGTTAAAAAGTAGTCTTATATGCCAGAAAATACAGTATTTTATTTTAGGACTGGAGTCTCTCTGCACTGGTATACATAGGTGTAAAAGCTTCCTCAATTTACTCAACTGCTTGCAGGCCTCCTGTTGAGCTAATAAAATCCCCCCAAATATCCAAAACTACTAAAGACAAACATCAAAGACAAATATCAGACTGCAGTCACTGTTGGTGGAGACCCCCAGTTCCCCCACCTTTTTGGTAACAGTTCCCAAAGAACATCAGTAAGGTATCAATGTAGATGAATTTATTTCAGACATCATGGCTGTTCCTCTGCTGGAAATTGTGCTAGAAAGATGGTTTAACTGTGGATTTCCTGCACTTGCAGAAAGTGGGGTAAGATGACCCTGGAGTCTGGTCCATTTCTACTGGTTCTGAGGGTGAGTCTGTATGCTCCAAATATTACACTCCAGCTCTTTCCATAGGTGAAAACAGGCATGGATACAACAGGCATCTCATTGAACTATATCAGGCAGCATTGCCTGTCTACTATATGGCACAAGGCAACCAGACAGCTCCTTCCCACTCATTCTGCTCTGCTAAAAGGGCAGCACACACATTACTACACACATTACTACAGATGAAAATAATTTTCCCAATTACTCATTTCGAGATTGAGGAAAAAACAGTTTGCCTGATGGATGGGAACATTGCTGAGAAGAGAGAGGAGCACCATTTTCTGGTGGTATTTGAAGTGTTGTAAAGAAATTGTTGTGCAATGAAAAACTCATGAAGGATGTTTGAATATAAAGAAACTCTGCAGAGAAATAGGTAGGAAATATTTGTTTTCTCCCACATTAAGGAGTAAGCTACAATTGTTTATCTTTACATGTGAAGATGAAATAGTCAAGGATTTACATCCCTACTTACTATCTGATTAGAGCTGATCAGTGACATGACAATTAAAACAACCACAACAGGTGCTCATTAGGAAAGCACAACTCCAATAAAGCAAGCACTTGTATTGGTGTAATATTAATAAAACAACACTAACAGTTGCCATACCTGCCAAAAGAAGGTCTTTTGTAAAGCTAATGCATCTTCTTTGGCCACTGATACTTTGGATCATGGTGGGGGATAACATACAACAATCTGCTGCTGATGGGAAATTTTCCTTTCCCAACATCCACTCTGGTGAGCATCACATGTTAGGAAGAATAGTGGGGAAATATTTGGTGTAGTCTACAAAATCCCCAGAACACTCATCACATCCTAAAATAATTTTACTGTAAAACTGGCAATAATACCTCCAGAAGCTTCCAGGAGGTATGATTCCCATTGTTATACTATTTCAGAGGAGCATATCTTTTAGAGGCTGAAAATTCCCAGTCACTCCTGGTTTACAAAAGGGATAGATGATGGGGGGATGTAGTGGTTATAGCCCCAGACCCACTGAAGTTTCCAGTCCCCAAGGAACAAGAAAACCCAAGAGAAGTGGTATTTTGTCTCTGCTGATCAAAAAGTCTCAGAGCTTTGACCACTTGAGCCTTCATTACACTGCATCACTGGTCCAGACCTTCTGCAACATGTGAGAATTATTCTAGAATCCTATGCAAATTTGTTAGAATCATCAGCAATTTTTCTGAAGGTTACCAGTATCAAAGCAAAATCTTTAGTTAAAATTGTGGGCCTTGGGAGGCATGAGTGAGTAATCTTGCCCTCCTTCCAGTCTTGTAACTTTTTTCAAGTTTTCCAACACTCCCTTCTTGCTTTAGCCCATATGCTTCTATGTGTTCTTGAATGCAATCTGTTTTTTCTACCCTTAGCTTACAAGATATATATAAAAAAATCCTTCCAGCCTTTGCTTACATGTTTTCAATTGTCTAATCAATAGTTTGAGTGTTTCTGGTCCAAACATTTATGAACTTTGATTCTTAATAGGTATGTACAAGGCATAGGTGTTGTGCCAATGTAACTATGATGTTATGTAATGTGGTATTTACAATTTACACATTGTCTTGAGAAATGACTTGGTAGTATACTCAGGCTGAAATGCACAGGGCTTTAAACTAATGAAATAACTATTATTTGGGCATCTTGAGATGAGTCTCCAGTTTCTTCTGTGAATTCCATTGGATGCTTCCCAGTTTTTCTACTTCTTTAGCATCTCAGCAGAGTCACCCATGACACCGAATACCCTGCTGTTTAAACCTGACATGGTCTGTTACCCGCTGGTGGCATCAGAGCCAGGGAAAGGAGCCCGATTACTTTAGACTCTTTGACCTGCTTTACATTGATGACTCGGCTGTGTAAAGAAATGTGAGCCTGAAGAGACTGACCATTGCCTTATCACAGACTGACAGTCCGGGTAAACAAGCTTAAACTCACATTGAACAATCACCTCCAGGCTATGCAGCTGTGAAGAGCATCACATCAGCCAGAGGAGGAAAATCAAAGCCAATTGGATATGTAGGAAGCAGAGAATGGCCGCCTTGATGAAAAGTTTGCTATCCTTCTTTAGTGTTCCTTTTGATACAATAAACAACCATTTGGGGAAAGTGTTATCTGTCTGTCCATGGTGCTGAAAACATTGGTTCCATAAAAATGTAGACTTTGCATGAGATATATAACACATGAGACAGAGAGGTGGAAAACTCTGTGCTGAGCCAGACATCTCTGACGTCCTTATTCATTGATCTGACAGTCTTAGTGTGGGCTAAGACTGGTGTAGCCTAAGGGCAGAAACCATGCCAGGCTTTCAGATCAAAGGGCTGCGCTCTTTGCTCACATAGGTGCTGAGGCCATGGCTGGCTTCCAAGAGAATGTGCCTGCAGCAATGTCAGCTAATTACAGGTTGTGTTCTGCTGTTTTCAAACAGGGTGAAAGTGACAGAAGTTTAACCGTGAATAATTACACACTTGAATAAGTATGTGATTAGCCCTATTTGTTGTGGTTGGAACTGGAGTGACAGGAGAAGAATAGAGTGATTGCATTATTTACAGCTTAATTGTAGACAAGTAATTACTTTTGTACGGCTGGTGTGGTGGGGTCAGGGAATACATGCACAAGAACGGAAAATAATTTTAACAAGAACTTCAGAGAGTTGGCTCTCTCAGTCATACAGTGGAAAGAGACATTTCCCCACACTTTTGAACATAATTATAGAGGGTTTTCCCCCCCTCAAATTGAGTGCTTGATAATGTTCAGTGTTCTCGTCTCCCTAAAACCAGGGATCAGCTGAAATATTTTTTCAGCCAGTGCTTCCAGAGTAATAAATCACAAATGCCACCTAGTGGTCTCTGTTGTCCAGTGAATGAATCATTTGTACACATACCAATTTTTTTAAATCCAAGGCCCTACATCAAGAAGTCAGAAAGTAACTTTAAATTTAACAGAGTTCCATGATGGCTGTCCATCAGTGAAGTGAAATACTGCATGATTGAATATACAAACAAATGTGGAATGTACAATTGCAATGCTCCATGGACATCTGCATGGGCCACACACAAGGCACATGTACACCTGAATGGACAATGTTCAATGGCACCAATGAGCAAGCCTATTTCTGCAATCAACTGAATACAGACTTCTGCAATGGAAAAAAATGTCCAATCACTTCAGTAAGGAAAAATTACATATGTGTAATTCACTAACAGCATCCAATAACCATTGCAGATTCTTAAAATACAGTATATTCTTCTGAAAATACATCTTCTGGGTAACTTTATTTAGAAGAAGCTCTGGTGTTCACTGCCTTTCTTCCTGTATGGTGCTCATGAAATCACTGGACACACCCTCGCTTAGCTCACAGCAATGAGCAAGGTATTTTTTTTTAATGTAGAGAGCCAGCATGGCATAATGGTCTGAGTGTTGGATTATGACTCTGGAGACCAGGGTTCAATTCCCAGGTCAGTCATGAAACCCACTGGGTGACTTTGGGCAAGTCACATGCTGTCAGCCTCAGGGAAAGGCAATGACAAACCTCCTTTGAACAAATCTTGCTAAGAAAACCCCATGATAGGGATTTAGAATTGCCATAAGTCAGAAACAACTTGAAGGTACACAAGACACACACAGGCAGTTAGTCACTGGACTGCAATACTCAGAAGTTGTCACCTGGCTAGAGATTATGGGAGTCGCAATCCAACAACATCTGGGGTCACTTTGGAGGTATGCTGTTTAAATGATGCATGTGTCCTAAGAGTCCAGAAGCCGCGCCAAAACCATGCTCCAATCCTAAGGACTGGAGTGCAGCTTTGGTGCAGCTTCTGGCCTCTTAAGATGTGTATGTCATTTAAACAGCATACCTCCAAAGTGACCCGAAGCAGCTTTATTTTGGCCTGTCTGTACAGGCCCTAAGTTTCAGAGGAAGGAACTGGCAAAAACCCCTCTGAATATTTCTTGCTTAAAAAAGCTCTATACTACAATTGTAAATGTTCCACCTTAAATTCCAGGGACCCACTCCAAACAATGGAGATCTATTCTGCTGGCAACTGGGGTGCAGCAGAATGATATTTCCATCCTCCAGCAAAGCAGACCATGGTATCAGAGGCAGGACTCCTATCACAATTCTTCATCACACCACAGATCACTGGTGGGATGAAGCTGGAAACATTACCCTGCAGCCTAATCACTAGTAGAACATACCTCCATTGCTTGGAGCAGCTACTAGATGTTTAAGTAGGTCTGAGGTTGGGCAAGGAGATAAATATTAATTATCCATTCATAACTAAGTTGGTGGTGTAGGATCTCGGCCAATATTGACTAAGACCCTACATTAAGGTGAAAAAGTGTTAACTTTACACAGTGATGTAGACTTGAGTCAAGTGACTCAGATTCAAGTCAGATTCAAGTTGCTTCGGTGACTTGATGTGGATTTGACAATAAATGATGTGCTCAATTGACTTGACTTGCAGCTTGTATATTTTTAGTGGTCAACTTGCTGGTCTAACTTCATACAGAAGCAGTGAATATATTAGGCAATGGGTCTGAGGTGGGAGTTGAGGTCTACTCAGCAGCCTGTCTCTGCTGCACATTGAAGCAGTTATCATAAGTTTTTGAAAAGCTTTAGAACGATCCTTCTGCCTTGAGTGGAATATGTTTGCTGTTATCCTTCAAGAAATGCCCTACCACCCCACGCTGTGGGGGCAACTCTTGCCTGCTGCTCCTCTTAAGAAAAACTTTAGAAGGCTCCTTGATATACAATTGGGACAGGCTGCTGAGTAGATCTAAACCCAGGTCCCTGATACACATCAGACCAACCTTCTACAGCTAACATGTTTCCCTGACAATTTTTTTAAACCTAACTTTGTGCATGTCTTCTTGATTTTTTAGTTATTGAAACTCCACCACCACCACTACTTTTTTGTTGTTGTTAAAGTTGACTACGAAACTTGAGACTCGACTTGAAAGTATCTTGCAAGGACTTGAGACTTGACTTGAAGGTAGAGATTCGAGACTTGACTTAAGACGTGGACTAAAAGACTTGCATTACTAACTTTACACTTACTTAATTATGCAACAAATTGTAATAATAGGCAGCTGAATGTAGAAACAAATGTGAAATGCACATCTGTATGTGCAGCAAGTAATGTACAATGTTAATTTCCATGTTCAAAGTCTAGTGGCACTACATGCTCAGTGCCACTGCATGCACATCTTTGCTTTCACAACTTTCAGTTGAATATAGATTTTTCTGCATTGGACAAAATGTCTAGGCACTTCCGTAAGTGAGCTTACACACGTGTAAGTTGCTAGGGATGCCAACTAATATTCCTTAGATATCTAGTTTCTTTCTTGCCTTGTGCAAGTTATTATCCAATGGGAAGATCTTCCCACTCCAAACCTTCATACATTCCCTTGGCCATTTAAATGTATGCCAGGATGAGGGGAAAGATAGGTGTTTGTAGTCTCACAATGAAGGCAAAAGAAAAGGAAAAGCCAGAAGCATACTCCACTGCCACCAATTCAAAATGGCTCAACTTCCTTGATTTTCCTGCCCTACATAATATACAGAGGCAATATGATGGGATTAATGGATATCAAAGGCCCCATTGAGGACTGGGAAAATCCACCATTATGCTATGAAAACCAGACCTGTAACCACCATCTAAAGATGCTGTCATCACTTTGAGGACTCAGCTGCTGATATAAAAGAAGGCAAATTTGCACTATTTGCTCTTAAACATTGAACTATTAATTAGACTAAGGAAAGCTATCCTATGGAGAAATCTGACAGGAGTTAGAACATTAATCTAAGTCACACATGGGACACCCTGATTTCATTTGTAGAGAAATTGACAAAATTCCCTTTTCTTCCTGGCCATGCTGGCTGGAGGATTATAGGAGTTTTTGTCCAAAAAGGTACGTTTGCCGAAGATCTGAGTTAGCAACACTCATCCAAAGAGGATGAAAAGGTTTGGTGACAGGCCTGGATACACCATTAAATGCACACATAGGAGGTTTCGAGGGACATAGAATCATTTTAAATTTCTCAAAGTATATAAATTCAACCTATAGCAGCCATTTCTGTTGCATTTTTTTTCTCTCTCCCTCTCTCTCTATGCCTGAAGGATTAGTTACATGAAAATTTTGTTGAGAGTTTAGGGAACTATGAGGATTTCAGCTTTTTTTTTTTTTAAATCAAGTCTGTTCTTGAAGACAGTCTGCCTCTTCTGTTCTCTACCTCAAACTCTATCTTTGGCAGAAAACAAATGGCAAACATAAGGTATTATATATCAGTGAAAAACCACTCGCCAAAAGGGTTGTAAGCAATACCTGTGTTAGCTATGTGGCACAGAAATATTAAAAATCTTCATCAACAATGGGAAAAACTAAGACATTTTCTATTTATTTATTTAGCTAATTAATATCCCATTTTTCTCCCATATGGGATCCAAAGTAACTTACAGAACCCCAAGATCAACCAATGAGGACCTTCTGCTATTAAAAGGAAATATGTATAGGGGCAGAATGGAGGTCACATTTTTTTCTCACAAAACCTAGCTCCTGGTTTACTCAAACTGTCTTTCAGCAGTATAACTTGAAGTGTTTTGCTGCTGCTAATGTTCAAACAATTAGAAACTAGAAATCCTTGCTGATATAGTGAGAATCATTCAGAGGTCTTCCCAGATATCTTAATCTTCTGCCCACTCCTGCTCTTTATTATACAGTACACACTGGCAAATGTCTTTCATAAAAGAAGAAAATTCAAATTAAGTGTCAAAATGTAAAAGAAATAGATCATCCTATGATCTTTCACTTGTCATTCTTCCCTGCTTTTCAGATAGTCTTCACTGTCAATGGCAACTCATCCATGCAAATGGACTGGAAAATCCCATAGGTCCACCACTGTTTGTTCAGAACCATTATGTGAATAATTAGACAGAACAAATACATTAATAGAAACCAGGCTTCATTTATGACCACAGAACAGTCAGAAAATATTTTTTTAAAAGATTAATCATAAATGATGGAGAAAATTGGCCATTTCTAATTTGGCCATCATTTACTATGCTATTTGTGTTTTTTTATTTATTTGGAGTAAAATTGTAAATGTTTTTTTTAAAAAAAAATAGGGAAAGGTTTTATAAAACTGTTGAGGAAATTACCTTGGATGATTTCATGAAAAAAAATCTTAGTCTTGCTCATTGGCAACTGTACAGGAGCATATGGCCAAATTCTTTCTGAATAGGAAAGCAGAATGTCCAGACCTATGGGACTTTCACATTCAACATTATAGTACTGTAATTCTACTTTAACTGCTATGGCTTCACCCTATGGATTCATGAGGTCTACAATTTGGTCAGGTAATAGAGTTCCTTGGTTGAGAATTCTAAGTACACCACCATACACTACAAATTCCAGAATTCCATAGGATGATGCCATGGCAGGTAAAGGGGAACCACAGTGCTATAATTGTACCTTGTGGGGAAAAAAACCCCTAAAGACCTGCACTGGTCCCACAAGATTAGGTTTTCCCACTCCTGCCTTACTTTACCTTCTAAGAAAGTCATCCAGCAATCATAGTCTTCAGAATAAGTGTTTAGGTGATTTCTATAACTCCTCAGTGGTCATGTTGGTTGAGAGATTCGGGGCCATCATGAAAAGTGCTGCACAAAAGCTGAGAGTGGAAAAACAATTAAATAACCATTACATCACTGTGGATGTGAACAAGAAATGTGCTAAAAAACAACAACAGTAAGAACAATGTTAAAAATGCACCCCGACATAATAAATAGAGAGGTAACAGAATGATAAATATTGGAAGCTGTAGAGACAGACAGGTTTCGATATGACCTTGTTTTGAAATTTTCCTCTGGAGAGACATAACGTCTGCATAAAATCTCAAAGACTTGGATTTAAGGGTCAAGGATAGAAAACATTTCTAGAATATTTATGAAGTTTCTGAAAAAGTGCTTAGATCTCTTCAAACAATTTGGAAACATCAATATCTGGATGCTAGGCTGAATTCCAAACAAGTTAGGCATCTATCAGCAGTGTCATTCCTTGTATCACTTAATTGTGGTGGCTCACTGAACTTCTGCCCACTGAATGAGGCACTGAGTGATTCTGGGAGTCAGAGTCCAAACAAGTAATGTTTCTAGGGTCTGTTGTGTTCCAATAAGCATATGGAAATCAAAAACATTTTAGGTTCTTCTCATTCAGACAATCAGTTATCTAAATCAGATGGAGAACCTATATTGGGAAAGCATGTTCTTTGCTTTAGACCCTCTCCATCAACCTTTGTGGCAGAGTCTGTAACTGACAAGGGCACAATGAATGGGGCAGGGCACATACCTTCTAACCATCTTGATTTGGCAGGGATAGTGCTGGTTAATCCTCAGTTGTTCCACCTTTCCAGCTACTCTTAAATTGTCTCAGTTTCTCTCATCCTCTCACTTTCCCCTTTTGTCCTCATCTTTCTTCTTTTGGTGCAAGGTAATTTCAACATGCAAATGTAGTTTGCACTGAATTCAGTTGTGCTTTGGTTAGGCCCCACCTGGAATATTGTGTCCAGTTCTGGGTGCCACAATTCAAAAAGGATGTTGAAAAACTGGAATGTGTCCAAAGGAGGGCAAGTAAAATGGTGAAAGGTCTAGAAACCATGTCCTATGAGGAATGACTTAAGGAGCTGGGGATGTTTAGCCTGGAGAAGAGAAGGTTAAGAGGTGATATGATAGCCCTGTTTAAATACTTGAGGGGATGCCATACTGAGGAGGGAGCTGACTTGTTTTCACTTGCTCCAGAGACTAGGACCCGGAGCAATGGATGCAAGCTACAAGAAAAGAGATTCCACCTCAACATTAGGAAGAACTTCCTGACAGTGAGGGCTGTCCGACAGTGGAACAAACTCCCTTGGAGTGTAGTGGAGTCTCCTTCCTTGGAGGTCTTTAAACAGAGGCTAGATGGCCATCTGTCGGAGATGATTTGATTTGGATTCCTGCATGGCAGGGGGTTGGACTGGATGGCCCTTGCAGTCTCTTCCAACTCTATTATTCTATGATTCTATGAAGAGAAGGAAGGAAGGAAGGAATCAATCAATCATTCCCTTCCCAGGAGGCTCAGACAGAGCCGTTGAATTCTCCTATTTTGTTTGTGTATACTCATGAATAGCTTTTACCATCTTGACCATAATCTGAAGTTACTATGCTACATGTGTCCTGGTTTTCATTTGTAAAATGTTGGAGGGCATGAGGGTATGACCCACTCTCCCTCCTGTTTGGTTGAAACTATAAAAAGTAGAGATGGCTGGATTTCTTTTCTTGTTTTGCTAGCAATTTTGATTACTCAGAGGGATGTTACAGTAATACTGCTGCTTGTTGCTGTTCTTTCATTTCTTTTCCTTTTTGGCTGATTTTGTAGTTGGGATTTTTATATGTTGAATTGTTTTAATGTCTTAAATTTTTTAAAAACAGAATTACTGGGATATTGTTTTTTAATGTTTTGTAAACTGTCCTGGGGGCTTTTGAAAGCCATATGGTGAGATACAAATTTTTAAAATAAATATTTTATCAACTCATTTAAGCCATTGGTCTCTTCTGTTACTGGGGGTGGCGGGGGGATGAGAAAAAAATCTTTTCTTTCCATGGAAGATAAAGAAAAGAAGCAGACAAATAAAGTAGAAAAGCAAAGCCAAATATGAGAGGCTTTAGCCTTGGAAACTTTTATTTTACTTATTGATGAGTTTTATTCCCTGAGCACTAGCCTTTGTTGTGGAGGATGTATTGCACTTGCTTGTTGCATTTTCAGCATTAGCTGTTAATAGCCTAACACAAAATGTGTCTTCCCTGACCAGTTTACTGAAATGCATTTTAAAGGTTTGCAACCTTTGTACTGAATATTTTTTTTAAAAAGGAAAGAGGACAAAGAGAAGGACTGCAGCATTTTGCTACAGAGTTTTTTTCCCCCCTCCTTGACTACAGAGGTTTTTTTTCCTTGCATGAAGCCACCCCTGTTTCAGCCAGATCAGGGCCATGGCAACCGCATTCCATGGCCCTGATCTGGCCTTTCCAGGATGCAAAAAGGAACTGCAAAAAGTGGCTCCTTTTTGCGCCCTGGAAAGGGTGCCATAGTTTCATTGCCACTCCTTTGGTACTGTGTCATATGAACGCAGCATTGGAGGAGCACCATGATGCCACATGCCGTGTGGAGCAACACACAGCATCATGGCACCCTGGGGGGGGGGAGAGTCAGGGCATGCATCATGTGGACGCGACACCCCAGGCTGGCCTTAATGGCTGCCGGAGACCCAGGCCAAAGCCCCGAGTGCAGGAAGGCCTGGGCCTCCTCAAAAATTTGCCCAAAATGTAGAACATTTGACAAAAAGCCCGGGTCCTCCATTTTTGTCGTATGTTCTACATTTTGGGCAAATTTTGTCCTACATTTTGTCCCGGTTTGGTGGCAGCAAATTATTTGGGGAGCACAAAAATGGGATCCAGGGACTGCATGTGGTCTGTGTTCCATACTTGGCTTCTCCAAATTTAGTGGTTTCAGAAGGATTTTCCTCCTTTCTGAAATGGCTCTCCTGAAGGATATTTACTGTAAGTAAGTGTTAAAATATGCAGATTTTATCCAATATCTTCCCTTTTCACCAGTGATCCCTGGGATATGGCACATGAAATTCAATTCTCTTTCATCCATGGGCTGAAAGAGGTTCCCAACCACAGCCCTTAATACTTTCAGTCTTTTGCATATGGGGTTTGTATACATGCAAATTAGAAATCCTGAATGTATTTGTTTCATAGCAGGCTTTTTTTTTTAGCTGTTTTGGAAGCAGAAGTACTGAGAAACATATTAGCATGAAAACTGGCCTCAAGAGGAAGAGAAGAAGAGGCAGGCAAAGCTCCATCTTGCCTAGTCCCAAAATTAGATGAAAGGCCCTCCCCTCCATTGGGAGAGAAAAAGAGGCAGTATATGCTGGACTTAATCCCCTCCTACATGGCCATCCTTTTTCCCTTTTGTGTCATGTCTTAATTAGACTGTAAGCCTGAGGGCAGGAAATTAGGGTTTTTTGGTTGGTCTTTTACTTGTAAAGCACCATGTACAATGATGGCTCAAAAGAAAGAAAGAAAGAAAGAAAGAAAGCTTGTTTCCACCTACATGGCCTACATGGGCCAGATGTCTATGTGTGTTAGAGATGGAAATAATGTTTTCTATTGACTTTCCTGAAAAATGAATTTCCCAACACTTGAGAAACCTAATCAGGAAAATTAACTAGAAGTGAGAATTATGCAGTTTCTGCCCAATATTCCCACATCCTGAAGTTATTTTGCACAGAAATGGTTGTCCTTAGGGTTATTGTTTTTTGCGGAAAACCACATTTTTAAAAAACAAATAATCAAACTCCTGTTTCAACAAGCACTGTGTGTGTGTGTGTGTTTTAAGAAATATTGCTCTTTTTTCACAAAGCCCATCAATTTGGTAGCAGAACGAGAAAGACTATTTAAAGTGTCAGCCTTTGTCAATGTAAAATTAAGATCTAGTGCACTGCACAGTCATAATGTGTGTATGGTGTGTGTGACAAGGCCAGGACATGTAAATAAATGTCCTTGAGGTGGCCAGACACCAAGATGTGTATTGTGTACTGCACCTGTGATATGCATGGCTCAGCACCATGAGGTAATATATTATGCCATGGACTGGAAGAGTTGCATCAGCTATAGCTGTGTCTAATGGAAACCATTTGTGGGTTATTGTAGAGTGGTTATCGTTGAGTGGTATGAGTAGTGGAGTTACTGTGAGAGTTGCTGAAAGCTACTGTGAATTCTGAGAGGAACTCTGTCTGTTTGTTCAGTTTCTTCTACTGTAAATAGTATCTCCTTACCACCAATCAATAAATATCTTCACCCTGAGCAGTCTGGTCCAGCTTCCTGATTTCATCTTGGTATCTCTAAGCTTAGGCTGGGATACTGAAATCACATTCATGTCTGTTCGCAGCATGACACAAAGACCCTGGAGGAAAAAAAAAACATAAAGTGAAGAAGGGACTTCTTTAATGCTGGAAAATCCCAGTAAGGAGAATCCTTCTAAAGCCAATTAGAAGACTACTCCTACTCCCTCAGCTCAGATTCATGTTTATCCTGCCTTCACAACATGACCATGTATAGCTAGGGGGAGGATGGGGGCAGCTGAAGAATATTGCTGGATATAATCCAGTAACTGGTGCATAGTGATGATGCCATCAATGGTGCCCAACAACACAACAATGATATCGAACTTTATCGCATGGACCGCTCCCAGAACGGAATAGAAGGGGCCAGGAACAAGTGAGGGACAAGTGGAGACGCATTTTATCACACACACAATTCCCTCACTCATTCCATTCCATTCCCCATCCGTTCCAGAGGAGGAGATTTTTGAGAACTGTTCAAAACAGTTCTCAAAAATCTCCTCTCTGGAACAGATAGGGAATGGAAGGGCAGGGAACAGAATGAGTGAGGGACTTTCTGTGCTCAGTAAAATGCATCCCCCACTCATTTTGTTCCCTTCCTGGCTCCTTTGGGACCGTTCCCATTGTGTCCCAGGAGCCCTGTGTGATAAAGTTCATCATCTTTTAGTTTCTAAAATGTAGAGTCTCCAAGGGATCTCTGAGAGTTCCCACAGGCTGCCTGTGTTGTTATGCACCAACTGTCAGAACAGCACCAGCAGGAACTCTTGCCTCGCAATACATAACAAAATGGGGCCCTCCAACAGTGAAAAGAAAAATTATTACTTTCCCTCTCTGGGAATGAATAATTTAAATAAATACCTCTCTACTGCATCCCAAAAAATCTCCTCCAGATTTGGGCCAAGAAACAGGTTATTCTGTATTCAATAAATCCCACAACTATTTTTGCAAAGAATAATTTCTCCAAACATTTTCAGGATATGTGAATCGCTACCTTGAGTGCCTATACTGGGAGAAAGGCGGGATATAAGAAAATAATAATAATAATAATAATAATAATAATACCAGGCCAAAACTGCAGAATTTTTTCATCCTTGCATGAGAGAGCAAAATACTCATTTACATCCCTAATACATTTTTAACACCATCATTGTCTGCTTCATATATCCAGTTTGGCTGATAAAACCTCATCTATCTATCTATCTATCTATCTATCTATCTATCTATCTATCTATCTATCTACTATATATTCATGATATGTTGTTAAGTATGTATACATGCATAATAGGTATACTAGCTGCCTCATTAAAACAAATGTCATGGAAAATAATAATAAAATTATAGTAACCCCCCCCCCAAAAGATTCTATTATACTTTTAAAGATTCCTATATATTTTCCTTATATTACTGTATGCTATAATATATTATATTATAGGACATTTCTGTATTTCACAAAACTATTGTTACTTTCACTAAAATTATCCATGATAATTATATTTCATTCCAGTGAAAGTGAAATGCAAATTTTATGACCTCTTTCACTTTCTCTGTGATTGAAAATGCAACTTCTTTAATTTTATTCTTCTGAAGCAGCAGAATAAAGTTCTGTTTTTCTGTATCATGTAGGTCACCTTTCTCAGAGTCACCTTAACATTAGAGGCACTTCTCTGTTTTTTTTCCCTGAGCTATTGCTGTGCCTTGGTGTAGGTCACCCACAAATTGAGCTACCAATGTGCCCTCCACAATGTTTCTAGGTCCTATTAGTAGTTTGCGAGTGAGGTAGAGTTTCTCTTCCTCCTTCCCTTGCTCCTCTTCCAAAGTTTCCTGAAGATGTCAGCTATCTTCCTGTGCCCAGATAGCATTCAGAAATCAGAACCTTGATACATATAGGGTCAAAACCAAGGAGAATTTCTCAAATGCTGTGTTAAAATTCTAAAATCAGAATTCCTTCACAAATGTTTCGCACTGAAGATTATCACACAGGGATGGGATAAAGACGGGATCGCTTTCCCATCCTTATCCCATCTTTGATTGCGATCCCATGAAAGGCTTTCAGACTGCAGTGCTATTGTCCCATCACTGAAGTGGGATTGCATTTAGATGAACTCCCATTAATACAAAATGCTGAGCAATGCCGCTTCAGTGATGGGACAATGATGGGGCAATGAGAGGATCTACACAACATCATTTGAAAGTCTTTCACGCGATCGTGGTTGATCATTCCTTCCAGATGGGATAATGTCCAGATAAGCAGGAAGTCATATGAAAATCTTCTTGGGATCACGCTATGAGAATGAGAAAAGGATGAGACAAGGACATTTCATCACCGTCTGATAATCTCCTGTGCTATCAACCTAATCTTTCATAATGGATTAGAGTTTGATATGTTTTATTTATTTATATGCCACCTTTCTCCTGGATTAGAATCCAAGTTGGATCACAAAATAATAAGGTAAAAACAATACAACTTTAAATCACAATTAAAATCATCACATTAAAGTAACATTTAAAAAAAAAATATAAAATCACCACTCCCCAAAGCATACAAAAAAGTATACAAAAGTAAAAAATAAAGCACCCTCCCCTCTTATAAGAAGTCTCCCTGTAAGTAGTTACTTATTAAAAACCTGCTTAAACAGAAAAATTCTTGCCTGGCAATGGAAGGAGCACAAGAAGGGAGTCCCAGACAGTGGGAGCAGCCAACGAGAAGGCTCTCTCTCATGTCCTTACCATGTGATATTGTGATGGTGGTGGGAACAAGAGAAAGCCTTCCCTTGTATTGGTTTTCATCGACATTAATTTTAATCTCTCTCTAGTTCTAATTCATTTTTTTGTTTGTTTTCCATTTCTTAACTTTTCCAGTCCATCAGAATAAAACTCACACAACCAACTTGGCATTTTTAAAAAATTCATTTTACAATCAGCTAATGACATCTGAAGGATGAACTACAGCAGCACCTACGAGAAGGCATGGATAACAGTATTACTCCATGGCACATGGTATTCCTGACATCTCTATTTCTGAACAAGCAAGAGGCAAATTCAGCAGGCAAGCTTCAGGCAAAAAACAGTTCATGTAACCCTAGTGAACAGAAGTGTCCTTTCTCAGTAACAGGGTTAGATAAAAAAAAACTGCCCTAGCGACAGGTGACAGTGAAGCAATGGAGGCTTATGTAGCTGACATACTGGCTGCTTGGATCCTGAGACAGGTATCAATTAATTGGGTCCTAATGAAGATATTACCCTACAGTGGATTTTTGACATCAAGAAGTTGAGGAGTTTGATAGTAACATTTCATCAGTAACAGAAATAGATTCTTGTCATTACCTTGAACAAGACACTCATTGCAAATTAATTTCATGCAAAGGAAAGAAAGAGAAAGGCACACAGGGGAGGATATAGCCAAAGTATAGCAAAGGGAGTGGTGGTGGTGGTGGCAAAATTAGGTCCTTGGCCCCAGATAAGAATTCTTCCCCTCCACCAAAATTTTCCTTCTTCCTCAAATTTCTAGCATCGCAGAGAATGAGACCCAACCAGAACTCTTATATTTATTATGGTTGGGTGTGCAGCAACAACAGCAGCCCAGCAGAAGAGGTGACTACCTGGGCACCTGTGGGTGGAGGACCCTTTAAAAAGCCCTCCCAGAATTCCCTCAGAGACCTTGGCATTGGGGGTGGAGACCTTGCAATAACAACAGCAGCCCAGCAGCAGAGGTGACTACCTGGGCACCTGTGGGTGGAGGACCCTTTAAATTGCCCTCCCAGAATTCATTCAGAGACCTTGGCATTAGGGGTGGAGACCCTGCAGCAACAACAGCAGCCCAGCACCAGAGGTGACTACCTGGGTCACCTGAGCAGCAAGCCTCCTCCCCAGAGGGCCCATCCTGGGACGCTGAACCTTGGACTCCTTTTTCCACTCTTTCCATGGAGCCAGGCAAGAAGCAGCACTGAGGGAGAGAGGGGGGCGTGACCAGCCCAGGAGGCACAGCAGCAGCAGCAGCAACAACAACAACAACAATAGCAGTAGTAGCACAGCAGCAGAGGCAGCGCTTGGTGTTCCTGTGCTGTCTCAGGTCAGAAGTCATCTGCCCGCTGCAAAGTTTCTCCCAAATTTCCTGATATTATCAACCCCCTAATATGGTCTCAAGCCGGGCCCAGCTTAGAAAAGCCTCAACTCAAATCACACTACCCATTCTAGTCCAGAAATCAATACTGGAATATTATGATCCAGTAAACGAAGGACAGAAGCAGAGGCCGAACCCAGAGGTTACAGAATTGCCCCCAATATTTATTATGTTGACATAGAATCATAGAGACCACAGGAGCCATCAGGTCCAACCCCCTGCCAAGCAGGAATACCAATCAAAGCACCCCTAACTGATTGCCATCCACCTCTGTTTAAAAACCTTCAATGAAGGAGACTCCATCCCACTCTGAGGCAGCGTAATCCACTGCAGAACAGCTCTGACAGGACATTCCTCTTGAGATTTAGGTGGAATCTCTTTTCATGTAGTTTGAATCAATTGTTCCATGTCCTAGTGTCTACAGCTGTGAAAAACAAGCCTATTACCTCTATGATATGATACCCCTTCAGATATTTAAAAATGACTATCATGTCCCCTCTTAACATTCTTTTCATCACATAAACATTCTCAGCTCCCTACATCAGTCATCACCAAGCCTCAAAGGCTTGCAGACCTTTCACCATTTTGGTCAACCTCCTCCGGTCATGTTCCAGCTTGTCAACATCCTTCTTGAATTGAGATGCCCTGAACTTGATGCAGCATTCCAGGTGAGGCCTGACCAAAGTTGAGAACTCTGGTATTATCACTTCCCTTGATCTAGACACTATACTCCTATTGATGCAACCAAGAATCATGTTAGCTTTGCTCACATTGTTGACTTGTGTTCAGTTCATGGTCTAATAAGACTTCTAGATCCCTTTCAGATGAACTGTTGTCTAGCCATGTGTCTCCTATCCTATATCTTGCATTTCATTCTTTTTTCTACATTTATGACCTTACATTTCTCCCTATTGGAATTCATCTTGTTAGCTTTATCCCAGCCCTCTAATCTGTCAAGGTCATTTTGAAAATTCCCCTTGTAATTTTGCCTGTCCATTTTCTATGGATGCCTAAACTGTATTTCTGTGTGCTTGACTTAAGATTTAATTTGTCGCAATGCTAGAAAAAATTGTGCAATGAAAGAAAATTTCATAATTGGCAGAATATTTAGGCAGAACATCTCCCTCCCTTGGCTACACCCCACAAAAAACTTCTTCATGTGCATAGAGGATCTGGTAAAACCCCATATAATTTGCTTCATGGAGGCACAACTTACTAATGTCATATACTAAGTAGAGCTGCAGAAGTAAATGTTTACATCTATTGAGAATGTTAAGCAAGAAGAATAGCAATGAAAACTTTATTATGAGAAAAAAGTAGTAAAAAAATTGAATTGAATATACCTAAAGACAGATGTTCATCTGGTCTAAAGATTTTTTATGGAGTTCTAATTGTGATGTGGATATTGAACAATTCTTCAAACATTCCTGATGGCAGGGCATTTTAGAAATACAGGTATGGTTTCAGCAACAAACTACCCAGTTCAGAATCCCTGAAGTCATTATGATCAAGTCCAAAGGCTCCCTTAAATTCTGTTTCAACTCCTAATGAGCTTGCCACCAACTTGCCCGCCCTAACATCTCCCCTCTTCCTCAAGCAAATATATGAAGCAGGGAGCTGATGACATCAAAGACCTTGTAGTTTTTATTTGCAAGTTGTGGATGCTCCTGAGCAAGTACAAGTACATTCATTTTTACCAGAACACCATGAAATTGTAATTGCCAGTATCTCCAGGCTGAAATACAGGGCCAGGATTTATTGGAAACTGCAATTCCTATGCATCCATTATGCAGTGGTATAAATATGAAAACATTTTTTTTTTAAAAAAAGTAAACCTGATAGAGTTCTAAAACATATGGCTGCCACTTTGAATGTGTACATTTCCCAAGATAGGCCTACATCTAAAATGTCATGCATGGTTGATGACTTCACTCATGAAATCTTAACAAAGGACATCGTTTGAATAGATAATGGTAATGTCCTCCATGATTGGACTATTGCATAGCTTAGGTTCTGTCTCAATTCTTTTCATTCTCAAATGCTCTGCTTGCATTTTTGCTCCTTTCTTTCAGATGTAGGGAATGATGTCTCGATTCTTTGTCGCTTCCTAGGCCATTTTAGGGACAGTAGTTGTCTGTTTCCAGTGTAACTACATGTTAGTTCCTGCTGGAAAAAGTACTCCCATGGG
>NC_056522.1:328881287-328906978 GCF_019175285.1 Sceloporus undulatus | reverse complement strand
CCTAAAGTTGCCCAGTGAGAAGGTCATAAACAGGGATACATTGGTCCGTTACAGACGGGCCTATAGTACAGACTGGGTCCGTACTAGGGTTAGAAAGGCACGTCACTTCCGGACGCCCCTAACCCTAGTACGGACCTAGTCCGTACAAAATGGCGGCACCCATTTCACACGGGGCCGCCATCTTGATGTAGCGGATGCTTTGCATCCACACGTCACACAGCGCATATGATGCCGCAAGTGCGCCACTGGCTCCTCACGGCGTCATAATTGTGCAGCACAGAGGAGCCGCGCGGTTTGTACGCTGGGGGTCCTCCACACTGGAAATGGCGGCGGCGGCAGACCGCCCATTTTGGGCAGTATGTAACGCACCATTGTTTCCCCAGGAGGCATTTGGAGCATTTTAAGGCAAAAAAAGTGTCAAAAAACATTCCTGGGGACCACATATGAACAGTGAGATGCACTTTCCTCACCCTTGATTTAGGCATCCTATGTGCCAAGGATGGAAGAGATATAACTCTACAGCTGTATAGGAGGATGACATGTGGATAGTAGAAATTCATCCCTCACAAGCCTTTTCCTCTCAGGGACAGAAGCTTCTTTATTCGTATTAGTCCTCTATGCCAGGGCTCCAGTAGAGGGACTGGTAAAATGGGAAATCCTAGGGACAGATCTAGAGTGGTTTTTAGCTCTGCTGGAACCCAAATCCTCCTCTTCCTCTAACATACCATCTAAAATTAGGGGACTGTTAACATTGGTGCAGGTTTGAGCAGCATCCTAGCCCCAGAACAGGTCATAGCAGTATCCTAGGAACAGTATTGCAGCTGTTCCATCTGCTTCATGTCCTGTCAATATAAACCCAACATATTTGGCTTCAGTGGCTCCCTGGCCATGCAGTTTCTCTCTTGCCACCATCCTCTTTGGATTGCTCTCATACTCATTTAGAAAAAATATTTTAAAACTGAAGAGTATGGACAAATCCTGCATATTAAACAAACAAACTCTGCCAACTCTCTAGGTATGTTAACTTTTCCCTGAACAACATTCTGAACATAAATAATTTCTGGCCTGGAATCTGCATGCACTATTAACAGCAAACCCAGCCACATGTAACCATGAAAACAATGTGATGCAATACGAGAGACAGCAGCTTTAATGGTTTTCATGACACCTCTGTTTAATTTGTATCCAGATTTGGATATTTAGCAGTAACAAGTTTATGGCATAGTGTTATCTCTCTTGCCAGTTTACATCACTGGGGAGATGCAGAATGAGAAATGTTTCACTTTCTTTCCACTGAGCCAATTTGAGGTGCAGTGTTAATTACAAAAACTGAAGAGAAATCTTTAATAATTACCCTTCATTAATTTTGTGATGAATGAAGGCTCCTAGAGGGGATGGAACGGGATCCATGTGCTGTTAATCTGCTCAGAAGTCTGTGTGTATGTGTGTGTGTATGTATGTATGTATTTGCTGTTTCTTGCGGATAAATGGGTGAGTGGGGGGTCAGTACTGTATCCCACTGCAATTTTATATGGAAAGAAATAGTATAAACCAAGAGCACTAGCTACATGTTCTCTGTTTAATTAGAGGAAGATGAAAAACCAAACTCCCTCAAATCTGAAAATCCCTTAAGCCAAGATTCTAAGATGTATTTATTATTCATAGCTGAGAGAAAGCTTTAGAAGTATAGTTATCGGACAGTAGGATTTTCTCCCCCGTTCTCCCCTCCCAGCCATACTGTAGTGAGAGAGGCAATGAAAAGCACAAAAACAGAGAAACAAAAAAGCACAAAGGACCAACTCATTATATCAAGAGAGTGAGATAATTACTTTACACACAGCCATCGTAACAATCACCAGACATCCTGAAACTAGAAGAAGTGTCCAAGCTGAAGGAAAACTAGAGCTGACAATTATTTCTTGGATGAAGAAAAAGATCATGGACAGACTTGTCAACTGTGAAGCAAGAGTGACTTCCAGTGGCCTTAAATCCTAGCATCCTTTCTTTCTTTTCAGCTTTCACACATGAAGATGCATACACTCCAGCCATCCACATTTGACAAGGACAGTCCAAATTAATCTTCTGTGATCTTCTTCAACTGCATTTAAAATGTCCCACTTTCTCTCTCTTCCCACTTTCCTTTTTTGTTCTTAGCTTACTTCAGTTCCTGGAACTTGAGCTCAAAGAGCAAAAGTAGTTTGCATTCAATTAATTCAGCAGTGGGAAAACAAAGGAAGGGATATGGAGTCTTGCCCTTTCCAGGCCACATCTCCATAGACCAGAGTACTCTGGGAGCAGCCTGGAGTATTCTGGCTATGATACAGCCCAAAATCCCACTGTTCACTAGGCACTCTAGAACAATGCTGGATGGATGTTCACATGTACATCCCAATGTGTCACCTACCACCACTGTTGGCATGAGTCACTCCCTCTGAGGTCAAAAATGAGGCACCCAGCAATGGCCACATGTCTGGGTACCTTGGTCTAACCTCAGAGGGATGACAGTAGGTGGCTGTGTGTGAACAGCTGCTTGGCATCACTCTGGAGGACTTTGCATTTTCTGGGAAGATCTGGAACAAAATATGAGTTTTTAAGATCCATTTTAAGGGTTAGATCAAGGGAAGTAATAGTGCCACTCTATTCTGCTCTGGTCAGACCCCACCTGGAATATTGTGTCCAGTTCTGGGCACCACAATTTAAAAATGATGTTGAGAAACTGGAGCATGTCCAAAGGAGGGCGACTAAAATGGTGAAGGGTATGGGAACCACGTCCTATGAGGAACGACTTAGGGAGCTGGGGATGTTTAGCATGGAGAAGAGAAGATTAAGAAGTGATATGATAGCCCTGTTTAACTACTTGAAGGGATGTCACATTGAGGAGGGAGCAAGCTTGTTTTCTGCTGCTCCAGAGACTAGGACCCGGAGCAATGGATCCAAGCTGCAGGAAAAGAGATTCCACCTCAACATTAGGAGGAACTTCCTGACTGTAAGGGCTGTCCGACAGTGGAACACACTCCTTCGTAGTGTAGTGGAGTCTCCTTCCTTGGAGGTCTTTAAACAGAGGCTGGATGGCCATCTGTTGGGGATGCTTTGAGATTTCCTGCATGGCAGGGGGTTGGACTGGATGGCCCTATTGGTCTCTTCCAACTCTATGATTCTAAGGGATCAGTGTGGGATCAGTGCTGAAGTGGCTGTATATCATCAGGGCAGTTTGCACCAGAATCAGGAATTGGGAGCTGCATTGTCTGAGGGGCCAAAAGTGCCACCTTCCAGCTGATCTAGGGCATGGCCTAAGGTGGCCCTAACCCAGCACAAAAAGGAGTACAAGAAAAGTCCTTCTTGCCAGTGGACTGTGGCTGACCTTGGGACCATGGCTTCTGGTCACTGTGGTGCCATGCTGAACAGGGAGCAATCAGGGTGGGATCAACCTCTGGCCACTCATTTTGCCCCATCTGCTTGAGGCTCATTCTGCTTAAAAAGATAAAGTTTGCCACTTGACATGAATGTCTAGTTGTAACCAACTGTAGGGGGTGGTCCTCATCTTTGTTACTAAACCAAAGAGCCAGTGTTGTTGGAAGATGAATCTGGTGGTCATGTGGCCAGTATGACTGCACCAAACGCTGTTACCTTCCCACCAAAGTAGTACCTATTTCTCTACTTACATTTCCATGCTTTCAAACTGCTAGGTTGGCAGATGCTGTGACTAGTGACAGAAGCAAAAGTAAAATGCTGCAGGTTCTCCTCGCTGTGATGTTGCCTGGTCAGATATATCCCAGTTTTCACCTGTGAAATCTAGGAGGGTATAGATGATGTCATGCATAAAAGCTGATAACCCACCTTACACATAACATACCTCGGGGGGGGGGGGGGGGGGTGGTGGTAAAGTGGCCTTTTTCATTAATTGCAACCAGCACACATAGGGATGAATGCCAAGGAAAATCAAAAGGGGATCATCCTTTTTGTGATGCAAAGAATGATGTACTGAATAAATCCTAAAACCACAACATGCTAATTTCTTACTTAGGACCAAAGAAAATATGATCTCGTGAGCAGGATTTTTTTTAGTTTTCCTGAATGCCTCATATCAGCCCACCCTCAGCAATAATGGGAAAACATTAGCAGTAAGTTGCCTAAAAATATGGCAAGTTAATTTACAGTGAATGTAATTATGATTTTAATTCTACAGTTTTGCAAGAGTTATCCCATATACTAGTAGAAATAAGCCAGGATGCATGCAGTGTTACTTTACAGGCCTGGGTACAAGCCTGAAGAGATGTTGCCTAGCCCCCACTTAGTTACCTAGCAACCAAGTAGGGCCTAGGATATTCACTCTAACTTCTGACTCCTCTATAAATTAAAAATTAACCATTCTCTTCCTGTGGTGTTACAGCCCAATTGCACAAATGCTTGTTTTGTGGGACTGAGCTTGTTATATAGTCTAGTGAACACTGATAGAGTGGCCAGTCTGTTGCTTCTTTGGGAAGCCCAGCTGCAAAACATGAGTGCAACTGTGCCCTCCAGCTCACATGTCAACTGATACACAGAGCCTTGCTGCCTTTGATACTGGGGGTGATATGTAACCGTCCTTACTATCTGCTATTGATGGCCCTGGGCCTCTTTGGATTTATACAATCCAACTCTTTTTTCACCTATGGTCCTAGATTGTAATGTTTTAAGATTGTGTATCGTTTATACTGTTTTTAGAATTGGGATGGGGGACTGAGAATGGGGATTATTTTCTGTTTTACTTGTTTTGTTTGTTTATTGCTATGTAATTTGATTTGTTAATTTTATTGCTCCTGTGAATTGCTATGCATTTTTTGCTATTTATTGCTATTGTGAATTGCGTTGTTATTTTATTGTTATTGTTTATTTGCTTTGTAACCCGCCCTGATTCCTTGTGATTGGGCGGGCTATAATTAAATCCTTATTATTATATTATTAAAGCTATCCAAGTAATTACATCTTAAGGCAGAAAGTTCCACAGTATAACTAAGGCGTGGTACAGACCACCCCAAAGGGGCGGCCTGAAGCCATCCCTGTTTGCGCTGGATTGAGGCCAGGGCAATGTCACTGGCAGCCCCTGCAGCCCCAATCTGGCATTTTTCCAGGCCAAAGAGAAGCGGCAAAATGCCCCAGCAGATACCAAGGTTACATAGTATTTCCTTTCATCAGTCCTATAGTAATCCCCCCCCCCCTTTGACTTCACTGGATGATGCCAGGCTTAGTGTTGTTCTATACACTTCTATCATCTCTCTATACTCACCATTTTTCTTAGCTAAACAGTCTAAATGCTATTACTTGTCCTTGTAGGGCAGCCACTCACCCCCCTAATCATTTGGTCATCCTTTTCTACATCTTTTCCAGCTCTACAACATTATTTTTTATGGTGCAGTGACCAGAATAAGACACGGTATTCCGGATCAATAAACATAAGTAAAAAGAAAAATAGAAAGAAAGAGAAAAGAAAAGTGGGGGAAAGGAAAATACATAGCATATAAACTTGGGTTGCTACCTCACTGCATAATTAATGTAGGTTGAAACTGCTTTAACTGTCATGGCTCCTTTTTATGGATTTCTGAGATTTGTAATTTGCTCTAACACCAGAGCCCTCTGACAGAGAAAATAGCTCACAAAACCACAAATTCCAAATAGCTCAAAAAACCATAAATTCCAGAATTCCATAGCATTCATCCATGGCAATTAAAGCAGTGTCAAACTGCATTAATTATGCAGTGTAACTGCAGCCTCGCTCAAGGTATATGCATTAAAATAAATTGGTCATATCTTATCCCCCCTCCCCCTAGCACACTTAGAGTTGATATCTGTAGAATATATTCATGCATGGTTGAAACAGTTAACTCTTTTGCTAATTGAATGATAGATGGGAAATAGCCTTGGGGACGAGTATTTTTGGCTAAAGTAACAGCTCTCAGGTTCCATCTATATTGACCCATCAGCTAAAATCCATTTGCAGAATTACAGTTTACAAGTACAGTACATATGCTGCAACATTTCTTTCTTTTAGTTGTTGCAGGGGCTGGAATTCTTTATTGATCATACAATAATCCACCAATGTGGCCACTTCCTGGCTGGTGGACCACAGCAAAAGTGGAAGAGAAGTATTCAGCTGTTTTCCAATAGCTGGATGTATAGAGACAAGCATCCACCCAGATCTCCTGTGAGTCATCCAAATGTCCCAAAGGATGATGTAATTGCAGTTTGTCCAGCTATAGGAAAAAAGCTAGATTGAGAGTCAGTCAACCATCCACAATGTTAGAGGTGTATTCGGCTGCAGAGTGGGGTTCTTCAGGGTAACATGACCAATCCCTACCACCAGTGAATGGGGCTGTGAGAAGCAGAAGCAGGAATTCCTGAATTGGTCCTGTTGCAATGCTTTATCTCAGCATCACTTGCTGGTGGGAGGAGGCTGGTCATGTCATCTTGCAGTCTCCAGATACAGTTCCCAGCATCCATTGCAATTGCCATGATGCCTAAGGTTGCTAAGCATTGCAACCTAATCACATCTAGAAGGCCACATCATCTTCCCTCCCATTGCCAATGAAGTCCAAGTTTATTGTTGGGGAAGTAGCGTACAATTAGAAATATTATAATATTTACTCAATAATAGAATATAAAATTAGAAATATTTGTTAAAATTTGGTTGCTCTATCTCCCAGTTTGGAATGACACAGGCATCTGCTGCGTCTGCTCTTGTCTGGTGGTAAAACCTATTCCTGAATTGTGCCTGGAAAGACCCCATTCTTCCAGTGGCAATAGGCTGTTCATTCATTGCTATGTGAGATGTTTGCCAGCTGTCACATCTTGTCTGCTGTAGCAGAGAAAGAGAGCAAAAGAGAAGTTCATGTTTTAGGCTAATATTGTATTACTTTTCAAATTACAGGAAAAGAGATTCTACCTAAACATTAGGAAAATACTTCTTGATGGTAAGAGCTGTTAAACAGTGGAATACACTGCCTGTGAATGTGGTAGAGTTTCCTTTGGAGGTTTTTAAATTAAGGCTGAAAGGCTATTTGAAAGTGCTTTGATTGTCAGGGGCTGGACTGGATGGCCCTTGTGGTCTCTTCCAACTCTTTGATTCTATTGCACTGTAAATTATATGTGTTCATAAACTGTAACCCAAAGCAAGATCTAATTATCCCAAAAGCATCAGATTCCATCTGATAATTGAAGCTAAGCAGGGGCGGTCCTGGTTAGCATTTGCATGGGAGAGTGCCATTGACTACCAGGTGCTGTAGGTTATATTTCAGAGGAAGGCACCAGCAAAACTACTTCAGAGTATTTCTTGACTAAGAAAGTCCTATGAAATTGATGGGATCACCACATGTTTACAGGTAACTTGAAAGAAAGCATGTGCATATATACACACACACAGCGAGCCATATAGCCGCCTGATGAGCCAAATGTCTAAGAAAGTCTCTCTCTATCCCATCCCCAGTTACCACAGAAATTTCATCCTACAAAAGGTTGCTCCAGCTCCAAACTGACAGAGGGAATCTGTTGCAGGCAGGGTGTTTGCAATAAAGAATCTTCTTTGAAAATTTAAAATATATAAATTAAAGTTGCCCAGGTAGCATAGCTTAGGAGGTGGGTGAGCCAAGGTGTTTTATCATGTTAATTAATTTTTTTGTTCTGGTTGAATTGGCTGGCAGTTAACAGGTTTTTCTTAGTATCAGAGGACATCTTAAAGTGTAATGAGAATATTTTAGGACTTTGAAGACTCAAGTACTCCTCTATACATCAATGAATGATCACACTGGCACAGTGACAAAACCTACTTATAATATGCATAATTTTGTACTTCACATTTCCTTCATTACATCCTTGAGTTCATTCAGTTACATCATTTACCATAGATAGTTTTCATCCCTATAAGCAACCAGTAGTTTACTGTAGACTTCCCTAAAGTGCAGCCTTCCAGATATCTTGAACTACAGCTTCCATAATCCTGCAGTCAGTTATGTTCACAGGCTGTGGAGGAATGTGGAAGCTATCTTATTGAAATGCAGAAGAATCCAACAGCTCACTTTGATGGACCCATTCAGGCAGAACAGGAAATATAATGAATAACAGATTTGCACATATTTTAAAAATTATGAATAAATATATTACTTTTTTATGCTTTCCAGGAGCATAGCTATGTCTGTCTGGCATTTGTAACTACTTTAAATAAAAATTAATCTTTCTAGTGGACTGCAGAACTAACCTTTGGGAATTTGAACTTTGTGCTAGCTCACCAAAAGTTGGGGAAAGTATGGTGGAAAAAAGCATTACGTTATCATTTACTCCTGGTAAAAATCTGGATAACATTTTCATAGTTATATGTTAATCTGTATTTCTACAACTTTGAATAATTTACCAGGTACATCATCTCACTGATCACCAATGCAGATAAGATTAACAGTCCATCTTTAGAAGAACATTCTTGTGAGAATACTATTAGAAAACAAACAAATAAACAAAAACAAAAAACAAATCCTTTCCCAGTCACATTATTTTAAGTCAAGCACATTTTACAATAAAAATATTCATGCCCAGGATGTGACTCTACATTGTGTTTGAGCTACATTGAGCAGTCCTATAGAAGGCAGCTTCTAAGAATCATAGCATACTCCCATGGCCATTTTGTGGCCAACTGGAGAGCATCTGGGGGCAGTTCTGCAGCTGGGAAATGAGAATATGTCAAAGAGTTGAAATTGGCCTTTGGCCAGGCAGTGCTGCTCTTCCCTGGACACTGAATGGCTGTGGAGGTACACTTCAGTGTGTGGCAGCTGTCTTCATTTGTATGGAGAAAGCACTGGATGTGAAAATATTGAATAACAACTTCTGCAACATTCTCAAAATGACATAGGCTGGTATAACCGCAGGTTATATCAGTGCATATCACCAAAACAGAGTTCTAGTCTTAATGTCTGTTTGGCACATGAGTGTCATTCTTCCTGAATATGAAATGTGAGGTTAGAAAGTAAGCAAAGGCATTTCAGAATCATCCAGATTGTGTGTATCATGTACATCTGTTCAAACCAGATTCTGTTTTTTAAAATTGGTAAATTTATGACAAATTGATGTTACCACTATCCTTCCCCTCCTCTTCCTCTTCCTTTTCCCTGTCAGTTCATGGAGCTGTACTTAGAACCCCCTGGCAGTTGTCATATACCCGGGAGCATTTCATGCCTCCTGTAAGCATGGTAATGATACATGAAGGGATGTTTTTTTGTAAAACTGTAATACTTAACTTCCTCCTCAGAATACTGTTTACATTGATTTTCTTTCCTCCCCTTCCATGTGCATTTTGTGACCACAGCAATTGCCCCATAAGACCTCGCAATTTCCTAGGCAGAGGGAAAAGCACACAACTTTGTGAAGTAGTTACAATTTGTGTATGTTTAGGATCTCAGCCAGTATTTCCCATTTCCTACTTTGCCTTGATTGCATTTTATCACAATGTTGTTGTTGTTGTTGCTGCTGCTGCTGCTGCTGTGTGCCTTCAAATCATTTTTAACTTATGGTGACCCTAAGGCTAACCTATCATGGGGTTTTCTTGGCTGATTTGTTCAGAGGGGGTTTGACATTGTCATCCTTTGAGGCTGAGTGTGTGTGACATGTCCAAGATCACCCATCAGTTTCATGGCTCAGCAAGGATTTGAACTCTGGTCTCCAGAACTGAAGTTCAACACTCAAAACACTACGCCATGCTGACTCTATAGTGCATCCGAAAGCACTCCACTGCTCCACCCATCTGCCTTCATTGTCATTTATTGTATGGAAACCTGTTGGTGATGTATTTTTATGTAACCTGGGTTAATGTGAGCCCTGTGTCCTTTCAGTGCCATCACAGAAGGAGGTACTAATTACCTCTGTGTGCAACTCTACTACCTGCCATATTACATAAGACAGAAGAAGAAACATTCAAAGGGCTGGAACACACACACACCCATAACATTTGGGGACTGGGGGAAGGGGGCACAGGGTTGGAAAGAACTGTTGTTGACTCCTCAGATCTCCTGAGGATCCACTCTACTACACAATATGGGATCATGTCCATTGCCACAGAGGGAAGTAGAGGACTGGAGGGAGGGAGTGATAATAATTGATTTCTAGATAACTGAGAGCTTGGAAGCAATGAATCAAAAGTAAGAACACCAAAAGTGACCATGACTTGGATAACTATTAATTGTTGGTTTGTGGACCTTTGTCCTGTTTTATTCCATAGAATTGTTTTATAAATGTTTTGTCTTGATTTTATTGTCTGCAACCCACTCTGAGATCTATAATTTGAGGCAGTACTTCCATTCATTAAACAGATGTTCTAAGCCAGTGGTATCTGAGTTTTGGGATTCGGGTTACAGTGTTTGGGGTTTTGTGGCTACAGTTACTTTCCAGCTAATGTCTACTTGCATTAATACTCAAACATGGTTTACAGCTGAAAGAAATGAAAATGAACTGGTAGATTTCCTAATGCAACAGTATTAAGATGTCAGAATGTACCACTTTAGACTACAGGCTGAAGATCACATTTTGTAATGTTCCTTATGTTAAACAAATGAACAAACAAACAAACAAACAAACAGCAACTATAGGTAGAGAATTAGCATGATAGGTGGCTTGGCTGAACCCTTCAGTCTGACTTCTTAGATTTTTACTTGGAAGCATTTAAAAATCTCTAGGGAATATTAAAAATAGCAGATTGGGAATAGTAAAAATGTAGATGGCTTCCACATTTATTTGTGTTCTATGCAGTACTACGATTTGCCTATTACTGTTTTTCACATTACTTGATTTTTGCTTCTTTAAAAATATATATGCAGTTTTGACCCCTAAACTTCCCATTTTTTCAGACCTTTCAGGCCTTTATACCTACAGGTGCCAATTCTGCTTCATGCATCTGAAAAAACAGGGTCAAGTTCATGACAGCTGAATTAGTTAGACAACAAGATGTTTCCAATGCTTTGTAATTTTGCTTTCAGAGACTAACTATACATATACCTGAAAAATAAGAAGAAAACAGGACAAAAGCAATATTTATGAAATCTAGATAGGCTAGATTAAAGTCAATTACTCATTTCCGTGTTATTTCTTTGTTATCGGTTTTTCAGCAGTGGGGTTTTCTCTTTCCTTTTCATGTCTGTGAGTAAATGTGGTGTTGAATTATTCACATGTTGTTGCTCTTTTATAGGAGCCAGTTGCAGTTCACTTTGGGTTAAAGCAGCCCCAAGAGTAATAATAAGATGTAATAATTAGGCTGTTAATACAACAATATCTTCATATTTCATCTGATCTTGTAGACTTTCCAGAATTATAACGACACACTTGACACTTAATTTTGAAAATAAGGAGGGGGGAAAAACCACCCTGTCATTTGTAAAAAGAGGTGTAAATGCCACAGGCATCATAGCATCTAACTTTTTATTATCATTATTATTAAGACAAAAGAGGCTCGAGATTCAGAAAGCGCTTTCCAATGAAATTTATACAGTTTGATTTTCGATAACACTGCTGTACCTAAAGATATGATGGATTGCAGTTTAGGCATGATGCATGTTTGGAAGCAGTAGGGGGAAAACAGAGAAGAATATACAGATGAATTGGTACAGGACTCCATGCTGTGCCTTATGCATTAATCATGAAGCATCATGCTTATGCAAATGTGAAAAGCCCAATTAGGCATACAGCACAGAGCACTGGGGATAATGTTATGGGCGACTGGGCTTTTGAAATACACTCCTTGGCCAAATTTTTAAAAGCAAAGCAGATTTGAGATACCTTTTTATTCTTGGAAACAGGTGTACCATTGTCTGCTTGATACTCCTTTCATGCCTTCGCCCTTAAAATAAAGCTTTATCACAGTTGGCATGACTTTCCCTAGTCACTGAAGAGCAGCAGTGCACGTTCTGAAGTCACTGACAAGAAAATGTAATGTTTTCCCCCCCAAAGATGTTGGCATGCCAAGAATATTACAGTTTCCCAATATTTGGATATTTGCTCTGTGTGGTTTAGAAATGGAGCAGTACAGTATTCAGAACATGCTAGTCTGAATTGCACTAATATATTTCTAGTCTCACTTCCTTGTCAACTTCATCAAAACAGCCTGATTTATAGTCAGAAAAATCTACTACACAAAAATGCAAATACGCTGAATATTTTAAAAAGCACACATTGGGCTGTGTTGTTACATTAGGAAAACTAATTTGTATTCTTGCTTGGAAAGTTTTACTTTAAAACTGCCTATCAGTGTGCATATACACTTCTTTGAGAAGCAGCCTCTTAGGGCATATTCACACTTATCAGCAGAACATAGTTAAAAGACTAAACAAGTGTTTATCTTTCTGGCTAGGAAAAGGGACATTTAGAAACGTTTTGTTTGGTGGAAATGAATACTGGTGCACATGAAGCAAAAGAAAAATAATTAGAATTATCCATCCACCAAAGAATTTTTACCTGGTAAGTCAGCTTTCTTTAACTAATTAACTGATTAACTCATTAGCGGTATTTAAGCAAATTGCTTACTGAGATGTTAAAGGAAGGGTAAAATTACACTTTTAAAATAAATGTTGCTTATGGTTCTATTAAAAATGTTGATACTTCATATTTTGTTCTTCATTCACTTGTGGAGGGCAGCAGGAATGGGTCAGAACTTTCATGATATTTTGTGTTATTTTTTTCTCTTGAAATTAATTTGTTATTTTTCCCATTCAAGAGTTGTAACATTCATGTAAATTTTTTGCTTTTGGAAAAATCTGGCATACTTTCTAATTGTAGGATTCATCACCTTTGTTTACTGGATGAAAAGAAAGTTTTCAGTACCTGAAAATCCCAAAAGGACATTGGATGCTGGTGAAAGTTAAATAATGGCCACAACATGTTGGCTTGTAGCTTACACAGTAAGAGCTGTGAGGGGAATCATGGAAAAGTGCCATCAAATTAGGAGATTCTGTACACAAAGTGCCCAGTCAGATGCCTCTAGGAAGCCACACACAGGACATGGGAGCAAGAGACTTGACTTTTGCTTTCCAAACAACTGGTTGTTATAGGCACGCTGTTTCTCTGATACCCAATGTTGTCAACAGTCCAGTGCCCATTGGTAGGCTCATTAGCTTTCAATAACAACCACAAGTCAAAGGAATTTGTATTATTATTGTTATTTTTATGAATATCTGGCATTGTGTTCAGTATGTATCATGTCTTAAGCCAGACTTACAATATTGTAGATATTGCAATTTATGATCATGGCACCATTGCCACAACCACAAATGCCTCTGAAACCCACCTTAGAACCCAGGCAGCCACATCAACCAAAGAAGTACTGAGGTGTTGGAAAGGAGAATGATAACAAACCATTCTTGTTCACATCACTCCTACCAGCATGGAGTGGTGCAGAAATCTTTAAAAACCTGCCTGAATAAAACAAAACTCTTTGCCTCCTGATGGGAGGACAGTAGTAATAAAGCCATTCCAGCTTCTCTAGTGAGAGGCTTCAAAGTCTTTGGGTAGCCACCAAGAAAGCCCTCTTTTGTATCCATATCAACTATGCCTGTGAAAGTGGTGGGACAAAAGGAAGGACTTCACTTGAAGATTTCTGAGTCCAGGCAAGCTCATGGGGGAGATATGATCTGTTAGCTAGCCTGGGCCTAAATCACATAAAAATAAAGTTATATAAGTTATAAAAAGTTATATAAAGTCATATGGGTTATATAAAGTTATATAGGGTTTTATATGCCATGACTAGCACTTTGAATTGTGCCCAGAAACAGACTGGTAGCCAGTGGAGCTACTGGAACAGGGGAGTTTTATGATCTTGGTACCAGCTGCAGTTAACAAAAGGACTTTCTCTCTGGAACTACTTTCTGTGAACAAAGTGGAGTTTGTGAAGTTGAAGGCTTTCATGGCCGGCATCCATAGTTTTTTGTGGGTTTTTCGGGCTATGTGGCCATGTTCTAGAAGAGTTTCTTCCATTTCACCAGCATATGTGGCTGGCATCTTCAGAGAATGCTTGCCTGAAAAAATTGGGTATATATAAACCGTGTGAGCCTGGGAATGCAGGGGCAATTTGCATGTGTATTGTTCTGTGCTGGTGGCAGGCCTCAGGCTGGGAGGCTAATGCAAAAGAGTTTGCCTGTGGTGGCTTTAGCCAATTTCAGACAACCCTCATGTTCAGAAGGGATCTCTAATCATTCACAGAGGTGTTTCAAACTACCCAGAAGATTGGAGAGAGGGAGGGAATGGGAAAATGTGGAAACTCTCCTAACATGAGCTTCGTTCTCTTCACTGTTCACACTATTTGAGATCCAAGCCTAGGTAATTAACAGTCTGCATTTTTGTTTTCTATTATCTTCAAACAAAGAGGTGACTAGCCTTCATAGAGATTTCACCACCATTTGGAAAACTGTTTTTCCATTACTTGAAATTGCTAAGCTAAGAAATTTCCCCTGAGCAGAAAGTTCCAAAATGGTCTCATTCTTTCTCTGAGAGTGAAATTATTTAACAGATCCAAATTTTGTTTCCTTCACTCTGAACATCACTAATTAATTTTTTTCCTTATAATTGCTCTCTACAGATTAATCATATGATCATTAAAATGCAATCCCATATTCACCTAATTGAGAGTAAGGTCCAGTTTTAACACCTGTTGTTTTGAGCAGATCAGTACAATGGGCCCTTGATATCTGCTGGAGTTTGGTTCCAGGACCCACTGTGGATATCAACATTCATAGATACTTAAGTCCTATTAAATATACTGGCATGGTAAAATGGTGTCCTTTATATAACATGGCAAAATCAAAGTTGGCTTTTTGGCATTTATATATTTTTCAAATATTTTCAAGCTGTGGATGGTTGAATTCATGGATAAAAAAATATCCATGGATATGAAAGGGTGACTGACTACTTTGTTAAACCATTTAAAAAACTTGTGACTCTAGAAATAATATGTGTTCATTGTCCCAATATTCGGTACCCTTTCAAAATACTTAGATTATTTGACTTATTGTGCAAATGTTTTGTACAAAACAGTGGTGGGATACACACCGCCATTTAGTACGTATAGGATACGTACTAGGGTTAGGAAGGGGCGGTGCTTCCGCACCCCCCTAACCCTAGTACGTATCCTATACGTACAAGATGGCGGCGCCCCTTCTACATGGGTGCCGCCATCTTTACGTACTGGACGCACAGCGTCCAGACGTGTCGCGGCGCCTATGATGTCGCGAGTCCGCGCCAGGCGCCTCGCAACGTCATAGATGCGCCGCAGAAAGAAGCTCCGAAATGGAGCTTCTTTTTTGCTCCGCGCGGGAGTTTCTTCTGGTTTGTACCCCGCCAATGTTTTATTTTCACTATTTCTTTTAAATTTGTCATATGTGCAGCAATTCAGAACAAATTACCTCTGGGCATAGTACTGAAATGGATAGTGTTGTTGAGGTGTGAGAACAAAAAGATAGACTGTAATCTTTGGCATTTTAAACAAAAGTCTTAAAATCTCCAGCAGCAATAGTAAAGTTAAAAAAAAAATTGACCTTTTAGCAAATGTATCTTTATACATAACTATTTCAAAATGCTCCCATCTGTGGTGACTTATAAGTTACTGCAGGCCTGGCATATGTTCGAGTCCATGTTGCAATACAACAACAGACACACTGTCCCAAAACGACCACTCCATTAAGCAGAAGAGGGCCTTTCCACCTCTGATGTTTGATGATGATGTTACTACTGTATATACTCGTGTACAAGTTGACCTCATGTATAACTCAAGGGAAAGTTTCAGGATCAAAATCCTGGATTTTGACATGACCCGTGGATAAGTTGAAGATAAACCTTAGGGGGCTATAAGGAAGGCTGGAAAGGGGGAAATACCACTTTTGTCCCTCCTTCTCCTTCTCTGGATGTCTCCCAACCGATTCCCAGGTGCTGGAGGAGAGGTTTTAACATTAGATTGAGAAAGGACTCATAAGGTACTGCAGGCCTGGCATATATTCGAGTCTATGATGCAATACAACAACAGACACATTGTCCCAAAATTACCACTCCATTAAAATTGAGAAAGGAAGCAAGTGGATTTAAATGGAGAATTGTTTCCATAGGAAGCAAGGTCTTGCAAAATGGACTGGAGACAGAATGAAGTGGTTTTAAATGGAGAGTTTTTTTCTATAGGAAGCAAGGTCTTGCAAAAGGGACTGGAGAGATGGTTTTAAATGGAGAGGTTTTTACATAGGAAGCCAAGGCTTGCAAAATGGACCAGAGAGAGAAGCAAGTGGATTTAAATGGAGAGGTTTTTCCATAGGAAACCGGGGCTTGCAAAACGGACCAGAGAGAAAAGCAAGTGGATTTAAATGGAGAGGTTTTCCGATCGGAAGCAAAGGCTTGTAAAACAGACTGGAGAGGGAAGGAATTGGTGTTCATTGGAGATTGGGGCATCAGGCTTGCTTGTTTTAGGACCTTTCTAAGCACTACTGATGTATTGACCCTTATATAAGTCTACTCAAAATGTTTGGGTCAATTTTGGGGCATAAATTTCTTCACTTATAGTCAAGTATATATAGTACTTTCTTGACATAGGATAGAGTGAAGATAGTGGTAAGATATAGGTGAAAGTGAATGATAACTATTGAAGGACTAATTTCAATGGACTAAGAATCATCATCACCACCGCCACGACAATGTGTTTTCTCTGGCCCCACAGACTAGAAGCCAAATATATGAATAAAAACTAAACACTAGGAGAAACAGGCCATCTTGGAAAGTGGTAGACTCTCTGTTGCTGTTGTGTGCCTTCATTGTTTCTGACTTAAGACAACCCAAAGGCAAATCTATCACTGTTCAGAAGAAGTTTACCTTTGTCTTCCTCTGGGGCTGAGATTGTGTGACTTGCCTAAGGTCACCCAGTGGGTTTTCATAGCAGAATGGGGATTTAAAATTGGTCTCCAAAGTCATTGTCCAACCACTCAAAACACTATAAAATGTTCAAACCACTATACCATGCTAGCTTTCTCAACTCTCTAGCAGAGGCTGGATGGTTCCATCATATATGCAGTAGCTGTGGCTTTCCAGCATCAACAGAGAACTGGACTATTTGAGCCTCTTATCTTTGAGGCTTTGTTGAGGTCTTCGGATCAGATTGGATCTCTTACTTTGAGGTATTTTCCTAAAACTAAATTGGGGGAGGTTGTGGGACTTGAAGGGAGGGCTTCAGGAGCATCAAATTATGATTCCATAGTTAGCAAAAATGCACCTTCCTCACATCTGCCTTATAGGATCACAGCATAAATCTTATGCAGGATAAAAGGCACATAAATTATGTTAGGAGATTTAAAAAATCCAACATGTAAAAGAAGCAAGCAAGGCCACCTTTGTCAAGAAAAGATAGGAAGTAAACTGATTTTGGTTTTGCCTGAACATGCTATCCATTGCCCATAAGAGGCAGGCAAGTTGACACATGTGGCCAAATCATCAAGTACAGAATGTTTAAACAATACACAGAAACATAGCAAACAGTGTCAGCAAATCCTTGGGGTGTACATTATGTTAGAATATTTTGTATTTGTCTCTACTTCCTGGGCTTTAATAGACCAGCTATAACCACCATTAATTCAGAAGCACATGTAACATTTGGTGTGCAAATGGCTTGGTCACAGGTTGATTATTCAAGAGCCCCTTTCAGATGCCTGGCAATCTCCAAAACATGACAAGGGGAGCACTGATGTCATGACACCTTCATTGGATTAACAATACGGCTACACTTTAAAGCAGTATCCTGGGGCCATAAATCAATCAATAAATCAGTCATAAATCAATTGTAAAATTTATCATAAACCAGTCATTATCCTCAAGAGCCTCAATCACATTTGACAAGGTGAATGCACATTCAGGTTGAGGGGTCATATGAACCACAATAATGCCATAGAGGGTGGGATTGCATGCATGGTCTAGCTGAAAATGACCAGCCTCTATGTGCATGGATCTATATAAGCCCATGTAGCCTCAGCAGAAATCTCATGAGATTTTCAGACGTGTGAGATTTTGACTGAGATCTAGTGTGAGATCCATGTCAAATCATGCATAATTTGAGGGCAGGCATCCTCAGGCTGGTACCAAAGTTAAATCCAGTTGCTCAGAGTCCATTATGGGAAATCTAATGATTAGATTCCCCATAATGGACTCTGTGCAGCTGGATTTAACTCTGGCACCAGCCTGAGGATGCCTGCCCTCTGGGTAAGCATTGGGGTTAATCTTTAGCTCCAGCCCCTCTACCACCATATTCTGTCTGTGAAGAATGACAGAATGAAGAGGCTGGCTGTTCCTGGAGGTTATTCATGTGACCAAGAACAGCAATTTTTCAGGCCTAACATGCTCTTCTTCCTCTGCTTCTGCCTCCTCCTCCTCCTCCGCTGGATTTTACTGGTAAAGGAAGACTTAAGAGCTTACCACCACCTACTCTAGCATAGTCTTCCTACATCCATGTTTATTTATAACCAGTTACCAAATGCCTGAATAGTACTGTGTATATTCCAAAAATGGCTGGTTGACTTATCATTGTAAGCATTTTTATTGTTGTTGTTAATAAGCAGTGTCTGCTGAAAGTACTTTCCATAGGGGTAGGAAATAATTGGTCCTTCAGATTTTGTGGTCTACAGCCCCATCATCTCCACCTAGATTGCCCTATTGGAAAGGGTTTGGTGGAGCTGAAGTCCAATACATTTGAAGAATGAAGATTTTCCACCTTCTTAGAAGGAATGTTCCTTGCTTGTTCCTGTCACCAGAGACTGGGATTGCAGAAATGGCCCTCTGTTGTAGTTTTTGATTCCCTCATAATATCAGGCACTGGACCAATTCAAGCATTATGGACTACAAAAACCTGTTTCTCTGTGTTGTTCCTCCATACAGTAGTTCCTCCATATAGTATCCTCAAAGTGTCCCATTTTGACAGAAACACTCCTGACCAATCACCTGTTTTCTGCTGCTTTTAAAATGTCCCAGTTTCTTTCTCCTTCTCCCAATTTCCCCTTTTGTCTTCAGTTTACATCAATTGATGCAAACAGTATTCAAAGTATAAAAGTAGTTTATACTCAATTAACTCAGCAGGAGTGAAAGGAGAGGATAGGGATGGAGTCTTGTCTTTCTCTGTAGAGTCAGACAAAAGCAAACTGCCACAGCCTCTTCTAACTTGTGTGATCTCCCTCATTAATAACTTTTGCCATCTTGGCTACATTCTGGTGTTGCTTGGCAACATGTGTCCTGGTTATCATCTGTGAAATGTTGGAAGGCATGTAATAAATAAATATCT
This sequence comes from Sceloporus undulatus, assembly GCF_019175285.1. Taxonomy (NCBI): domain Eukaryota; kingdom Metazoa; phylum Chordata; class Lepidosauria; order Squamata; family Phrynosomatidae; genus Sceloporus; species Sceloporus undulatus. The sequence goes on along the minus strand of NC_056522.1, from coordinate 328,887,684 downwards.
TCAATACAGTTTTGACTGGAGAGGAGTCTGACTGAACTTGATGGGGCTTACTTCTGAGTAGATGTGTATGAGATGCCACTGTCATTGTGTAAAGCAGCAACTTGTGCATTTTCCCCTCAGTGAACACCTGCTACGTTTACTATTACTACATTTTAGGTAGACGTAACAGTAGTGGTTTTACAAATTGCCTGACTCATACATCCACTATTACCACTTATTTGAATATCTAAACAGCCCACAGTACACCATTAGAAAATGTAAGGCACCCTAATGTGTGATTTTGTTTTCTTGGGATAAGACTGTAGGGATTTAGTTAATTGACAAATGGAATTCAAAAAAGTAATGTGGAAATATGATAAGCCATAACAAATGAGTATAAAAATATTAAAATGAAGTATATCAAAAGTGGGGAACAAGTCTGAGAGCATGATCTTCCACTTCACATGCATAATGCTTAATTATACTGAGCTAATTTAATTCTGCTCACTTAAATCATGAAAATGAAGAACATAAATATCTTGATCTTTTGAAAAGCATTCTGATTTTTTCCCTTTACACTTTGAATCTGTCACCAGTTAGGCTTTGGAATGGAATGGAAATCACCACCATAGAGGCCATTGGTGATGATCAACTGGATGGATGCATACTTGTGTCATCTTTTCTGTTATAAGAATGCATCAACAGTTAGCAGAGCTGTTCTGTTTGAAGCAGTACACCGTCCCATTCAGTGCAGAAAAGTAGAATGACAGTCAGATGAATCTTACTTCAGTGTAATACGATTTATTTATATTCCACCTTTTCCTTGCAGAATCAAAGCAGATTACTAGCAAAGGCAACAGAAAAATACAAAAATATATCCTCCCCCAATTACAGCACAATAATATAACAATAGAATAATAACACACCAAAAATCCAAAATACATCATGAAGAATACAAAGTAAAAAAAATGCATAACATGGCATAATAATAGTAAAAACATAACATGGCATAGCATAATAATCTAATAACCATCCCCAACTGCCCCCTGGCAACAAAACAGTTATCAAATATCAATTACATATCTGAAATAATAAAATTCTAGGCCAGTAAAGCCAGGTGTTATGGGGACATTGGAGCTGGCATTAGAGTCCTCCACCGTTATCCTCCGTTTACTGATGTTAAACTGGCTAGAGGTGTAGGAGAGGGGGGAGAAGACGCAGATAGGAGACCTTGGCGCCTCTCTTGCCACCTCCTTGCACAGTTGTAGTGCAGGTGAAAAAGGGCAATGAGGACAGCAGGGCAGCATTTTTAAGCTTGCTGCTCTCTGCCATGTCTCTGTCTGCAGCTGAGTCCTAGTGGTTTTGGGCAGGCACCCCCTCAGCTGAGGAGGTCTTCCTGGAAGACAGCAGGGCAGCTTCCTGGAGGATAGCAGACAGTGTTTTTAAGTTCTCTGCCATGCCTGCAGCTGAGTCCTGGTGGTTTTGGGCAGGCACTCTCTCAGCTGAGGAGGTTTTCCTGCAGGACAGCAGAGCAACTTCCTGCAGGACAGCAGGGCAGTGTTTTTAAGCTTTCTCCCATACCTCTGAGTGTCCGCAGCTGAGTCCTGGTGGTTTTGGGCAGGCACTCCCTCATCTGAGGAGGTCTACTTGGAGGACAGCAGGGCAGCATTTTTGAGTGTAGAGGTGGAGGATAGAATGGCATTTCTACTTCTGAAGATAGTAGGGTAATCTGATGGAGGCAAGGAAGGCCAGGTGACAACAGCTTTCTGCTTTAACAACTTGCTTTTCCCTCCCAAAATCTGCCACCTGAGGTGACCACCTCTTTCTGGGAGTCTGGGTAACAGAGGAGTAGGTACAATCCTGAATTTTATGCACACATATACTCACTGCCATTCTTCCCTTCATGGTCTGGGTTGGATGAGTCTCAAGAAGTACTTATGACAGGCCAGGTCATCAGGCCAAACTTTGGAATAAAGGGCAGGCTTAAAGAAAGCTAACTTTTTTGTGAATCAGTTAGCTTTACTGAGGCTTGTAATTACAAAGTATAAGATCAGCTATCTGCTTGAAAATGAAACAATAAAACCAACCTATGCTTATATGAGCTTATCCAGAGATCCTGGCAAGAAACACCAAGATGATCTAGAGTATGACAGATGAGACCTCTGCACTCCAGAGCTCCATAGAAAAGAATAGGCTCTCCTCACTTTTTTTTAATAGATCAATTTCTTTATGAGAAGATGACTATCCTGGATTAATCATAAAACTATCACATATTCTCATTTTTGCTTCACAGCCAGGAAAAATAACAGTAATATCATCTGTGGATTAGGACTGCTTAGTCAGGAGTATCTCAAGACCTAAAGTTTGGGGGATTATCCCCTGATGAAGTCATAAGGGATTTTTCCTGATGGACCTGAATCCAGTTGTTAATCACAAATAGAGCAGTTCCACTTATAAAGTCTATAAGAAATGATGTGGAGAGAAATGGAATTTACCTCTCTGTTAATTCATTATTCAACAATTGATTCAGTGGGTATACTTTGATTCAGACTAATTAACAGGATTCATGTCATGCTGTCCCTACCAGTGATTTAGGCCTGGTACAGACTGGCGCTTTGTGCCGGCCTGGGGCCGATATTAGGGCCCTGTAGGACTGGGCATCCATATGCGCCAAGCCTTTCAATCAGTGCCTGTGTGCCATCTTACCGCCGCCCCGTCCACACGGGGCACAGCATTGTGGTGCACAGGCATCTGTAAAATAGGTGTCATGGCACTGCATCATGGTGCTTATGATGCATCAAAAAAGAAGCTGGTCTAGGCAGCTCCTTTTTAGGGAGTGTGTTGGTGCTGCGCCATGAGGCTGGCACAGCACCGATGAGGGGCAAAAATGGGTGGCATGGAGCCACCTGTCTGTATTCCCCTTAATTCATGAGATGGGATGATTGGACTTGTAATGCAAGAAATGAAACTTTTCAAAGCACTGTATGTCCTAATATATTACAGCTGTGGGGTAGTTGCACCTCCTAGAAATCTGGATCTAGATACCATGGCCTGTTACAGACTGCCAAAATAAAGCTGCTTCGGGTCTCTTTGGAGGTATGCTATTTAAATGATGCATGGGTCCTAAGAATCCGGAAGCTGCACCAAAGCTGCACTCCAGTGCTTAGGAATAGAGTGTGGCTTTGGCGCGACCTCTGTACTCTTAGGACCCACGCATCATTTAAATAGCATACCTCCAAAGAGACTCGAAGCAGCTTTATTCTGGCAGTCTGTAACAGGCCCATGTTTTATTAGTTAAGGTTGATCAACAGAAGCACATGAGATATATGGAAGCAACATATTGTAAATCATCATGTATGCTTATAGGATTCATTCATTTAATTATTACTAGTGTGATGTAGACCTCATGACAGATGAAGCAATTATAGTATGTTTTCAAAACCAGCCACTGGGCTATTGAAAATATTTATGAAGAAAGAATCCCAATGAGATTGGATAGTTGTATCATTTTTAAAAAAGAGTCAGAGTTTTAGAATTAGTGTCATAATATTGTATACTAGAAACAGTTTTTCTGATCCATCTTGGTTCTCCTGCATTGTGGCAGTTTAAGCTGACTTCAAAATTTTCTTATTTTGTGATAAAATACATGTATATATGATATATGAAATACAGCACAGGAAATGTCTTCACTGCAAGTGTTCTGGGATGTTTGTTCTAGGTGGCAAAACTGGTCAAGATTGCTAGTGCCAGCTAGTTATGCTTTGCAGTACTGCAGTTTGCTGGCTGCAGGACATTCAATCACAAGTGTTGAAGGAGGGTACAGATCACCCATCCAGAGTTGGCTGACCTTCTCTGTGGTCTGGGATTTGGACATGATTCCAGAGATTTCTGGAGGTGCCTAGATATCTAGCCACCCTACTATGGAGCCATTCTCCCAGATGTGTGTGTGTGTTGGGAGAGGGGAGCAACTGAACAGTATTGTTTTCAGGCAGAACCTAGATCTATCGTATCCCAGAGGGGCAGTATAAAAATGAAGTTGATTTAATAAAATGATTGAAAACAGTTCTTTACAAAAAGCATCAGATGTTTGGGCCTTTGTCTTCTTCATCAATGTCTATTGGAATGGAAATGATAAACAGCAACCACTGTCAGTTATAGAACACGCACGTACACATTTTTTCATTGAATATTCATTCATTGATTCCATCTCTTATGATTCTATGAACTCTCCTCTTCTACCTTCTACAGCTTCAAATTACTCATGACTTCTTTGGGATGTAAACCTTGTGAGAAAACAAGAAAATTAAATTACTAATGTCCACAGAGTGTTTGCTAAGGCTGTATTCCCATGTATGCTATTTTGCAAATATTCTCTGCCTGTGTGAGTATATAGCACTGCACAGATCTGACATTTTAACTTGTTTAAAGAGTCACACACACTGCCTTACGGCTTTATGGCTAATTTCTAACATAGTTTAAACTTAAGAGTCTATAAGAAATGATGTGGAGAGAATGAATACATAGGTATTCTCTCCTTTTGCTAATTAACTTGATAGCTACTCCAGTCCTAAAGGTCAGGATAAACACTAGGTCTTTCTAGGACATAGTTTTTTTATGGGTTTTTTGGGCTATGTGGCCATGTTCTAGAAGAGTTTAATCATAAAACTGGGTTAATCATAAAACTATGCTGAGAAACTTTTCCAAAACATGGCCACATAGCCTGAAAAACCCACAAAAACTATGGATGCCGGCTATGAAAGCCTTCGATTTCACATCTTTTTAGAGCTTATTAGGCCATGTACCTAGGACCAAGGGGAAGAAAGGAGATACTAAGACATTACACTCTGGGATATTCAGATCCATCTCTTATGGCTCCTCTTGATCCAATAACATGGGGGCAGTAGATACACTTTCAGTGTTAGAACATCTCCTCTGGATTGTGCAGGAATCATCTAGTAGTTGCTGGACCTTTATTTCTGATAGATGTTCAGGACCAAGAACAACTGAAGCAACTGTAGGAACTGCAGCTGAGAAAAGAAGTTCATCTTGGTATGATACCCAAGAGTCTTGTAAGAAATAGTCCAGCTAATATCACTCCTCCCCATCTCTCTCATCTTCATTTTTACTGATCCAGTATGCTATGCTGACAAAGAAGATCTAGGGTCTGAATAGGCCAAAATAAAGCTGCTTCAGGTCACTTTGGAGGTATGCTGTTTAAATGACACACACATTTTAAGGCCCAGCCTCTTAGGACTCATGCAGCATTTAAATGGCATACATCCAAAGTGATCTGAAGCAGCTTTATTTTGTCCTGTCTGTTCGGGCCCATAGATATTCTTTCTCTAAAAAGGTCATTTTGCCTAACATACCTGGAAGCAGCATACCTGGCACAGATGGGCTTTCCTTAATAAGTTCAGCTAGCCAATACAATCTTTTTTTCTATTGATTGGCATGGAAGCCACCAACCACCACTGCTCTTAAGTACTGATTGTTATAGTTTCTGTGAACACCTGATTGTAGCTAATGATATGCCAGGCTTTTCAAATATCATACTGTTCAAGTCCTGTGTTAAAATATACAATCTTCCCTCTTAAAAATGTATTTCAAATTTTGAGATCTTCTCCTTTAACTAAAGAAGTAGGGAATGTTCTCATGACCTTTAAAAAGGTAGTGTTAAAAAATAAATCCCTGGTGGCAATTGCCAGTGCACCGCATGTATAATGTTATCAGTGCTCACACTGCTTTAATGACTGTCAAAAGCACCCTACAGGTTTGTGGAATACCTGCTCAAAGAGTTGTTTTGCACTCACGTAACAGTTACTTAAATGTGTTTCTCACTGCATTAAGTGGGTTAATTCTTCAAACATTGATTCAAACCCTTAAGGGTAAACTCTGATGTGAATTATAGATAAGTAGGAATCTTAACAGGAGAAAACCTTCTTATATGCTAGGAAAGGAAGTTGATGAAATTATGCTATTTTTCTTATATAAAATTCTTCTTGTTGCTGCCTCACACCAATTGATTGGCCACTGTTCTTATTCTTGCAAGTATTTCAGATTTGTGTTGGAACACAATTGAAACATACTTGTATTCCACAATTGAGCCCTTAGGTTCTGGGAGTTTTAGTGCTCACCCTGGACTGGACCTCTCTATTGTTCTGACATCCTTGGATAGCAACATGAGAAGGGTGGACTGTAGAACCATGGAACTATTGTGAGTACGTTTGAGGCAAATTTATCAATTTGAAACTGATAGGTTCAAGTGGATTAACTTTACGTTCCCCTTCAAGCTTCCCTAGCTTTCCAGATATGTTGGACTGGAACTTCCAGTATATCCTGTCTGTATGGCCATGTTCACTGGGATTGGTGGATAATGTAGTCCAAAACATCAGGAAGACAAAATTGTAATTTAAGGCTT
>NC_056522.1:328827827-328881277 GCF_019175285.1 Sceloporus undulatus | reverse complement strand
ATTATTATTATTATTATTATTATTATTATTATTATTATTATTATTATTATCATCCTTTATTTATATAGCACTGTAAATTCCCAGGCTCTCATAACTTGAAGGCATTTTTCTCATTTCTGAGCATGGCAGGTTCTCATATATTTGCCAGAGAACCCACTGAGATTGCAATCCAATTATTATAAGTAAATAAAAACTCTGTTTCCTTCTCTTGCATCAGGTTTGTTATGTAAACTAGCTAAGACAATGTTCCAGCTTACACCCTGATTTCACAACTAAGTTTGCTCTCAAACTGCTTTCTTTTCCAACGTTGATAGCACTGGATTTATCCACATTAGTGTATCATATCTGTACCTGGATGAGAAATGATTAATGGCTGCTTCCCCAAGTGAAATTCACAGGCAAAGCTGGAAAAAACATCTCCGAGTGCCTCCTTAATAAATTGTGCAAAAAGAAAAATCTGGAGATTGTATATGTTTAGCCCATACCAAAAAAGAAAAGGCCTATAAACTCTACCTCCATATAGGCTAGGTTTATTATATATTTCAAAAGCAATTTCAAAAGCTTCAGAATTATGCTCCTTTTCAGCTTCTAAGAGAACTTCGAGCAATAAAAGGAGAAAAGTAGCCTCGAAAGTTCATTTTCATATAGATTTATAGAAAAAGTGCTTTGATGTCTCCCGCATTCCCTTGCCAGTTAAAGTAGGAACTTCTATTAAATTTAACACTACCTCCTTCACTCCTTTTCTCTCTGCTTCTCTCACTAGTTTTCAGCTTGCCTCCCACCCTTTGTGCTTCAAACCTCATTTATCTTTTATGAGTGCTGGGCATCTTGCCACAATAATGCTGTGAATAATACAAGACTCCTGTAACCATTCAGAGTTTTTTTACTTTTCTTCCTCCTAATCAACATATCGTGTTATTGACTTTTTCATTCATGGAGGTGCCACAAATGATCCAATGCTTATAAGCACTGCAGCATGATGGCGATAACCCAACTTTTGGGGATATATTATCTGCTATGAATACACAAGCCAGTCTCCTCCCACAACTATGGTGATTTTGGGACAGCATTTAAAGGTGCTGCAAATCACTCATGTCTATAGACTGCAATGGTAGTGGCCATATGGACACAAATGGTTTCTTTTTGTCTTTTGAGAAATTCTATAGAATTTGAATTGTGGGAAACCAGAAAATAATAAGCACTAGTTAATATTTTCAGAACTATGGCCATATCTGTTACCTTTCATATATAAGTAGTTCAGATACTGCATTACACAAATGTAGCATTCCACTAAGTAAGTATTTTTTATTAAGTATTCTTTTTATTAAGACTGAAGACTCACACTTGGTGCAGGTAAACAGTCTCTGAGGACTACAAATTGCCCACCCCAAGTTGCTGGAATAACTAAACGAAGAATACAGCTGATCCTATGCACAGTCACCTTAAAATGGTGGAGACATGTGAAGGCTTTTAGGGACCTTTTAACACATCAGAGAACATGAAGACTTCCTGGACAAAACAGAGAGCAAATTGATCCTGCAGATGGCTGCTCTCAAATTGGTATGTTTCCATTTTCTTTAACAAATGTGATTACAGGAAGAACAAGGATCATGTGATTATGTCTGAAGTGAAAATAATGTATTATAAAGGAGTCTGTTTACAACTATCTGGATAACAATGTGGTGATTAGTAGGAGTCAGAATAGATTTGTCAAGAAAAAATCCTGCCAAACTAATCTTAATCAGGTCAGTAGATTATTAGAAGGTAGAAATGCTGCAGTTCTACATGAAATTTTGATTAGCAAACTGATTAAATGTGGAATAGATGGAAACACTGTCATATGGTTCCATAATTGATTGGAAAACTGTGTTCAAAGAGTCATCATCAATGGCTATACTTCAAAGTCGAGGGAAGTCCCAAGTGGAATGCTGTAGGATGTTCTGGGGGTGATACCCTTCAATATTTTTTATCAATGACTTTTATCAATGATGATGGGTTAGAAGTAATCCTTATCAGGTTTACAGATGATGCAAAGCTGGTAGGGGTAGCTAGCACACTAGAAGATAGGAACAGAATGCAAATAGGCCATGATAAACTAGAAAATTGAGCTGAAACGAATAGAATGAACTTCAATAACTAAATAAATAAAATAATGCAAAATTCTACATCTAGGTCAAAAAACCCAAATGCATATCTATAGAATGAGGGATACTTTGCTTGGCAGAACAACATGTGAAAAGGACCTTGGGATAATTTTTGATCATAATTTGAACATGGCCCAGCAATGTGAAACTGCAGCAAAGAAAACAAATGATATTTTATCCTGGATGGCCATCTGTCGGAGGTGCCTTAATTGTGCATTCCTGCACAGCAGGGGGTTGGGCTTGATAGCCCTTGAGGTCTCTTCCAATTCTATCATTCTATGATTTTAAGAGAAAGGTAGTATAAGTCCCACTAGATTTTGCACTGGTCTGGAGTACTGTGTTTATTTCTGGTCATCACATTTAAAAAAGGATATAGTAAAGTTTGAGCAAGTTCAGAGAAAGACAAAGATGATAAGAGGTATAGAGAACAAAACATATCAGAAAAGGTTGAAAGAGTTGTTTGGACTCATGAAGAGAAGACCAAAGAGTGACATGGCTATACCCTTTCAACATCTAAAGGCTTGTCACAGAGAGGAGGGTGCAAGTTTTTTTCTCTGTTGCCCCAGAGGGTAGGACCAGGCCTAATGGCTTTGAGTTACAGGAAAGCATATTTTGATTGAACATTAGAAGAAACTTCTTGACAATAAGGGTGGTACAAAAATGGAACCAATTACCTAGAAAGATGGTTGGGTCTCTTTCCCTGGGAAGAGGCTCGGCAGCTACCTGCTGAGGATGCTTTAGCTGGATTTCCTGCACTAAGCAGGGAGTTGGTCTTGGTGGCCCAGAATCTCACAGCTAGCATGGTCAGTTATATATATTATCTCTTTCATCTTGTTATTGGCAAGGGGGCAGGAAGAAAGGGAAATTATTTTGCAGATGGAATAATCAATTATTTAATGGGTGAAATCAATGAAGATGTATGTAATACAACTATCATGATGAGTGTTAATATGCTCTCTTAACTTCTTACATTTCTACTGCAATTCATTTTCTTAAAATTACTAGAAATTTCAACCCTGGTATTCCTATGCTCAGTAGCATTGCATGCGTCACTATGAATTTAGGCATAGCATGCATTCATGACTGTTCCTGTTTGTGGTCTTAGTCACATACGTTCTCTTTCTTTATCTGTCAGTCTGTCTGCTTGCCCTCTATTTTGTAGTCTGCATTTCTCTCTCTCTTCTCTCCTTCATGTTTCAACAGCACTTGTTAACAAAGCCTTTCACCATGAGACACTATTAAACCTATAGTATTTATAAGTACTGTAAACTTGTTTTTTAATATTTATAGAGGAGATGAATATTGTTTTTATTTCTCTGCTAGATCCTGTGTGCATATATGGAGTGATGATGCAGGACTTGCCTGTGCATACTAATTAGTCTGCTTGTGAGATACATTACTATAGCTCACCTTCCCCAACACAAGCAAAGAAAAGATTAAAATTCTTTTTAAAGCAAGCTATAAATTTGTGAAGTCAAAGGGTTTCAGGGCCAGTATCCATAGATTTTTGTGGGTTTTTTGGGCTATGAGGCCATGCTTTAGAAGAGTTTCTTCTTGACGTTTTGCCAGCAGCTGTGGCTGGCAACTTCAGAGAATGCTGGCATGGAAGAAAGTGGGGTATATATACTGTTGGTTGAGGGGAAGTGATTTGCATGTTGATCTGTGTATTGTTCTATTGTTGAATAGCAAGGTCTCAGGGTGTCCCATTGTCTGCTGGGAAACCCCCCTCACCCTGAGTGGTTTTCATTTGCATAGGCTGGGTCTTGTTTTTGGTGTTTTTTCAAGGTTGATAGTCAAAATTTGTTTACTTCTTTCCTGCTGAAGGTTTTCTTCTTTCCTGTTGAAGTTGCTCAGGTGTTTATGGATTTCAGTTACTTCCCTGCACATTCTAACCTGATAGTTGTTGGCATGGTCCAGAATTTCAGTATTTTCAAACAGCATTTTATGCCCAGAATGGTTTATAATGTGTTCTTCTGCTGCTGATTTTTCTGACTGACCCAGTCTGCAGTGTCTCTCGTGTTCCTTGATTCGTCTTTGAACACTGAGTTTGGTGGTCCTTATGTAGACTTGTCTGCAGCTACACAGTATGCAGTAAACTCCTGCAGCTGTGAGAGGGTCTCTCCTGTCCTTTGCTAAGAGCAGCAATTGCTGGATTTTCTTGGTCAGTTTGTAAACCATTTGGGAGATTGTGCTTCCTCACTACTTTCTCTATTCTGTCTTGACTCCTGTGATGTATGGTAAAAATACCTTCCCTTTGGGTGGTTGTTTATCTTCACTTCTATGGGTTTTTCTGAGTCTGGCTGCCCTTCTGATGTCTGAGCTGGAGTAAGCATTAGCCTGTAAAGCCCAGTCTAGGTGCTTCAATTCATCTTCCAGGAAATAGGGTTCAGAGATCCTTTTGGCCCGGTCTACCAGTGTTTTTATTGTGCTTATTTTTTTTTGGCCTGGGTGATGGTTGGAGTTCTTGTGTAGGTATCTGTCCATGCATGCAGGTTTTCTGTATACTGTGTTGCCCTGGTGGCGCAGTGGTTAAATGCCTGTACTGCAGCCACTCACTCAAAACCATAAAGATGCAAGTTCAAGACCAGCAAAAGGGCTCAAGCTCGACTCAGGCTTGCATCCTTCCGAGGTCGCTAAAATGAGTACCCAGACTGATGGGGCAAATTAGCTTACAGCTGTAAACTGCTTAGACACTGCTTGGACGGTATGAAGTGGTATATAAATGAAGCTTGTTTGTTTGTTTGTTTTTGCCCAAACGTTGGTTCGGTTTGGGAATGACCAGGACATCCAAGATTGGAAAAGTTCTTTCCTTTTCTTTTTCCATTGTGAATTGGATGTTTGAGTGGATGTTGTTGAGATGGTTCAAACACACAGTCAGACATTCTTCCAATCAGCTTTGATGTGGTTTCCTTGTTCACCAAAGTCCCCATAATAGACACCATGGCACTCATATGACAATTTATTTCCAGAAGACATCACAGCCCTATTTGAACATTGCCTCACCACAAGTTACTTCCAGTGGGACAATGATTTTTATGAGCAGAGATTTGGGGTAGTCATGGGAAGCCCTCTGAGCCCCGTGATAGCAAATGTCAAAAAGCAAGCACTGGAAACAGCACCAAAAAAAGCCTACAACATGATTTTGACATGTGGGCAACACTTTCACCATCTGGAAGCATGGGAAAGAAAACATCTGACCATGTTTTTGAATACAATTGTGATGCCCAGAACTGGACACAATATTATTTACTTACTTATATCCCACCTTCTCCTGATATAGAATTTCAAGGTGGCACACAACAAATGTAAAGTCATATAACTTAAAAACAATACAAAAAAACATTAAAAAGTATAAATATAACATTTAAAAATAAACAATTCATATATTTAAAAATAGTAAATACTAAAATAGTAAAATGTTTTTTAAAAATGCAGTACAAACCTTAATATCTAAATTGTATAGAATTTAAAAGTCCAAATTTCTTAGTATGAAAAATTCTGAAGTCATAAAAATGTTTTTACCTGCTGGCAAAAGGAGAGCAAAGAAGGGGTCATTCTAGCCTCTCTAGGGAGTGAGTTCGAGTCTAGGAGCAGTCACCACATAGGCCCTCTCCCTTGATCTCACCAAACCAGAGTGTGCTGAGTCAGAGTGATGGGCCTCTTTTGATGATCTTCTAATTGGCTCATAAAGGTAGATAGTCCTTAAAATAACCTAGATCCAAATAATATAGTGCAGGGATGGCAAATCTTTTAGAGAACGAGTGCCCAAACTCAGTGGTGACAGGGTGAGGAGGGACTACTAGGGTTGGGACTTCCAGGGGCAGGACATCTGCCTTCTGGGGTGGGGTGTCTGGGGGCAGGATTTCTGCCTTGCCCCCCACCTGATGAAATTTGCCAAGAAAATTCCATGATATTTTCACTTTAGGGTCACCATAAACAAGGATGTAGCCAGGATTTTAGGAAGGGGAGGTCCAGACTAAGTGCTGCCATTATAATGGGGCTTGGGTGCGGCGGCGCAACAGCACGCACCATTCATTTTTTTTAATGGAAAGGGGGGTCTGGATCCCAAGGACCCCTCCCTTGGCTATGTCCCTGCCATAAGTCTGAAACGACTTGAAAGCACCACACACACTGGTCACACTGTCTCAGCCTTAGAGGATGGCAATGGAAATCCCTCTGTGATGAAGCTTGCCCCATGATAGTTTCATCTTAGGGTCACCAGGAACGACTTGAAGGCGCATTCGCACGCACACACATTTATACACACACAAGGCACACTCTCTCAGCCTCAGGCTAGCAATAACAACCTCCCCTCCCCCCAATTAAACTTGCCAAGAAAATTCCATGATAGTTTCACGTTAGGGTCACAATAAATCAGAAAGTACTTGAAGGCACCATATACACAAATCACACTATGTCGTCCTCAAGGGATGGCAAAAGAATACTCCCTTCCACGCCTTCTCCCACCTCCCTGTGCCTTTAACTAGCTCTGAGAGCCAGTTAAAGGTATGGGAAGGGGGGGGGGGGAGAACAGGTGCATGCCTGCCCCTTCTTTCCACTATCTTCCTCTGCCTTTAACTCGCTCTGAGAAGCTAGTTAAAGTCATGGGATGGCGCAGGAAGAGGGAGAACTGGCACATATTGGCTTTTTCTCTTCCCCCATCCTCATGTCCCTTTAACTGCTTTCTCAGAGACAGTTGAAAGGACAGGAGGGCAAAGAGGAGGAGCCAGTGCATGTGCCAGCAGAGAGGGCTCCATGTACCAGAGATGGCACACATGCCATAAGTTCACAACCACTGATATAGTGCTTTATAAAAACAGCACTTTGAATTATGCCTAGAAGTGAATTGGCAGCCAATGGAGCTATTGCAACAAGGATGTTGTATGCTTCCTGTAGCTAGCTCCAGTTAAAACCCTGGCTGCAGCTGTTTGGGTAATCTGATGTTTCTGAGCACTTTTCAAAGGAGCCTCATATAATACACATTAAAGTAATCCAAATGCATTAACTTTACTGTGTGAAAGCACTCCTGGTGATGCTGATACTCCAGGCTCAGAGCTGAATCCAAAAATATTCCCCAAAATGCAAATCTGAATTTTCAGGAAGAATGTAACCCCATCTAACACAGATCGAATCCCTATTCCCAGATAAGGAGCACTTCTGTCTTGTCTGGATTAAGCTTCAATTTGTTTGCCTTCACCCAGTCCATTACAGCTGCCAGGCACCTGTTTAGCACAGGAACAGCCTCCTTGGAATTAGATGGAAAGAAGAGATAAAACTGGATTTCATCAGCATGGTGGTGACACTTTACTCCAAAAGTCTGGAAACATCTCCCAGTAGTTTTATATAGATGTTAAAAAGCATTAAGGAACAAGACTGAACACTGATGGACTTCCCAGGCCAATGCCAAGGAGTTGACCAGCAATCCTCCAGCACCACTCTCTGAAAATGCTTCTCCAAGAAAGAATGGAGCCTCTGTAGAACAATACCTCAAAGCTTCATCTGAAGGACACCGACCATGGTTGATGATATTGAAAGCCACTGATAGGCCAGCAGAATCAACAGGAATACACACATCCTGTCCAATTCCCTGCATAGGTCATCTAACAAGCTGACCAAAGCTGTCACTGTCCCATAATTGGATCTGAAACCAGACTGAAATGGATCTAGACAATCCATCTCATCCAAGAATCCCTGGAGTTGAAAAGTTACCACATGCTGTAGTACTTTTCTAAAAAGGAAGGTTGGAAACCCATAGTTATCTAGTATGGAACCAGGGAAGGGGTCCCCTCCCCACCACCAGAAGAGGTCTTGCCACAGACTCCTTCAGGTGTGTTGAGACCTTGTCTTGTGGCAAAGAGAGATTAATCGCTTTGCTTACACACTCAACTAGTCCTCCTCTGACCTGTTTAATTTACCAGGAAGAGCAAAGGCCTACCACCTTTGTGGTGGTTCTCACCTGTCCAAGGATCCTACCCACATCCATAGGCTGCACAGATTGAAAAGTATCCATCAACACTGGACAAGCCAAGCAGGGGCCTATGTTACATCCACTGGAACTGTATCAATTCAGTACTCCAGGTGAGGTCTGACCAAAGCAGAACATATGTGTCTCTTAACCTGGATACTATACTCCTGTTGATACAGCCTAGAACTGGTCTGGCTTTTTGACAGCTGTATCACACTGTTGACTCATTGTCAGAGTCTGATCTAAGCCCCTCAGATGCTTTTCACTAGCACTGCTGTCAAATGATGTGGGTTGCCTCCAGATCTAAACCAAACATCATAACAGGGCCCAACAGTGACTGCAACAGAACTTTCTTCAGCTCTCTTTTCTCCTACAGCCTTCATTGTTGCTTCTAAATCAGTGATGGGGTAGTTTTTGGCATTATGTTTGTGTAGTTGTGGTGTTCTCTCTTCCCAGTGCTACTGACATGACCAGTTTTATCAATAGAAACACTTTTTTGGGATAATCATATTTGAAAGATTATCCAATAAGATTCCGTACTATCAGGAATCTTAATCAGTTGTAGAAGAGTATCCAAACACAGTTTACAAAATAAAGGGGAGAGATTTTTGTATGTATAAGTGACAAAGGCTGTATCTATTCTGCAGAATCAATGCAGTTTGACACCAGTTTATGGCTCAATGATATGGAATTATGGGATCTGTAGTTTTGTGAGATATTTAGCCTTCTCTGTAAGAGAGATGTGGTGCCACAACAAACTGCATATCCCAGGATTCCATGGGATGAAGCGATGACAGTTAAAGCAGTGTCAAACTGCTTTAATTCTGCAATATGGCAGCAGCCAAAGAGAATCTACAGTGACTCCTTAAGTGTGGTAGAAAAGGCTATGGAACATGCATATATATTAACAGATAGATTCTTTAGTGCAGAAATAAGGATAGTGATGAAGCCAGCCAAGTGATTCCGAGAAGGTTTAAGAAATCCAGCTGATACAGGCATTTCCACAATGAAATAAGTAGACTGATGAGCTACATAGATTGAAAATATAATCTGAAGATATTTACACTGCATCATCAAGTATTTTACATATGTCAAACTTTACCTTTGCAAGGAAGATAAAGGTGATGATGATAAATTGACTGAGTGATACACTGATGATGATAAATTGCAATGTTTGAGAATAAGCAAAGTGTTTGCTCTTGTTGTCTGTTAATGACAGTTTCCTTTTTAACTGGGAAGACTGATAAAATGAACCATGGCACAGCTTTGAGGGTGTGAGCCCCACTGACCTCAATGAAGCTCACTTGTGAGTGAACATACTTAGGATTGAACTACATATTCTAGAATCTGGATCAGAGGAAGTTTTCCTTTCTCCATAAAAACTCGAAGCTACAGCTTTTTTCTTGATGGGAAAAAGTCCTCCTCCTCTTCCTACTCCTCTTTCCAGAAGACAAGAGCTGATTTGTGGTTTAGTTTCCAACAGTATGCAGAAAACTCTTGCTGAATGATCACCTTGTTACTGTTTCTACTGACTCAGCCCATATACTAGGTTAACTCACATTAACATTAATGGGAGCAGTGTGGCTTCATCTGAGTGCCTCCCACAGAAAATGTATGTCAGAGCCCTGAAGTATTTGCCTTGAGTCTTATTTACAGCTCAGACTGTTATTTGGTGCATGCTTGGGGTGAGTTGAGAGGGGAGGGAGATAGAAAATCCTGTCCTATATTTCATCTTGGGAAGTTTCAATGCCCCTGTTTTTTTTTAAATGACACTTCCAGTTGGCAAGACAAATAATGTTTTCTAACAGACAGTGTAATCTTATACCAGTCTACTCACAAGCAAATTATATTGTTCACAACAGAACCTACTCCTAGGCAAATGTGTCTAGGATTACTTCACTGCAGATGTGCATACTGCAACTTTTTTTTTAAACAGTGTCTTGTGGTCCTATAAAGTTAAATGTGTTTGATTGTAGCCTATAGTTTGGTAGGCACTTGTTGTCAGATGCATGAATCACTACCT
This sequence comes from Sceloporus undulatus, assembly GCF_019175285.1. NCBI lineage: Eukaryota > Metazoa > Chordata > Lepidosauria > Squamata > Phrynosomatidae > Sceloporus > Sceloporus undulatus. Next base: position 328,871,145 of record NC_056522.1, on the reverse strand, counting down.
CTGTTGGCAGATTATTATACATGTACTTAGGCAAATGGTTGAAGGAACTGTTTTCAGCTTATGATTCTGTCTTCATGAGCAACTGACAGCAGTGCAGACACACTAGGTGGCTCAGCAGGATGCATTTCAAACAGCTGTCCCACATCAGAACAGAGGACTCCAGCAGACAATCCAGAGCAACTCATGAGGTATTTTAATTCACTTTGAGGAGAATGTATCCTTGTTCTGATACTGAACAGGCTGGACATTGTTTATTCTTTTTGCACCAGAACCAGGGTTTGGACTGTGAATCTTCCAGTCTGCCCACTGAGAGGACTGGGGAGGCCATTTTATTTGGCCTATGCAGCCAAGGTGTGTGTTGGAAACAGATTTGCCACAGGTACAGAGCATTGCAATCTGGAAGAGCTGGTATAAAAAGGAACAGTAAAAAGTTGCTCCTACCAGAGGCTGAGTTGGACACTATGGCAATGGCCCAGATTGGAACTGGGCCTGTGCAGTTGCTGCAGTCCTGCACCAGTCAGAGGCTGACGAGGACTGGAGTGGCCAGAGGCCACTCCAAGCTGCAGATCTGCATAACCCCATCATCAGTTGCCCCCTCTATCTGAGATATGTCAGAATAGTGCAGTCCTAGCCACATCTACTCAGAAGTAAATCTTATTTAGTGTGATAGGCCATTGTTATTGTTAATTGCCCTTGAGTCAACCCCAACTCATGGCAACCTCATCAATGAGATATATCCAGAGCCCTTGCTCTTCACTGCTTTGCTGAAGTCTTGCAGAGGCTTGTGGCCTCTTTGATCGAGTCTAACCATTTGGCATGTGGTCTTCCTCTCTTTCTACTGTGCTCTATCTTCTCCAGCATCATTGTCTTTTCCAGTGATTCATGCCTCCTCATGATGTGGCCTAATTATGACAGCCTTAATTTAATCATCCTTACTTCAGGGAGAATTCTAGAACCCATTTGATTTGTTTTAGGACCTATTTATTTATCTGATCTTGGTCAACCACAGTATCCTCAGCACTTCAGTAATTGCTGCAGCCGGGTGACCAAATGCACAAACTGCAAAGGAGGACAAGGCACTGCAAAATGTTGGATATTCAAGAAAAATGTAGGACATTGTCAAATAAAAGTTTAAAAGAATAATGTAAATAAATATGGTTTAAATGACTGCTTTCATTTGTAGTTTTCCCATTTGCTCTCTCATCTCTCTTGCTTCTTCATCAGCCCAAATCACACACTTTCACCTGCACTTCCCCTTGGTGTAGCTGACCTGCTTCAGCAACCCAGATCTTCCTTTCCTTTCCACACTTCCATCAGAAAAAATGCACATACATAAACAACAACACCACAGTGTCAGTGACTGTCACCCCTTCCTCTCCCTCAATTTCTCTGCAGCCTTCAACCTTGCTGACTCCTTCCCCTTTCCTTTGCCTCTCCAATGAAGGCAACAGTTTTTCTGTAGTCATTAGGGCACATTGTTTCACACTAAATATTTTGGTCATGTTTATTGCTTAACAAAAACTAACAAGCCTTTTGCAGCAGCAGCAGCAGCGATAAATCTGTGATCTATCTCTTGCTTGCCTGCTGAGGCACTAGATGACAGGTTTTATGGCTCAACATAGAGGACATTTTGGAATTCCTCACAGACCCCCAGCAGAAATTTGAAATGTAAGACATGTCTGGGAAACACTGGACTTCTGGTGACCCTGTGCTGCAGGTCTCTGTTGATTTCTGCTAGTAGTATTGTGCTGTTTGTATATCTTAGGTTGTTCATCTTTCTGTCCCGAAACTTAACTTTTCCTGCCTCTGAGTCTAAGCCTGCTCTACATATATTTTCTGCATACAGACTACATAAAAAGAATGATAGAATGAAGCCTTGCCTGACCCCTTTTCCAATTGGAAACCATTCTGTTTCTCCATACTCAGTTCTGACAGCAGCTGATGGGTCTTACTCCCAGGCAAGTAGATATAGGGTTTCAACTTAAACTGCATTTATTTACCATCTCATATAATTCTGATGTAGTTTGCATATTCACTTGATAATGTTATATGGAATAGTTCCAGCTATTTCCTATCCTATGCTTCAGCTGCATTCTGTCTGTATACTTTTTCCTCACCCACCCACCCTCAGTCTGTCTGGCACCAATCTTGAGTGTGAAATTGATGAAGGAAAATAGAAGGCACACAACTTAGAAATAGCTTCCACTTAGTCCACACACATTCTCCAATTTGTTTGGTTCTTACAGACACACAGAATGCCTGTCAGCATAAGCTGATGTTTAAATACAACAGGTGTTTGCCACTTGCAATTTCTTTTCCTTTTCCTTTTGCAGTGATCAAAGGGGAGCACTGACAATGATATTTTAATTTCATTTGTTCAAGAGGAAGGAACCATTTCTATTTCGCTGACAGTAAAGGTGTCAAATTAGTGAAGCAGAGAAACTAGAAGAACCCATGCCTCGGGTTTTATTTGGCAAAGGTTCTATGACCAAAGCCCTTATTTTAGTGCACTGATTGATTTTGATGTGGTTTCAACTCCACTAGATGCCAGATAAAACCATTTTCCTTTGTGTGTTTCTTATTGTCTCCATATTTACAGTAAGCATGCAACCAATCCAAAGATACATGCTTTTACATATGCACTGATTTCAGTAGGAGAGAGCTAAGCACATCTTTAGATTGCCCCAGATACGCTTTCTAGCCATTTCACAGATGACAATAAGAGTCCTTCTAGCTTTAGGACAAGTGAATCCTAGATTGATTCTCAGCATTCTCAACACCAATACAGATCAAATCCATACAAAACCGTGTGTGTGTGTATGTGTATGTGTGTGATATTTTGAAATAATTTAATCTTTGAAGTTTAATTTAAAATTAATTAAAAGACAGAATATGAAAATCAACAAAACAGTGTGTCACTAAAAGCTCATTGCAGTCAGTACCTGAAAGCCTCAGGAATAGGCAAATTTTCACTTGCTAGCTGAAGGAGAACAAGTCATCCTAGCCTAGAGAGGGAGTTCCAAAGCTTGGGAGCAGTTGCTGAGAAGGCACTCTCCTTTGTTCCTGCCAAACAGCCCTATTGTACAGAATTTTGGGATTTGTAGTTTGGTGAAGGTACCCCTTTTGAAGAAAAGCTTTACAGCCTTCTGGTACAGAATTCCAAGTACCTTATGAAAATACAAAATTCCAAGATATCATTTAATAGAGCCAAAGAAATTAAGGTGGTATCAAAGAATTAATTTGTATATTGTGGATACATAGTTTGGAATAGACAATTTCAGGAGATGATTGGCTTACAGTTCTAGTAGCCCCTGGAAAAGGTCCACTATGGTCTCAGATGGATCCTATAGGTGGCACCATATTGACAGTTCACTAAAGTCTGTCTCTAGTCTCATTTCTGATCATGCAAGTGTCAAGGTAAATCACCACTACATGCCAAATCAAGTGTGTATAATGAACATACATATACACCTGCCATTGTCCAGCCTGGAGTGAGTGAGGGGGCAGGCCCAGCACCATTGCGACTGTCTCAAGAGAAAGAGTCCTCCCTTCATGGCAACTGTCACCATCCAGCCTGGAGGGAGTGAGGGGGCGGGAAGGGGCTAATTTTGAATTTTTATTGTATTCTTTATGTATTTTTGTTACTGTAACCTGTAAATAAATAATTTATTATTATTATTATTATTATTATTATTAATTATACATTATTGCATGGCATTACTCTATTGCATTTATAATTTAGAGAGCATTGATCCTATTTCATCAGTGAGAAAAATTAAACCACAAACATAAATGGCTGATCCAAGATTTATTATTATTATTATTATTATTATTATTATTATTATTATTTATATAGCTCTGTAGATTTGCACAGCGCTGTACATAAAAACAACAAATATAAAAGAGTAAACCTGCCTATGGCGTACAATCAATGAATCATAGAATCATAGGAGTTTACCACACTGTTCCTGCGCGGTCCGTCCTCAGAATGGAACGGAAGGAGCAGGAATGAGTGCGGAATGAGTGGGGACGGATTTTACCGCAGACACCAGTCCCTCACTTGTTCCGTCCCCCCTCTCTTCCGTTCTTAATCTGTTCCGGGGGGGGGAGGGACAACAATTTTTGATAACTGTTCAGAACAGTTATCAAAAACCGTTCCCTTCTGGAACCGAATGAGCACGGAAGAGAGGGGGAACGGAACGAGTGAGGGACTGCTGTGTGCAGTAAAATCCGTCCCCCACTTGTTCCGTTCCCTTTTGTTCCATTCTGAGAATGTCCCTGAAGCCCAGTGCGTAAGCTTCCTAGAGTTGGAAGAGACCTCAAGGGCCATCCAATCCAACCCTCTACCATGCATGAATACACAATCAAAGCACCCCCAAGAGATGGCCATCCAGCATCTGTTTAAAAACCTCCAAAGAAGGCGACTCCACCACACTCTGATGCAGCATATTTCACAGTTGAATAGCTCTTACTGTTAGGAAGTTCTTCCTAATGAATAAAGGTGTTTGAATTTGTAAGAAGAAATGCAATCTAAATACCTCAGAGCTCAAACAAATAAAAGTGTCATGAATCCTCTCTTTGGGAAGTACTCTTCTGCTACATTGGAAATCTAAAAGAAATCTTATTCTCCTTTATAAAATAATCTTTGGCCAGAATTCACTATAATAATAATAATAATAATAATAATAATAATAAGAAGAAGAAGAAGAAGAAGAAGAAGAAGAAGAAAAAGAAGAAGAAGAAGATTTATATTCTGCCTTTTCCTTGCAGAATCAAGGCAGATTACAAAAGAAAGGCATCAAAAATACAAAATACACTAACCATCAAAAACATCACAGCAATATTATAACAATAAAGTAATTATACAAAAAATAAAAAAGAATATAGAGTACAAGATCCAAAATACATAGCATAATAATGGACACATAACATAGCATAATAATTTAAATGGCAATCCCCGGCACTTCCATGGCAGCAAAATAACTATCAATATCAAATTACATATGTTAAAACAACATCACATGACATAATAATCAAATATAACATAACATACTGGCAATATAACAATCCCCAACTCTCCCTCGACAACAAAATAACAAACAAGTACAGATTACATGCTCAAAATAGTTATATTAACAGTAATCTCCCTCAGCCTGTTGCCATCTCTCTCCATAGTTAATACACTAATAATAGTTTTTAAAAAAGTCCAGCCTAATATCCTGGTTCAGCCAGGAGGGCTCAGGTGTTTCTGTGCCAGTGGGGTGATGGTCTAGAGTAAACATTCAAGATTGGTTCATATTCACAATCCCTGTGTATTCTCTAGTTTAGGGAATATGGAGGTACTGTGAAAGTCCCCCAGATCCTCACTTATTCGGCAGCAGCTGCTATCAATGATGTGGGCCTTTCCCCCTGTTAATCAACAAGAAGTTATCTAAGGTCTGACTATGATCTTCAGTGCGAGAGGAAATTTCAAAGGGGCCCTGCTTTCTGGTTGTTGTACTGGAGATCACAGGACAGAGGAAACAGATCCCTGTTGCTCACAGTAGGTAAGTAAGGGATGGGGGTGTCAGGCTGGGGGACACTGTTCAGCTACATACATCATCTACAGATACAGAATTACATCCCTTCTGTAATGGTACAGAATTACAGACCTTTTTATTATAAATTCAATTATTTATATTTATATCCTATCTTTTCTCCAATAAGCTTGAGATAGAATGCATATCTCCCTTCCTCTCACTTTATGTTCAGAACAAACCTAACTAATATCAGATAGAGTCTGGCCCAAGGATTCTAATGAATCCCTGTGGATTTGCCCCTGAACATCACAAGGTCTAGTTTTGCACTCTGACTGCTACACTACACTTGCTCCATCATCTTTTGGATTCTTCCACGTGCCCCAAAATTTCACCTCTTCCCAATTTCTTGTCACAGGAATACTCTTTGTGACTGTTCACCCCACTCACCCTTCCTTTCTGAAGGGGACATGTTATGGCGAGTTATGCCAGCACAAGCTTTCAGCCAAGCTGCTTGCTCAACCATGCTGAGAGGTCTCAGGTTTTGTGATGGCTGATAGTGGGCAAACACTGTGATATATGGAGGGTGACTTTGCATCTCAGTTCATCTGAACTTACAGGATTTGAGAATCTTGCAAGATCTCTACAGACTATGCATTCTGGTCTATTACCTGGCAGGAACATTTTTTGTGCTTCTCATTAAGAAAAAGTGACTGAACAACTGAGGTGCCTTGTTGGAAAAAATGTCAACTGCCTAAGATTTTCTGCTTTGCATGAGAGCAAGAAGACCAATACTATTTTTTGTTGTCATCTGCAGGCCTTTATACCACCTGATTTGCAATCCTGGACAGGTGTAGTGGCTCAGTGCCTACTCAAAGCATTTAGCATCACTCATTTAACCTATAATATGTGAGAATCTGTTCGCTTTTGCCTGTTACTTGTCATTTACATGTTCTCAGAGCCACTGGCAAAGCTGCTGTGGTGCCATGGAAACTTCACTAGTGTTCAATATTCAGGATGAGTGACAAAAACAGAGCTGCTTTTATCAAGGAAGAGAAATGCCATTTCAGTAAAATGCAATCGTTTTTTAAACAAGACCCTTCTCAAAGCTTTAAAATGTTTGATCACACAAAAGCCTAAGATATATGCAAATGGATGCTGTAAAATATATGTTTTCATAATATAGATATAGGCAGCTTCAGAAGTGAAAGCCCAAAGTGCTAATACAGTTTGGTTTCTTATACTGACAAGCCATAAATGAACTGATTGCAAATCTAGCAGCTTCTGTCCAGTAATATACCATCTAGGATTTAGCAGTTTCACAAATAATGTGAAAACTCTCTACCCTTTTCCTTGACAGTAAGGACTTTATCATCCGAGCCTTTTAAATCAGAATTAAAGCTGGATAATAGCAGCTTTAGCAACATGTATCACACGACATTTTCAGATGGTTGCTTCTGTACCTCCAAAGTGTGGTTAGGGTGTCCCTTGCCATTAATGGGGAACACCCATCAATAAGTTCCCAATCACACCACCATGGCATTAGTCCTCTGGTGTGATAAATTTGTCCAGCTGTGGTCATGTGGTCTCATTCTCCTCCTCTCTGTTTCGAAACAGGCTAGTTTCCTTTTTTAACCCCACTTTTTTCCTTTTCCTTTTTTTTTCTTTGTTTCATTAAACTACATTGCCATAATTGCTAAACTGCATTACAACTCAAAAATAAAAATATGAAAGGCATGCTGGGTAGGGCAATAAGGCAGGGAGGTGGAATTAAACGGGAGTCTGTGAAAGGCCGAGGGACCGTCAATGGCTGACACAGCCCCAGGCACGCTCTTGAAGGATGTGCAATATGGAGGGCTCCCAAACTGATATGTATTCATTTACTTTTTCTAACACTATCATGGCAAGAATGGGGTTCATGTGATAATATCCTAAGAACTCAGTGGATCTTATTCAGTGGTAGCCAGTGGCTTCTGTGTGAAAGGGTCATAAATCCACTCCAGATACGAATCTAAAGTTTTAACAGCTATCCAAGAAGCTAGACTCTATTCTCAAAATAGGGTCAGTACCATGCACAGCTGCTTTAAAGTTCAGACTGAGCAGCTTCACCACCATCATTGCTTGTCAGTAGATAGGAGGTACTGACTTCTGAAGATAAGGGATTCATATTTTGCAAAGAAGATGTTTTTCTTTCTTTTGTCATAGGAGCTATATACAGTTGGCCTAATCTCCATTGGCCTAATGTTCCCTTCAGCTAGGATAGCTAATGCATTCATTTGCTTATGGTTTGGATTAATTTCTGTCCTCTGTGTCTATGTCCTGTTTCACTGCAAGGTAAACTGTGCCAGAAACCGCTTATGTGCTCCCCAAAGGAGCACTAGTAAAATGAACAAGCAGAAGTTGGCCAACCTTACTGCAGTAATACCAGCATCAGCTTCCTTCTGCTTTAGGAGAGAGAAAAAGAAGCTGCATATTAGAACAGTGGCTGCCTGCAGAAGGAGCCAAGATAGTCATCTTTCCCTCCTCTTCCCCTGATATTTTCTCTATTTCATTACTCCAGTTTGTAGACTTAACCATTATTTACGTTTAATAACCTCTAAATTTAGGTTGAAAAAGTATATTTTTATTTAGTCTAGTTAGTTATTGTTTCTATAAGTAAATATATTATGTATAACATCTGTGGTGTTGCCTTCAATGGGCTGAGTGGAGAACCAGCCATTTTTGGTGCTTAGAAATTGCTATACAACAATCCTTCTTAAGATATCTGATGTGGGAAACCAACAATTCCTCCCACTCCCAATGTCCCAGGGACCTTTAACATGTTTCTTTCTATTGGCTACAATTGTTTCTTTTTTAGAATCTCCAGGGGCCAGCAGCCAACAGCTCATGGATTGTACCAGTCCATTGGCCACCACTGTGAGTCACACTTTTATAGAGAATGGAACAGGGCTGTCTCCAAAGAATTTGGGAGATATCTGTACTCCACTGATATCCTACATGCAACGCATATGAGTTACTGATTGGGCCCCATGGGTGGAGAAACTGTAAAGGAGGAGCTGTTTTTTGCTTGTTCAGTTCAGAAAGAGAGGGAAACCTGGAGAGAAGAGGAACTGCAATTGCCAGCAATAAGTGTTAAGCCCTTTCCACCATAAATAAGATAGTAGGATTTTTATATGCATTTAGGAAGGAAAAAAGGGTGAATTCCAAATAGTGGAACTTTTGTGATGTATTTGCATGGATTTTTAAATTTGTTTTAAAGGATTTTTAGGTTTACATCCAAGATTTCAATACAGCTGGTCAGCATGCGTAGATGGGTCCTACAGTTAAATCCTGCACTGGCAATCACTAGGTGCATAGAACCTGGAGACCATGGATATCTGTTCAGTCTAATAAATATATATTTTATATTTGAATTTAAATTGTGATTTTATTTGCAGTATCCATTTATATTGGCTCCATGGAATCCAGAATAAGGTACATACTCACAGAGTGAGAGAGGCTGGTTCTACACCCATGTTTGCTGTTCTGTTCTGTAAACAGGTCTGGTTCTAAATCATTGGGGCAGGGAGTCAGACACCATTCCTTCAGGTCCAACCCAAATACAGGGGCAGGAAAGTATGTGGCAGTCTGACCAGGACCTGTGGGGGAATCCTAGTGCTCTTTCCTCCATGTGACAAAGATCACATGGAAATACTGTTGGAATAAAGTTGGATAGTATAGATAATTTTTAGGACAGTTCTTGGGTGAGTTGGTAACTGAAGAGAGAAAAGAAAGACTGGGGAGCTTACAGAGTGGAAAAATAAACAAAGAGAATCCAGAGATGACTGTGTTAGACACAGAGCACTGTCCATCTCTGTTCTCCAGCATTTGTTTAGCACCAGCTCCATGGCTGTGTTTTGCAACAAAGCCTGATGCCTCCACCTCAGGCCTGAGATACTTTAAATGTTCAGCTATGTCTAACTCAGTTATTGTATTCTATCATCTCATTTTACTTAGAGACTTCCATTAAATCATGTGCCTACTTGAGTATTTCCTCATGTTTGAGCTGTGTCCCTGCTAATTAAATCCTGGTTGTTGTTGTTTGCTCTCATATTCTTCTCTCTCTGTACGTACATGCCTTCAAGTCACCCACTGACATATGGTAATCCCATGAATTCCATATAGTTTTTTTCCTGTACCATTCAGGCATTGCAGATGCTGGCAGGCTGAAGGCACTACACACTGGGCCCTTAGCATTCTCCTCCTACACACCCCTTTTCATCATTCTGCAAGAGGGTTCCTCCCATCTACAGGAGTCTTCTGTGTTCAGATTAGGAATCTTTGCATGTCTGTATGCTGATACTCATCGTATTTTGCATGTTTGCTGACTTTCTGTTCAGTTGCTTTTCCACTCCCAGTCTCTTTCTGCCTCACTCTAACCTGAAGCTGTTTTTCTCATCTCTCTCTTGCCTGCTTAAGACAAGTGTTTGACTGTGCACAAATAATTTTATGTCATGCTACTTTATATGTTTTACAAAGAAAACTAATTTTGCTTCTTTCTCTGCTAGAAAGAATATGGGTAGATGGGTGAGAGTGGAATTGATTCTTGTTCAGGTTCTGCTTTGTCGATTGATTATTCTGATTGAGAGATCCACTGCTATCACTCACGTTCCCCAACATTTTGCAGCAGAGGGATCCTGTTGGAGGAATGAAGGTGCTAGCAGCTGTTGTTGATTCTTGCTTCATCTGAATTCTTCAAAATATTTTTTCCATGGTGCTGGAGAGAGACGAATAGAGAGAATCGGGAAATTAGCAGCCAGAGACGTGTTCTGATCCCTCTTTATGTCCACAAGAGAATTCTGAGAAGAAATCAACTCGCAGAATTGAAGCTAGATGAAATCAAATCTATAGTTAGAATCCTGTATAAACTACTTAGTTAAGTATTGTGAATACAAAATAGTTATGGATTAGTAAATCTAAATCTGTTTTGTATTCACAATTGCAACTTAAGTCATGACACTATTGCACAGTGAGGTAGACCTGAGTTGATTTACTTGGACTCAATTAAGACTCAAGCAATCAGCTTAAGGTGAAGAATCATTCTAAAAAATTTGAAAAGCTTTAGAAGGCTCCTCTGATGTGCAATGGGTTAGACTGCCTAGCAGACCTCAACCCTCACCTCAAGCCCATTGCCTAACGTGTTTCCTGTTCCCCTCAGAGGAATGTGCACTACTTCCTTTATTTTCCTGTTAAAATTAGCTCCCAGACCTGAAACTTGACTTGAGATTTGACTTGAAAGTATCTACTTAACTTGAGACTCAGCTTGAGACTTGAAGGTAGAGAAATGAGACTTGACTTGAGACAATACAAGACTGTTATTGCCATGACTATAACTTCCCCCACCCCCAAGCCTATTTTATTAGATATCTGGGGACCTGGGGAGAAGGAGATCCATTCTTCCAGCAACTGTAACACAAGTGAATTATGTTTCCATAAGGTGGTGTGTGTGTGTGTGTGGGGGGGGGGGGTGAGGCCAGGAGGGAGAGCTGATACAGGATTCTGGGCTATATTTATATTATAAAGAATGAAGAAATATTCTAAGGGCACATCCAGGCTGATTAAAAAGACCATAAAAGGTCCATACAGACAGGCCAAAATAAAGCTGCATTGGGTCACTTTGGAGGTATGCTGTTTAAATGACACACATATCTAAAGAGGCCAGAAACTGTGCCAAAGCTGCACTCCCTCATTTTGTTCCTACAGTTTCCCAATTTTATTTTGGAAATCTATACCCATTTTCTGACAGAATACTTTCTGGCAGTTTGCAGTATGATCAGAGACATTTTATACCCATTCTCTAAGTTGAAACAACAAAAGAATAGGAACAAAAGCCAGGACTTTTCAGTCAGTCTGGATACATCCTATTTTGAACACACAATGGCAATCTTGTCCCTGTACTTTGTACTAAAGAGTCGTGGGATAAAGTAAGTATGAAGGCGATAGGAAAGAGAAAACAATAAAGCTCTAAGAGGCTGTTTGGCTTCTGTTTTAGGTTGCCAACAGCTGTTGGATTCTTCTTTAGTGGCTTCAGATTTAATAAGACCAAATAAATCTCTCTCTTTCTCTTTTTTTAAAAAAACAGAAACACTTTAAACTAGAGCCTTAGTCTGCCTTATTTTTCTGCTCAAAATGAGTAGTGTTCTTCCTCTGCATTTTTTTTCTTCTTCAATCATGTCATGGAATCACTTGGGGTTATGTGAAATCACGAGAGAGAGAACTCTTACCCTGAGATTTATACGTTATTTCTCTTAATAGCAGAAAGACTGAAATTGAAAAAAAAAAGATCTACACTGGCTGTTTATGACTTTTCCCTTTTTTATAGTGGAAATTTTTGTATTATTTAGATATAGACATGTTTCCCTGCTTACCCATAAAATTCCCTGGGTGACCTTGGGCAAGTTACATGCTCTCAACCTCAGGGGAAAGCAATGGTGAACCTCTTCTGAACAAATCATGCCAAGAAAACCCCATGATAGATTCACTTTAGGGTTTCCATCCATTGGAAATGACTTGAAGGCACATAGCAACAACAAACGCATATTTAACTTTCACCTATGTGCTTTTATTTAGCATTGTCTTTTACTGCCTATCATTGTATACAATACTGTTGTCAGCAAAATTTTTGCTGGTCTTGAATGGTAATACATTTTCATTATCATTGACTTAAAATGTGAATTCTCAGGCTGAATCATGCCAGTTTTATCACAGCACTCGTACTCACAGTTATGCATAGCCTCCAGCATGTCACAGATGAAAACTGGGACACATATGGCCAAGCAACGTCAGAATGGGATCAATGTGGCCATGAGAGCTATGATAGCATGCAAAGCTATGAAAGGCTGCAGACTTTTGCCTGAGTCTACAAAGAAGAGCAAGGTTCGGCCTCCTCTTTTACCCGTTGCTAAGTTAATTCAGGAGAAACTACTTTTGCACTTTGACCTCAGTTTGCAAGAATAGAATTAGGTTGAGCAGAAACGGGGAAAGGGGGAAGTTGAGAGAGAAACTGGGACATTTTAAAAGCAGATGAAAAGTGGGATGAGTGGTATTTGGACAGGACTTTTAATCTAGGAAACATTTTCATAAGTAATTTTTAAAGTTTTCTTTTTTAGAAAGAGTAAAACATTTGGGAGTGACTTCTTGAATTTTTCAGACTATTTTACTGCTTAGAACAGCAACTGGCTTTTCTTATTTGCAGAATGCCTTCCCATTTGTGGAATTCATTTATTTTATGCAGCTGGCTCCTTCTGCCATAAGCATTTTTGGCACTGGGTTAAGGATGAAAGTGCCCTCCTATTATCTAAGTCTAATCAAAAGGAACTGAAAGCTGTTGTGCACAGTATTAAAGATTTTGTTGTTGCTGTTGTTGAAATGCAACCAGAGAGATTCAAAGTGCACCCATTTTATTTTGAGGATGACACTGGGTCGTTTAGCACACCAAGTTCCAGGATAAAATTCAGATGAAGACAATCTCAGATGCATTCCAAATACTGACTGAAGTCCAGTTTTCTGATGACCCTTTTCCTGTGGACATTTTGCTTGATTCTTTCTTTGTATTTAATTCTCCTTTCCCACCTAACCCACCTCTTTAATACCGTATTTGAAGCATATGTTGGGAGTGGAATGGGGAAATGAAATGGATAAAATCTCTAAACCTGGAAAGAATTGGTAGAATCTTTAGCCCTCCAGTAATAAATTCACAGCAATTCTCTAATTATAACAATAGTGGAGCTCACATATCCTAAGGCATATGGAGGGGGGAATAGTTTGACTGGTATTCCATCATCCCCAACTCCAACTGCTAAATCTTTAATAGCATTTGTAATCTCTCCTGTCATCAAATAAGCTTCCAATAATAATTTATCCTTAGTTCTCTTTACAGGGCTCTGCCCTGAGTAGGTAGTGAGAAATGTGCAGCACACAGCTAAAATACCCAAGGAGAGCCAGCACAGGAGATGTATCCTCTCTAGGCTTAATTATATCAAAATTAATACACCAATGCATTAAAATTAAATGAAAATTAATTTTTTATTCCAGATACATGAGGTATAAATTAAACAAGAAATCAATGACAGAAACTCATTCTTTGTTTGAAACAGTTTCAGCAATATTAATATGCCTTACCTTACCTCTTGAATGCAAATTCAGAACTCCTATCATGAAATGTTAGACATTCTTTATTTGAAGGGCAACTTGGAAACTTAGTTCTAAAAGCAGAGTTTTTGAGTATCATGACTGAATGGTACATTTCAAGAGTTTGAATGAAAATGTCTCATGGGATTGCAAGCAATCATGAGGTACACAATCCTGAAGTAAGCCCTTCCAGTTTGAAAACCAGAACTCCTATTTTATGTAAATCCTGCAATCTTTAAGCCAGGGTTCCTGTTCCAGAGTTACACGCTAGGGATCCTGGAGGGAAGGAGCCAAGTCACAGTACAACATGACATGTGGATGCACATTATGTTGGCTATGATATTCGGTGTCATTTGAAAGCCTATATGAGCTTGTCCAGTTCCCAAACAACTCTCTTCTTTCTTTCAGTTAGTCTCTAAGGTGCTACAAGCTTCCTCTACATACTAAGTCTCTTTTAGTGTTTGGTATAGAGTACTCCGGGGGTGGGAATAGATCCCTTTGTGATCTTGTACCAGGAAACTTGCCCCCTCTGCAGTTATGAAGCTGAGAATGGAGAGCCTATGGAACCTGCAGGAATCATGATTGTGATGATACAGAATTGTAGGTTACCTATTAGCAACCTGTCTCAGTGCATGCCACATTGCACTTGCATGGCCCTTTTGCTGCGCTGGTGAACCTTCCAGTACTGAACTGAATTTGAATACAACTCCAGGGTCCCTTCTTTGTTGAATTTTTGGTCATCTGCTTAGTATGACTAGGGATGTGAGTAGACACCATGATTTAATGGCATGTATCCCTGCTAACCCTGTGTTGTCTATGCATGGCATGAGAAACAAGGCCAAGAAAATGATGGCATACCAAAGGGGATGAAAAGCTCTTGCAAAATGACCATCATGACATGTTTTTCCAATCACACTGAGAAAGAAGAACACTGATGTTCCACCACTTCTCATCACACTGAAATCCTTGAGCAGTCAAGGGTCTTCTGGGGCATGCAAAAAACAGTGGGGGAAAGAAAATACAGACAGAAGGCAAACCTGGAAAGCAAAGAGTAACATCTGAAGTGACAGCAATAAAGCTTTTACAATGAGCAAACAATACAGTACAATACAATACAATAAACTTTATTTGTATCCCACCTACTCTGGCTAGGATTGAGGCAGGTTACAGTAAAACATCTTAGTACATAATAAAATAACAACATACAGTAACCCCAAGTTCTTAAACCCAACATGTAGCCAGTAGCCTGGAGATCTTTTGTTGGGGGGGGGCATGAACAGTTTAATAAATAAACATTGCATAAATAAATGAGGATGGATGTCTCAAGCAACGTGATGTTAGTGCAACATGAGCTTGTGGTAGAAACAGGAGAAAGTGCTCTGGATACACTAATAATAATAATAATAATAATAATAATAATAATATCCCGTTCCTCCAAACGATCGAAGCGGCATACATTAAAATAAACTGATAAAATATATTATCAATACATTAGTAAGGTAAAAAAAGAAAATCTATGCTGATTGTTTTAGGAAGTCCATCTTAGGATAGGAAAGGAGATGGTTAAAAGATCCTCTAAAATCTAGTTCTCATGTATGGGTATAAGCTAGCATTGTTGGGATTGGAACCTCATGGACGCTTCTTCCAGCACAAAAGAAAACAAAAGGCTGTGCACACCAGCCAAAAAGGCTGGCCTGTGGGCAGAGTCGGGGTCTGGCATCCACATGATGCACACCCCAACTCCGCCACCAGGATGGCATTACGCTGCACACCACTCCACATGGCGTGTGGCATCATAGCGCTCCTCTACTGCTGTGTCATGTGGACACAGTGGCAAAGGAATGCCTTAAAGCCATGGTACTGCAGTTATTGCGCTCTTTCCAGGTGCAAAAAGGAGCCGCTTTTTGCAGCTCCTTTCTGCGCCCTGGAAAGGCCAGATTGGGGCATGGAGATCCAGCATAGCTGGAGGTGGCTGTAGGCCATCCCTTAGGGGCAGTCTGCACAGCCTCTAACATGTTAAGAGAAGGGGGAGTTGATGTCTACAAGTAAGAAGAAGGCAAAGGGTTTGAGCACATGTAGACTAAAGGAAGAAACAGAGAAGGGAAAAACAAAGGGCAAGCATTACTTAGTTTCCCTTCTCTCACCAATCACTTTACAAATGTCCCTTTTTGCTTCCAGCACTTAGCAGTCACTAAGATGACCCAAGAGTGATTCAATTTGGGCTTTTAGGACTGTATGTGCAGCTACTTAGGTCAGATGTCATGTCAGGCATATTCTGTGAACAGGCCAGTGGTATTTAGAAGCATTAAGAATTTGTATCCACTCCCTTCTGGACCTGAATAAGGGAAAGTAAGAAGGTCAAGAGAAACAACACAGCAGTTAATTATGATATTTTTTAGTTATTAATTATAATTTTTCTTAACAGACCTGTGGCAGCAGCAGAACCTGTGTCCTCTGTAGCCATGATTCATTTGTGAGCAGTCAAGTCCTAGGAACACATTTTGGATCTCATAAGACTGTCAGATTACAGGTATCCTTCAGCTAGATAAAAGTGGTATGAAATTGTGGAGTGGGACCATAGAAAACCTTCCCATGTTGGCACTGGGTTCCTCTGCTTCTGTCTCCCTCCCTGGGAGGGAATTTAAGACAATGTAGGAAGCAGAGAAAACCACCACATGGTATCTATGGAGAATTCTGCTTAAACATCACATTTCAAAAGAGCTGATTATCTTCCTATCAGAAATTGGCAGCATGAGCTTTCATAGACTTCAGTCTACATGCTGCTAATTTCTTTCTTTCAGTTAGTCTCAAAGGTGCTGCAAAATCTCTCTGTGTACTGATTCTACAGACTAACATGGCTGTATCTTTGAATTCTACTATATATGGTAAACATATTTGCTGTACAATTTTGAGCAACTTTCTAAATCCCTGGATGTGGATTATAGGACCCACACTATATGAGCAGGCAGAGGTATCTGAGAAAACTGCAGCACAAGTGAATTTTCTAGATACTTCTGTTCCTCCTGAAAAGCCTAGTTCATATAATCCAGATCCAGAGATTCAGGAAGCTGTCAGTTCACAGAGCTGACTTCTGTCAGGGACACAACAATGCTGCCTTCTCCTTCTTGAAGCTGCTGCTGCTAATGTTAACCCGTAAACTCCAGCTCTGCAGAGCTGTGCAGATTAGTGGCAGCTCTCCAGAACAGCAAGGAACATGGAAAGACAGGGCAAATAGCAGGTTTCTAATCCCTAGAATCCAAGCTCCTGATGCAGTTGACTGACTGAGGCTAATAGTAGATCCTATACAGAAATATTATTTTCTGCACAGAAAAAGCTGTCTCCATGTGCAAAATTAGCCCATAATTGTAGCCTTTTTCTATGAAACAGCTTCATTTTCACAGAAAATATTATTTCTATGTAGAAATATAATTTTCTGCAGAGAAATTGCTTTTTCCTGTGAATCAAAGACTGTTTCAAGCTTCAAACAACCAAGTGAGAATTTTGAACAATATAAGACCAAACTGCAAAGTTTCTTGTCAGTCCAGGATTAGTCTTGTCAAAGCTTCCCAATTTCAGGGGAAAATATGTTTTTCCACATTTTGGGGGGAATATTTTCAAATATTCTTCCAATGTTTAATGGCCTTCAATCAAGCCAAGATATGAAGGTGTAAAAGATGACTTGACTTGACATCCTGGTTTGTCTGGAAATAATTTTCCATAGTTAACTTAGGTTTTGCTAGTTTGCCAACCAGCTTACAATATCTGAAGGGATCTTTAAAATCTTGACATATTCAACACATCCATTGGTTGACTATGTAGGTTACAACCTATTGCCCAATTCAGTGGACTTAAAGTTGCAAGACTGGTATCTATAATGTATGCACATAAATAACGCATGCAAGAAATAATGTACAATGTGATCTTTACCACTGAAGTAATACAGGTGTATTTTGTATGATAGGACTTAAATATGAGGACAAATATCTCTGTGGGAAGCTACCCATCATCTGTAAAATAAAGTGTTTCAGCCTTAAGAAGGGGTTTGTCAAATCCAGTAGGGTACATTAATAAATCTGATCAGTTGATTCATGAAACACTTACAAAAAACACTGAAAAACAGGAAAAAAACACCAGAAAATTTAGCCTTAACTCCTTTTTCTCCATTTAAATTTAAATCTTATAATGTTCAAGCTGAGACCATGCTATCTACTCTGTATGAGATCTTAAGCGGTTTGTATTAAATGCAATACATTAAATGCACTAAGACTTTTGTATTGTGAATACAAATGTACTTCCTCAGAAGTACTGTAATCAATGGAAGTTAATGTCAAGTACATTTGTATTGGACTGAGAACCTTTGCAATGTGCTTCCTAAACAGCTGGCTAGTCAATAAAGCTATGGTCAGGAAAGGTACATCCTGGGGATAAATAAGGGTTGTACATCACTAGAATAGTGTCATATATAGTGTCAGTCTGAACTATTTTTTTCATTATCTATTTTTATGCCATTTTCAAGGAAATAGTAATAATAATAATAATAATAATAATAATAATAATATTTTTTTCCTATCTCTCCCCAGATCGACACTGAAAACAGCAACAGATTAACAAATACATAATATAAGTTAAAAACACAACATCAGTTAAAACACATATCAGTTAAAAGAACAGGCACGTGCATATTAAAGCAATCCACATTTAAAGGTCACCATTTAAAATTTACAATTTAAAATCATCTGGATAAGCCTGCCAGAAGAGAATGGTTTTTAATGTTCTCTTAAATTTGTACACCATATTCAACTATTGACTTTTCTGGCAGGTTATTCTCTATTCTAGAGGTGGCTGAAGAAAATGTCGTCTGGCTGACAGTTGCCAACCTAGTCCTGGATGACTGGAGTAAAAGTCCTGCATAGTGCCCGAATGTATGGGGCAGACTATATGAGAGGAGGAGCTCCTGTAGGTAACATGTAGGGTTTTAAAGATAATAACCAACACTTTGTACCTTGCCTGGAAACTAATTGGTAGCTAGTGGAGTGATTTAAATACTAGTGTGATATGTTCACTCCTGGATGTCCAGTAACCAATCTGGCTGTTGTGTTTTGAACTAATTGAAATTTCCAAACTTGATAAACCAATGATAAAGTAACAGCCTTCCACTGTTGTGTTTACATATCCTCCAACTGTTGTGTTCACATATCCCAAATTGGCAGGGACCATCTCAATTAATTCTTGGTTGTCTCACTTTTTCAACTGCTTTTAAAATGGCCCAGTTTCTCTCTTCCCCTCCCACTTTTGTCCTCAGCTTACTTCAGTTACTAAAAACTGAGTTCAAAGTGCAAATGTAGTTTGCCCTCAATTAACACAGTGCAGGGAAGGGAAAAGAAGGAGTTGAATCTTGCGCTTGTCATGTGTTCTAGTGTACATCTGTGAAATGTTGTAGGGTGTGTATTTATAGGCCTTAATTCTCAAAAGAAAAGCTAAGTAACACCATAGGTCTTCAGATATGTGAAAGATGCAGTCTTCATTGTTCTGTAGGTCTTTCCTGGCTAAGGTTACAAGGAACTGTTCAACCTATTCCAGATATACAATAGAAGACTTGGTTTGGGCTATGTATACCCAGTCTGGGACATAACAAACATGGCTGGATCAAGGAATGGATCTGCTGCAAACATGACACACATCTTCACTGCAAAGATAAAAGTGTGCATAGACTCTTTATTATTATTTTTACCATATATGAGATATTATTATTATTATTATTATTATTATTATCCTGAATTTCCTCACTATTGAGATGCAAGGTGGCTTAAAGCATATTAAAACGAGAACAGATCAAAAGCATACAAAAATATCAGAAAAATATATAAATGCTATTTTTAAAAAGCATTTAAACAATCTGGGGCTAAAACCATTTTAAAATTCATTAAAAGATAGGATATATTTTTAAAAAAACTTACAAAAAAGCATACCATTAAAAGCACATTGCAGCCAAATATTTGTCTCAAACAGTGAGGCATTAGCTGTATGTATGTGTGTGTGTTTTACAAAGGCTAAAACACAGGATAAAAGAAGAAAAGGAAAACAGCCTTGTAAGAATCAAATGTGCCAGTTTGGTTATGTTCTACTTCTACTAATTCCAGTTTCATTGTGTCCAGCAGCAAATGGAACTCAGTTGAGAATTGTACCTTTACTGTAACGCTTGTGTACAGAGTATAAATCTTTTGTTTGAAATTACTGAGTTTTTTTTTTAAACTGCCAGTCGTAACAATCTTTTATGCAATTTAGTTCTAGCCATCTGGATAATCTTGTACAGTAAAAGAAAATATTTCCCCAGAAAGCTTGTAGTTAGTAATTAAACATGCATGCGCACACACACCACTCAAAGAAAGCACCTAAAATTCAGATGCTTGCCTAGACATCCCACTTTATGAAAATAAAACATTTTGAAAAGGCAATTTTAAAGGTATTTTTTTTTATACAAATGGCTGTGTCATTGTATATGTTTCAAGCTTGGTAGATCAGGGGAATGCTGTGGATACCGTGTACCATACTTTTAGGGTGCCATAGGGTTCCATCTTGGGACTGGTGTTGAGCAGTATCATTCTAGATAGATCTAGTCAAGATCCTGAAGTGTACAGATATATTATTGAATACTAAAGTTAGGATTCTCCATGCCATCATATTTCCCATTTCTGTGTATTTTTCTGATTTTTTGACTGCAGTCTCCATTCTGATTAATGACTGAGTATGGAATGGAGCTGCCAACCTAGCAGTTTGAAAGCATGCAAATGCAAATAGATAAATAGGTACCACTTTGGTGGTAAACAGCATTCTGTGCAATCATGTTGGCCACATGATCATAGAGTAGTCTCTGACAATGCTGGCTCTTCGGCATAGTAACAGAGATGAGCACCGCCCAGTATAGTCAGACACCATTTGACAGTCTTGTTAACGGAGATTACCTTTACCTTTCTTTTTATGGAATGGATACCAAGTTGCCCAGAAATCTATGTGACTCTGATTATTACTTAGTTGCTGAGTTTGACATGTTAGTGTTTTTTTTTGTAAAGAATATCAAAGCTAAGGATCACAGTCTGGAACTCCAACTGACTACTGGGTGTTTACCTGCATCTTTCCAATTGATATAAAACATTCAGATTCAATTGCAAACTGGCAGTTTACAATACAAAAGAATCCTCTTTCAAGCTACAGTGACAAAGTTACACTCAGATTTTGGGAAATGAGTTGGGAGGAGAATTTTCAAGCATCCCTTGTATCTTTATCAGGCCAATTCAAAAGTCACAAAGTAAGAGCAAGCTTTAGATTCTTCAGAACTCTTCCTCAGACATGATTTTTCAAAAATTATTGGCAGAGGGAGAAGCGGCAGGAGGATTCTTGAGAATATGGAAGATATTGAAGTTTGCACTGTGAAAATCTAAAAATTAGGCTGGGGGAAGAAAAATCTGGGGCATATCCAAGGAAACCCATATGAGAAATATTTCAGGATGTCCAAAGGATGATATTTTTATTATTTATAAAGGTCTAACATGTTTTGGCCTATGGGTGTTCCTAAGGCCATCTTCAGGAAAAGACATTACATTACAGACAGTTATTATTGTACTACATTGTCTATAGCTACTCTAAGTGGGATTTATTTCAAAAAAGAAATAGACAGTAACAACAATAACCATTTATTATTTAGGAAAAGAATTGGACCATATCTGTCACCCCATGATGACCTTGAATCTAGGTCCCAGTGCCAGTAATGTGGATTCTATCAAGTAGAGTCATTCTCTCTTTTCTGTCATATTTTTCAATCAAATCTGTGTCTATATCTTATATTGGGAGTAGCCTTTTCTTATTCCAGCTGTCCAAAAATACAACACAGTGGTTTTCCATTATATAACCTCTCCATGACCCCTCTTTTAGTGTAATTGCAGATAGCTAAAATGGTTGTGGAAAGGCTTTCAGGAGACCTGTTTGTTTGAAATTTTCAGACAGCTTATAAATATTGTAGAATTGGCTTTGGTGGAAATGTTTGTCATTTCCTGCAGAGTTTGGATTAGTTTTTATTTTTATCTACACCAGTTTTGTATTTGCTGTGTTGGACTTCTATTTTCTATTTACACTGCAGTCTTTCAAATTCTAGACTTTGCAAAGATTATTTATCCATCAGGATATAAACAACAAAACAGTTGACGAGAATACAAAAGCCCTTTGTGTTTCTTATGGAATTTGGCCTATCAGATCTATGGATCTTTCAAAGCTTTGTTTGGAACACAGGCAGTTGCCTTATGCTGAATCAGACAGGCCAATTCAAGATTATTTTAGTGTAACAAACAATTTCATATAGGGAAGGATGCTAATAAAAATACTGCTGTTAATTTTAGTCATATAGGTAGGCATCTGATAAGACCCAGAAAATGCCACTAAGAAGTGATATTTTAGGTCTTGGATGAATAATGGAGAAAGATGTAAGAGATTCGCTGAGAGAAATTTCTCTTCTTAGTTGGGATTGTGCAATGGATTTGATAACCTAATTCCATGTACTGAGCCAGATGCCATCGTCATTCGCTTACAGTTAAAAGCTATGTGATAATGTCACCAAGATGTGTGAAAGGAATTCAGAGAGAAAGAATAAAAGAGAGTAAATTGAATTACTAGGCATACATTTTCCCCGAAATATTTGCCAAATCATCCAAATAGTATGGCTAATCTACACTGTAGAATTACAGTGCTGGCGGTCAGACTTCTTCTCCTGTTCCCTTATCTGTTGGAGTTCCCCAGGGCTCTGTTCTGGGCCCCCTTCTGTTTTCTCTCTACACACTGTCCTTAGGTAAACTCATTCGCTCTTTTGGTTTTTCCTACCATCTGTATGCCAATGACACCCAGTTGTATCTTTCCACCCTCGACCTTTCTCCAAGGCTTGAACAGCAAGTTTCATCATGTCTCACAGCTGTCTCGCAGTGGGTGCGCCATCGGCGTTTGAAGCTCAACATATCCAAGACTGAGCTTCTTGTCTTTCCTCCTAAGCCCACCCTTCAACACTCCTTTTCTGTCTCTGTGGACAACATTTCTATTCAACCAGTCCAGCAAGCCTGCAGTCTTGGTTTTATCTTTGACTCTTTTCTGTCGTGTATCCCTCAGATCCAGACCACAGCCAAGGCTTGTAGATTCTTTTTGTACAATATTGCCAAAATCCGACCATATCTCTCCGCCTCTACTGCCAAGATCCTGGTCCATGCCCTAGTGGTCTCACGACTGGATTACTGTAACGTCCTCCTGGCTGGGCTTCCTCTTTCTCACCTCCGTCCTTTAATCTCTGTCCAGCATTCAGCTGCACGCATTATCACATCCACTCACCGCTCTGACCACGTCTCTCCTGTGTTGGCATCCCTTCACTGGCTCCCCCTTCCTTTCAGTACAAGCTCCTGCTGTCGACGTTTAAAGACCTCCATGGGCTGGCCCCTCCTTACTGATCAGACCTTCTTTCTCCTCACCTTCCCATCAGGGCCCTCTGTTCTGGTAGTCGAGGTCTGCTGTCCCAGTCCAGGATTTCCTCTGCCCCATCTCAGATTTGCCTCTTTTCACTCGCTGCCCCTCACTCCTGGAACCTTCTTCCCCTGCGAGCAAGAGCCATCACTTCTTTAACCGGCTTCAAAACAGAGTTGAAGACCATCCTGTTCAGAGAAGCGTTCCCAGGCGTTGCATAATTGTCGCTTGCTATTTGATGTTCTTTTGGTGCCTGTTTTATCGAACCATTTCCTGTATTGCTATGTACTTTATATGTATTAGCCTACTAGCTCCACCACCTTTCCCTTCTCCTTTTATGTCATGTCTTTTTAGATTGTAAGCCTGAGGGCAGGGAACCGTCTAATTAAAAAGATTGTATGTACAGCGCTGTCTAAATTTACAGCGCTTTATAAATAAAGGTTAATAATAATAATAATAATAATAATAGAATTAATGCAGTTTGACATTGCTTTAACTGCCATGGCTCAATGCTATGGAATTCTGAGAACTGTAATTTTGTGAGATATTTTGCCTTCTCTGTCAGAGGGATCTGGTGCCACAACAAACTACAAATCTCAGGATTACATAGGATGGAGCCATGATAGTTAAAGCAGTGTCAAACTGCATTAATTCTGCAGTATGGTAGCAGCCTATGTGTGTTTGTAGTTTGTGAAAAAATGTGCAATGGCCTGGCTCATCTCTAAGAGTAATATATATTAATATTCTTTTTACTTTGCCTCCCAACTTATAGTTTGATCTGAAACTTCTCCTCACCCCATGAGTTGCCTTTAAGAACTTTGATAGCTTGAAGGTGTGTGTGCCTCCTCATCATATTCATAAACCCCGCTGGTTTATTTATTGCATCCTACTTTCATATGTTTCCCTCTTATGGCATCCTGATTTGTAGTTTATTTT
Source organism: Sceloporus undulatus (assembly GCF_019175285.1). Taxonomy (NCBI): domain Eukaryota; kingdom Metazoa; phylum Chordata; class Lepidosauria; order Squamata; family Phrynosomatidae; genus Sceloporus; species Sceloporus undulatus. The sequence goes on along the minus strand of NC_056522.1, from coordinate 328,847,032 downwards.
TTCCAGTTCAACTCTCAGTGGAATTCCTATCAAAGCTGCTATGAAAATGACTTGGGGAAGAAAACCCTCAGGATATAGAATTGCTCATCTAAAACTATTCATTCCCTACACTAAATACATGAATACATGATACATCCAAAAAAGCAAAAAAACAAAAGGTTCAAGTTCCTTGCCTTATTTCTGTAACTTTTAGGGGAAAACTTATTTTGGAATGGTTTGAGGTTCTCTTCTCCTACAAAAGTAACCAAGTTATATAGGCTGTTTCAAAAACTGAGGTAAATTAGAGGATAGGAATGTAATTACTGGTGAAAATATAATAAAAATCCATCTTTTATCATTTCCCTGTAGGAAAAATATTTTCAACATTTGGCCCTCTGTATTCACGGATCCTGCATCCTTTTTAAAAAAATTTTTTCCAAAAAGCAAAACTTGATATTGCCATTTTATAGAATGGATACAATTTTATTGTGTCATTATATATAGTGGGATTTGAGCATCCACAGATTTTGATACCCACCAGGGGTCCTGGAACCAAACCTCAGTAAATACCAAGGGCCCACTGTATTTGAAAACTGGAAGACTGCAACACATCCATATACTCCCTGGAAAGTAAGTCGCCATGCTGATATCAGTGGAGTTTATTTCCATGTCAGAATATATGCCACCAGATATAAGAAGCCTGAAACATTTGTTTAAAAAACCATATCTAGAAAAACAAAGAAGAGATGGATAGCATGAACTTGGATTAAGCAGGCTAAACCTTCATGAAAAGAACTTGCTACTGTATATATGTCTAACACTGGAGCAGATGGACAGTTTTAACAAGAGCTTGGGGGAAAGGTCTGTGCTAGATGGGAGATTCTGTGAGTCCTAGTACAAAAAATAATCTTCTCCAGCCCTTTCACTCTGTATAATTATAGCACAATGATTACACTTCAACTGCTATGGCTTCATCCTACGGAATCCTGGAATCTGCAGTTTAGGGAGGAGTCCTTAGAATGCTCAGTCAGAGAGCTCTAGTGCCTCACAGAACTGCAAATCTCAGGATTTAATATCATGCAGCCAAGGCAGTTAAAGTGGAATATAGTATAACTATGCAATGTCAAAGAGCATTTAGGCAGTCTGGCCTGAGTAAACAGCGGCATCTCTATAGTTCAGGGGCCAGAGGCTACTAAGAACAGGGACTGGAGAGGAAAATTGGGGTATTTGGGTCCTGGGGTGCTTGTGAAGCTGGGGTGGGTGTATTTCTTTGCATATTCTGGTGAATTTGGGGAGCTTTCTGTGTGTTTTGGAGGCAATTATTGCTTGAAAAGTCACATCAAATTCTGTTTTTTAAAAATTGTGGCTGGAGAGGACTTTGAGGAACTGGCGGTGAGCTTTAGGAGTGATAGAAGTGGTGTCCAGTGCTACATCTGATCCATGGTCCACACTCTGCCAACTCCAAATGTAGCTGCATGAAATTCAAGCCTGACGGGTTGCAACATGTAACCATTTTTCATTTACAAAGAAAGAGGAAAGTATGAATCACATTCTCTAGTGGCCTAAACCCCCTCAAAATAAGTCAAAAAAGCTTAAGGTCCTCCAGTCTTGCGCAGTTCTATGCTATTCTTCTACCCCTTGGAAGCCTTGAACCCCTCTTTTGGGAGAAAGGTGAAATGTAAATCTAATTAATAAATGAGGCACCTATTCCATGTACATGCTAGTATCTCTTTTGAGTATTGTAATGAGAGGATCAACAAGAAACAGTGGAATTTACCCAAGGAAGCTGAAACCCACAACTCCTAACCTAGTAGAAGGAACTTGGTTGTGAAAGCAAAAACCAAACCAAACAAAACAAACAAAACAAAGGAAATGAAAAAGGGTGGGAAAAGAAACAGAAAAAATGCTTGCTAATCTGGAGTAGCATGAAATAATCTTCCTCACAAAGAGGGGAAACTCAAGCCCAGTTTTCTCAACTCCTAAAGGGTTGATTATGTTCCTTGCCCATTTGTTTCAACTGTTGCCCAACTAAAGCTGTAATGGCACTGCCACAAAACCTGTTCCCGCCTTTTGTTCCACCCTTCTAGGTCCTACAACTATTCCAGCCCTGAGACCCACCACATAATATATGATGAAAACAGCTCAATCTTCTACCATCTGCTACCTCCCCTGTCCCCAAAATCTACCTCCTGAACATCAAGCAAGAAGCTACCTTCTTAATGTTTCAATAACAAACCGTTTTACAAAATTCAGGGTTTGGGCGGGGGGGGGGGGGCAGTTGTATTTTTTTAAAATAAAAACCAGAAGCTTAAAGCAGAAACCAAATTTGAAATTTGGTACTGTAATCATTCAAAATTTGTGCTTTAACTTTGGGATTAAAACTAGCTTGCCAACAGTGACTCTGAAAAATGCTCAACACCAATTTTTGAGAAAACGTTACATGTGAAGCAGCTGTTCAAGAGTGCTGCTGGCAGCAGTTGAGAGATACACATAGAGAGTGAGTTGGAATAAGGATGAGCTGGACTGTCCTGGATTGGTCTCAGCTACTTATCCTTTATTCTTATTGATGAATATTAAGGCAATAATGTATTCAAAGATTTTTTTGGGTAAATGTTAATTTCAGTTATGATGACAATTGACATAGACAATGAGAAACACAAACCACAAGCTAAGTGATATTCTATTCTATATTAAACTTGTTTTTATAAATAGTCCTTGTTTGTGTAATGCAATGTCTTTTCTTGGAAGTTAGTCCCACTGAATCCAATGGGGCTTACCCCTAAGTAAGTGTGCCTTATCATAGAATCATTTCTGGGAGTTTATTTAGAGAAGATTGAGGCTTCCCACTCTTGTGCTTTCTTATTTTCTCATATCCAACTGTTTTCGTTAGTCCATTCTGCTTCCCCTCATTTATTTTCCTATGTATTCTTTCACTTTCTGATCCCCTGCCTTGTATTTCATTTTATCACTTCTTATCCCAAAAGATTTTAAGGGAGGAGGGAAAGTACAAACATAGCTCTGAGAAAATAGCTTGGAGAGAAGGATCCCTGGGGTGAAGCCTTCATAATTGAAGCAGACACAGCTTAAATATATGGATGAATTGGACATGGGGATGTTATGAAGAATATAGTTGGGGGGGGGAGTGCGGCAGTGTTGTTTGTTTGTCTGAATAGTGATTTTAATTTTGCTTTACCGAATAGCATTTCTACAAGCTTATCTAAATAGAAAAATGCCAGGGAAAATGCTTCAGTCTTAAATTAATTAAAGCTGTAATTTTCACTTGAGAATCCAGATCTGTTGAATGGTCTTTCTGGCCAGATTTCAACAAACTTTGTACAAAATAATCGAGTCCTGGGGTATTGCAGCAGCTCACATTATCAGAAAGATTATGGATGACAGCTGGGCTAGTTGATGATAGCTGAAGAAAAACAAGTTATGCTAGCTGGAGAGATTATTACTGAAGGCCTCCCAATGGTGAAGATATATTTTTTTAAAATGAACCAAAAAAAAAAAAATTCAAATACAGCCTATGCCTTTAGCTATTGGAGCTGAAATTCAGATGATCTTGAAATCTACATATCCAACCTGATGGTTTCATTTCATTAGTTTATTATGTCTTTCTGTTTCAGAATACTGATACCAAAGGCAATGCACTAGGACTATGTACTTGTTAGAGTATTTGGGTGTGTGTGTGTGTGTGTGTGTTATATTTTACTTTGCTGAAATAACATTTATTTAAAGTTTTATTTTTATATGCTTTCCTACATGGCTGGATGTGAAGATGGCAATATAGATGCAATCAATTTAAAATGATATGGAACAATTTATATTTTGAACAGCAAAAATAAAACATATAAATGCAGTACACCTCACCATTGTTGGGCAAGGTTGTGAGCCTCTTCAGTCTGGTCCAGGGGCTAGCCATTGGCAGGGCACTTCAAAGCCCTGTTAAGGGTTCATATAGGTCTTTATGTTTAATCTATTCATGGACTGGACAGCTCTATCAAGAGTGAACACAGAGTACTCTGCATGTCAAGAAGTACAACAATTGTTAATTTTTCCTGGCTGCCCTATTGCTGTTGGGCCTTGGCGGATATACATTTTAAACCAGGGATGGAAATCCTTAACTATTGCATTCTTACATGTATTGAAGAATAATTATGATGGTTTTCTCCCTACTGCAGGAGAAAAAGAATATTTCTCTACAGTATTCTCACTGTATTCGAACACCCCATGGTGCTATGGAGCAACTATTCTGCAGAGAGAAACACATGGAGTGTTTGTTGCAAACCTCCTTGTTTCCTATGCAGGAAACAGTGTTTTCTGACAGAAAATCCACACAAAATATTTTTCTGCCACAATATTATGGGGTATCTAAATACCAGAGGAAAATTATTCAGAATTCTTCTGAGTCTGTTGTTCATTCTGTCAGGGTTGCCTGATTGTTGGTAAAACCTAGTTTTCAACCAGTTTGGTTTAGTGGTATGACTGTTGGATTACAACTCTGGAGATCAGGGTTTGATTCCCCGCTTGGCCATGGAAACCCACTGGGTGGCCTTGGGCAAGTAACACATTCTAAACCCCAGAAAACTCCATGATAGGTTTTCCTTAGGTCATCATAAGCTGAAACAACATGAGAACAACAACAATAAGAACAAGAACAAATAATTATAAATATTTTCTTTATCTCTATGTGAAGTACAGGAGGATGTAGGTAGAAGGTTGGGTGCCCCCTTGCTTGCTCCCAACTCCTTGGCCTCAAGAATGAGAATCAGCTGCTGGTCTAGGGGATAGGGAGGAGATGAGAAAAATAAAAGAACAAGGATATATTCTAATGTGCTCAAAATGGGAGGTAGAAGCTACAACGTGGCAGAAATGATATAGGGACTCAAGACTTCTTTGGAGTTAAGCTGGAAAAGAATGAAGGGGCATGGAGGGTCATCACCCAGCATGCTTGGAACAGTTTTCCTGTCTCCCAGAGTTGTGAGGATACATAGGAGACCTTTGAACAATGGCAGACTAAACTTGAACAACAAGAGAGAAAGACTGGGAGATGATCCTATCTACGAGGGAAGCCAAGGAAGTTGGGAAAACAAAAAGAACCTTGGGGTCTCTAATACAAATACCTTTTCTCACTTTGTTGGTCTCACTGTGTTGGTTTATGTCTTTTCTTGCACTTAGGGACTTTAAATGTATCAGCCTATCCCCTCTGCACTTTCTCATTTTGCAAGCACTTACTTGTGTCGTACCACAGCCAATAATAATAATAATAATAATAATAATAATAATATTTATTTATATTCCGCTTAATCACTTGGAATCCAAGCGGATTACAACAATAAAAGAGGATACAGTTAAAATTCAAAAACCCTATCCCTACCTTATCCTGAGGCCACTTACCTGCATATTGCACATGATTATCCTGAAACTGCTTTCAACAGTACCTCATCCTAACTCTATTTTATGACTCTCTAAAATAAAAATAAAAGCTATCCTCACTGTATACATTTGCGAGGTTTATGGGGCATTTTGGAGGATTAAGTGTATGCCAACAAAGTCCACATTTTAAATGTACTCACATTTTCCACATGTATTAAATGGCCACCCAGCTACCACACTTTTAAAAAGCTGTATCCTGTGTTAAAAGAGTTCAGAATATCATACATGGTTCTCTCCTGCAGTGTTTGGGTAGGCTAAGATGCTACATTATCTGACTCATTTACCTTTGCTATAACTTTATTAAAAAAACACCTCATGCTGAGCATGAATTTGAGTTTGAAAAGTTACTTTTAAGAATAATGACATGCTGAAGTCATTCATAAGGGAGCAGTGATAAAAGATGATGCTGGCAGAATCTAAAGAGTCAAAATGTCCAACCTACTGCTACTCAGTTATAGATGGTGTCAGCCTGTCATTACATTTATTATTCTGGAAAGTAACTTTCCAAGTTTGGCCTAAGTTCTGATTCAGCCTTCGGTGCCATTTTATTCTCACAATAGCACTATCAGTGATGGTGAACCTTTTAGAGGCCGAGTGGCCAGCCTGCAACCCAAAACCCACTTATTTATTGCAAAGTGCCATATTCCTCTGGCTTTCTAGTAACAAACTCTGGCAAACTATGTGCTGGGGCGACGGCACATGTGCCCACAGAGAGGGCTCTGAGTGCCACCTCTGGCACGCGTGCCATAGGTTCGCCATCACTGCACTATTGCATCACCCTGTGAGTTTCTTGACTGGGTGGTCGCTGTAACCTCTATGTTCCCAGTCTTTGTGGAATACTCTAAACATTGTACCACTCTGGCTCTGGCTGTGGCTGAACAGGACAAATACAAAGTCATCCCCACATCCTCACAGTGAGTAGCCCTGATGATGCAGGGCTCAATTCTGCTGTGAACTGTCCAGATAACAAGAAGCCAGTTCAGCACCAAATCTGCTGTATACTTCCCTTAAACCAAATTTAAAAACCTCACATTTTGCTTTGGTTCTTTTGGAGCCCCCCAGAGCAATGGCAGGACACTGTTTAGAATGTGTCCTGCTGTGCCTCCTGTCATCGCCACCATGAGTCATTCCCTCTGAGGTCAGAAGAAGGTGCCCAGCCATGTGATTGATGCTGGATGCCTTGTTTCCAACCTCATAGGGAGTGTCTTGCAGCATAGATGGGTTACACAGTGGGATGTGCATGTGAACAGCCACCCACAATCACTCTGGACTGCCCATATAACAGGGGGACACTGGGGCAGTTTTGGGACCACAATACTCCCCGAGTATTTTGGCTGCTCTCAGACTCAGAGTATTCATGCAGTTACTCATGCAGATATTGCATGGCCATGCAGATACCACCCTTTTTCTGGCCAGCAGAGTCAGAGCTGCTATGACCCAATACAGGGTTATGTCTGAAATACAGTATGTGTATCAATGACACTTGAGGTTAGTCATTTTAATTTTATGCTGGATGGTTTTAATGTGTCCTATGTTTATGAGTCTTAACTAAATAATTTAAATTGATTTTATGTGTTTTAATCTATGTTGTACCCTGTCTCAAGACTTGAGAAGAGGTCACCTTTAGAACTGTATTTGTATGTATTGTTTTGGATTATCTTTTAATGTTGCATACTTTGATTTATTGTATACATTTATTGATTATAGTTTATACATATCAAATGTGAAGGATATATATATATATGTGTGTGTGTGTGTGTGTGTGTGTGTGTGTAAAAAGACATAGTGATTTAGTTATTTCAGTGTTAGACTTGGACTCTGAGAGATCAGGACACGAATCGCTCCTTAGCCATGGAAACAGACTGAGTGACCTTGAGAAAGTCACGCTCACTTAGCCTAAGATGACGTCAATGGCAAATCTCTCTGAATCTTGCCAAGAAAACTCTGTGATAATGTCTCTATTAGTCAGAGTCAACTTGAGGACACACAACAACAACAGCAGCAACAACAACTGATTTCTGTATTTGTGTCTATATGTGGTATGTTACTTTTTGTGGCAGGAACTGATGCATAGATTTTAACTACTGTTGCTACAGGAAGTAGTCAGTGTGGTGTAGTCTGGGAGACCATGGTTTGAGTCCTTGCTCACCTTGGACAAGCCACATTCTCTCATCCTTAGAAGTCAGTGGCAAACCTCCTCAGAATAAATGTTGCTAAGAAGGACAAGATTGCTACAATTCAGAGTCGACTTGAAAGATAACAATTTCTACAGAAGAGCATGGTGACTCTGAAAGAATCTGTTTCAGCAAAGGAGAAACAAAGATATAATCTGGTTGATAAGAAGTCAAAGTAGTCTGATATTTCAGGAGTGGAACCCAGTTTATGGGAATGTCTGGTTAGAATTTAAGAAGTACAGTGGTAACCCGGGATACGAAAGCACCGCCTTACGAAATTCCCGGGATACGAAAAAAATCAATAGGAAAAAACTGTTCCGGGTTACGAAGGTTTTTTCGGGTTACGAACAATTTTTTGGTGCTTTTCGGCGCTATTTCGCACGAAATCGCGGCTTTTCCCCATTAGCGCCTATGGCTTTTTCGGCTTACGAAGGATTTCGGGTTACGAACGCGGCGGCGGAACGAATTATTTTCGTAACCCGGGGTACCACTGTAATAAGTGATGGAATCTATATTTTATTGGGTTTTCAGGCTGTAACAATGATCACTTGACAGAACTTGAAGAACACAGTAATACAGAGCAACCAATGGAAACATTCAGAGCTAGGAATACTGGTAGAGTAGCACAGGTGACAGCTGTGATGCCCTTAGTTAACAGTGTCAGGACCCCTGGCAGAAAGTCAAAGTGTGTTTGTCCCCTTGCAGCCATGCTAGGACATTTCTGCCTACATTTACAAGCTACTTGCAGCAGGTACTGGGAGCTGGGACAGAAGGTTAGAAGGAAACATGGGAGAAGGGGAATTAGAATATTTAATGTTGCCAAGGAAAATATATAATGGGGAAAGCAAATGGACCAGTCCATGTCTGATGCAGTTGGTGTTTTGCTTAGAACATTTAATAAGCTAAGATGGAGCTACCTGCCTTCATTAGACTGCACAGGGCATCCATTACACAGGAATTTGATTTTTAGTATTATGTATTTGGTGGCAATTAGCCAGGCTGGAAACAAGGTCCTATTCTATTTGCATGGTAATGAAGCATTCTTTGAATGAAATCAAAACACTAATGAGATTTTATTCACAACACCTGATGGTTGGCATTAATCAGAAAATGTGGAAAAGATGTTCATTTGTTTACATCAATATTCCGGTGGGTACAAGGCCACAAAAGTCATTAGTTTGTAGGATAAACTACCAAAGGTGACATTCCTTTTAGACATTAGGTCTTTTAAAACTAAAATTAATCAGACCTAGAACAGGAGAAATAATAATGAAAGGAAAGCCCTCAGCTTTTTTAATTCTTCACAAGATAATGTAGAATGGAAATTAAAAGCTTTCACCCTCCCCCCAATTTGCCTGAAGCTAATGTTTGGTTAATGAGCAGAATATGCACTTTATACCTGGCTACTCTGACAGCTTCTTATGGATCAGGCTCAGAATTATTTTAGTCTAAAATGTTCAGATTACAAAAACATTGTGTCATACTTAAGAACAGGATGTCCCTAAGGTGGGGCAATTTAGCAAGACCCAGATATATAGTTGCAGATACATAGACAATTAGGATGTGAAAATTCTCTGATAAAAATAGTTGCTCTGATAGCTTCTTCACTGAAGAGCGGGGTATAAATATTATTATTATTATTATTATTATTGATGCAGAGACTTTTATATCTGATGCTCCGATAGTCATTGTGTAGTACAATAACAATAGCAATTAATGGTATGTGAGTGTGTGCACTTTTAAATAACACTGGGATCCTTTCTTTATGTGCTATCTATCGGATTGCTGTCATGGGGCTCTTTCACACTACGCCATTATAGCAGCATGACTCCACTTTAACTTTCATGGCTACATCCTATGAAATCTTGGGATTTGCAATTTCAGTACACTTAGAATTCCAGAGAGCTTTAGTGCCTCGCAGATTACAAATCCCAGGATTCCATAGGATGTTGTCATCACAGTTAAAGTAGAATGATAGTGCAATTGTATGTTGTGAAGGGGGCTGCATTGGGTCTCATCATTCAGTTAGCAGGATAAACAATGCAGAGATGAAGTATTTTTAAAGCCATAAAAGGCCCAGGGCCAAGGAACTTAAAAGATCCCTGTCCCTCACAATTACTTATCCTCATTTTACAGTTTTGGTTGAAAATCCATTTTTTGTTGTCCTTGCTAAAACAAGTGTGGCTTGTGGTTTCCTAAATAAAAAGAGTACTTTAGATGATGGCACTATGTTAATGGAATGTTCAGTCCAGAAAGGCTCATCTGACACCTACAGTATGATGTTTTCAACAGTAGAGGTTTACTCACATGGCACAATTCCAATAATGTGATACCATGTAACTGCCAAGGCTCTATTATATGGAATTCTAGAGGTTGTAGCTTGATGGTACTTAGAATTTTCTAGTCCACTCACTTAAAATTCAGTTTTCTGGCATAGAATTAGCAGCTTCAACTATGAATCTAGGCATCTTATTCAACTGCAACGCCCATATCAAAGTGCTCTAGTTGTGTAGTGTAGATGTGTCCCCAGTGAAGACCTTTTCATTTCTGCAGGCAGCTTAGTCTTAAAACCTATTGTAATTTATAGATTTGTTGTTGCTGGATTTTTAAGAACTGTGAAATTTTTAGTAGTCCTGTGAGTTTTATTCTTTTTTTTATCCTCTGATGTTGGTTTTATATTGTATTTAGATATTATGGTTTTAATTTTACATGGCAATTGGTTGCTTTTATTGTAAGCTACCGAGACAGCTTTGGTTGTTTGTAGTATTAAAACACTGCAAATAAGTAAATCTTAAAATTTCAAAACTGAACACTACCTATACTGTAAAATTCCAGTCCAGTTCATGCTGTTCTGTTTGTGCCATGCTCTTGATTTATTGTTGGATTAGATGGGCCTTTTTATGGGGTAGTAATTGCATTTTTTTCCTTTTGTAATCTACACTGGGAAGGCCCATTAGCCCAGGGCAGGGTGTATATTTTAGTCATAAATAACAAACCTGATTATTGAGAATTGCTGTAACTCAGTGTCAGAGGAATACCTAATATGTGGAAAATTTGGGGCTCTGGCATCTCTTGGCAGTGCTACAAAATGATCCTACTTGAAACACTGGACCCTAGCAGTCAGTGTTGACAAACTAAATGGACCAATGATTTGGCTAAATGTAAGGCAGATGACTTATTAATATACTACTAATATTAATATAAGTATTAGTCAGAATGTATATATCCTTCTAAGTTTTACAAATGTTATCTTGTTCTCCTGAATGACAGGAGGTGGAAGATGAGGAAAAGTGGCACCAATAGGCTATTAATGAGGTAAGATTTATATGAGATTTAAATGAGAAATTTCCAGTTCACAATTTAGGCTCTTCACACATACACTACCCTCATCTGGATATATGTTTTAAAGATAAACCTGTCTTTTACTAGGCATATGTCTTATTGAAAATGAGATATCTGTTCCTTTTCTGATCCTTCCTGACATTGCTGGAGGGCATGAGCTACACTATCTGCTTCTCTCGTGATCTGATCTGAACTCTCTGGCACAGGTACTTCCCAAAAACCCATGGCCCTTGAGGCAAGGAGCCATCAAGCTGTCGTGAAAGCCACACTTGAGACTGATTACTTAATTTGTTTTTATTCAGCCTGTCACAGAATGAGCATTCTAATGCTGAATCCTACACAAGGCTACACAAGGCAATGATCCTACACAAGACACTGATGTGCACATTCACAAAATAACACAAACTTATTATTGTTAAGTCTCTCAAGTACAGGAAGGTTACTGTATCTGAGGCATGATCCTTAGCCTTTTTGGATCAGCTGGAGTCTTGCCACGGGGTGCCTTGAGATCTTTAAAAAAACTCCTGTAGAGTGCAGGTTGACCCAGACTGCAAGTGAACATTGCAACCAGGGGCAAGGAGGGCATTTACATGTCACTGCCTATCATGTCAGAGTTGAAGCTGCTAATGACTTCAGATGACCTAGGTTGCTTCTCACTCAGCCTGAAGATGGTATGGTCATGGACCTTTAGTCACATGGAATATGACCTTTGACAGGAACAGCTTTTGATTATAGACTTATATAGAATAATACACAGGAGGTGGAAAAGACTCAAATCCCCCCTCTCACTCACAATACATTTTAAATGTAGACTTCTGACTGGTGCACTATCTTTAAAGACATCAGAAAGCAGTATTTCACTTTACAGCACATTTCTAGGCAGATTTGGACCAAAGTTGGCTCTGCTGAGTCCAGTTTGCCTCAATGCCAGTAAAAGAGTGAAATACATAGGCAACATAAATCAGCTTCCAGATGCTTTGAAAGCAGGGGTTTATACAGTGTGGGTGGCAAAAACAGAAGAAAGCAGAAGAAAGCCATTCTCCAGGGCTAAAAACCATAGCAAAAAGAAGCTGGGATACTCTGACTCAAGGCAGAAAATGCAATTTTTTGCACAGACATGTAAACAGTCCAGTGCTAGTGCCGGATGGCTGCAAAGCAAAAACATGATTGTGAATAATGCAGCAGATGATAGTAACGACATATGCAAACCAGAGAGTCCAAACAAGGGGCATGGGGTAAAGGGGGTATGTATGATGGGCCTCCATGATTGTGCTATGCCAATGTATCAACGGATACACCGATACACCGAACTATTGTACAGGAGGTGCATCATATGTGTGGCTGGTTGTATGGCCAGATGTCTAATGGAATGGCATCTTGACAGAAAGAGGGCGCAATGGTGCACATGTATGGTGGGGAGGCCCAAAAAAATTCACATGGTGTGGCTTGATGCTGTGCAGTGCAGCCTGTGGGTGTTCTAATAATCTCTGATGCAGGACGTATGGACAGCTGGGGTTTGGCCCTCTTTCAGATAATGCAGAATGGAGTTGCTTTTCCTGTCTGTCTGGTCCAGCCTTAAGTTGCAACTTCGCAGAATGGCATAAACAACTGGCTTGGGGACAGAGTGGAGGCATGGCAACTGCACACTGGCCTCTCCAACACCTCACCCATGCCTCTCCCACAACGCTGCTTGACTTGAGAGTGGGCAGCATCAAGCCACATCTTTGGTGCAGCATTTACATCCACTGCACCAAAGAAGTGGCGAAAAGCTGCCGCCATGGTGGCTAGGACGCCCTTTCCATGGCACAAAAAGGAGCAACATTTGAGGGTTCTTTTTGCACCATGGAAAGGCCAGATCAAGACCACAAGGTTTAGTTGCCACGGCCCTAATCCAGCGAGGAAAGGGGAGGCTGCAGACTTCTCCAAATGGGCAGTCTGTTGAGCCCCTTAGAAAGGATCACCTCCCTAGGTTGTAAAGATATGCTTGGGATCAAGTCAAATTGAATACAATCATATTCTTCAATGATACTCTTCAACTATCCTCCATTTGGCAGGGAAAGTCCTGATAGACACCCTGTATGCCTTGCCATTCAAAGACAGAAAAATACACAGGTTAACATGTAAATCACCTACTCTGAACCAATGTATATACCCCAGACTCTTCCATGCCAGCATTCTCTGTAGATGCCAGGCACAGCTGCTGGTGAAACATCAGGAACAAACTCTTCTAGAACATGGCCTCACAGCCCCAAAAACCCACAAAAAATTATGGATGCCAGCCGTGATTTATCTTCTGTTTTATCTTCTGTTGCTTCACACTTTCAGTTGCTTTCAAAATGTCCCATTTTCTCTTTCCTTCTCCCTCTCTGTTATCTGTTTACTTGAGTTGCTGCAAATTGAATTAAAAATATAAAAATAGTTGGTACACAAGTTGGGGAGAAGAGAGGAAAGAGCAGAACTGTGCCCTTCTCGGTTAACTCAAGAAAAAAACAAACTGCTGCAGCCTCTCCTAGTTTGTATGCTGTTACTCATTAATAACTTTTGACATCTTGACCACACTCTGATGTTTCTTGGCCATGTGTGCCCCAATTTCCATCTGTGAAATCTTGGAGGATATGTTCAATATATTCAGTGGGATTTACATCAAAATATACACACTAAGAGTCAACATGGTTGTAGTTGGTTTAAATTTGGACTACGTTTCTGGAGATCAAGGTTCAGTTCCCTGTTCGAACATAAAAAAAAAAAAACCTCCACTGGATGACTTTGGGGAAGTCACACCCTCTCAGCCCTAGAGGATGGCAATGGCAACCCCCTCTGAAGAAACATATGACAGGTTCATGTTAGTTCCCTCCCTTCATTCACCATCTTGAGGGAGAGAGAGGCAGGCTAGCTCCAACTGCCTGCCTGGAAGAAGACAAGCCCTCCCTTCATCCACCATCTTGAGGGAGAGAGAGGCAGGCTAGGTCCAACCGGCCTGCCTGGAAGAAGCAGAGCCCTCCCTCCAGTCCATCTGCCTTGGTCCAGGCCTCAGAGGGAGAGAATAACTGCTGGACCTGATTTCCTCCCTCCCTCACCATTCTTCTCCTTTTGTGTTGTGTCTTTTAGATTGTAAGCCTGAGGGCAGGGAACCATCTATTATCCCCTCTGTTGTAAACAGCTCAGATTCCCAGTGATTGGGCGGTATATAAATAAATCCTATTATTATTTATTATTATTATTAGTGTCACCATAAATCAAAAATGACTTGGAGACACACAGCAGAAACAAGACATACATAATAAGCATTGTTAAGGAGATGCTGTATTGTACAATATTATTTTATTGCAACTATGAAAATTATTGCATCTGCAAATCCCGCTGGGATAGACACAGGATTGAAAAATCAAAACCGGGTTTATCGCATACACCTGAGGCCAGGTGAGTGCAACCCATCAGGAGCCCAGACCCCAGCTGCGCTTAACTAGAAGCTATCCAATAATGGCAAGCTCCAGTTTTTGAAAAGCTCCTGGATAAGCACAGCTGGGGTCTGAGCTACAGACAGGTTGCACTCAGCTTCATGTGGTAAAACCTGGTGTTGACTTTTCAGTCCTGCATCTGTCCCAGTGGGATTTGCAGGTGCGATAATCTCCTATGTTTAAAGCATCCCAAGTTCAGCCTATCTGCAGTTGAAGAATGAATATCCCTGATGGGTCTGATGGTAACATGTTCCACATCCTCATTCCGCATTGAAATTCTTTTGCTGCTTCCTTCTTCTCTTCCCATAATATATTTTCCTCTTTAAACACTGCTTATTGCTAAATTCTTCAGCTTTTCTCATATATATCACACTCCATACATCCTTTAGGCTCCATTTAAGTTGCAATGCAAGCTTGCTCTGAATCTATGGATTTTTAGATAAATCCACTTTATTGGATTTTAGTACTATGGAATGCATCAAACTGATTTATTCAAGCTTGCATTGTTTGATGCCAGGTACCAAATTACATTTGATTTTTAAAGGTTTTTATAGGGAGATCAGTGAGTAGTTAAGAAGAAAGTCCTTCATAGAGAAAACTAATTTCCCTTTCATTAGTCAAACTGGAAAAAAAAAATTCGGGGTGACATTTAACTTGTTTTGATGATTGAGACAAAACTTACTTTTTAATGATTGCAATGGATGTTATTCTCACTAGCAGTCATTCCAAACTGTTAGAAGTTCCACAAACAGTTTACGGAGTTGGAATATAGTGCATACCTGCATTACGCATAACACTGTACATCCAATTATTAGTACCAACTTGAATACACCCATTAAACCAACAGTTTTTATCTATGTGTTGATGTACCATTCAGCAATTGATTCAGTGGGTCTACTTATTCTGGTAATTGGATGTAGGCACACAAACAAAGACACTCTTAGATCCAGAATCCCGTATGCATATTAGTCCCTCACAAATTAATATATAGTGGACATCTTGTTGACATCTCCATGGTATCATCCCTATATTTGTCTGGACTGTCAACATTCCTGCATTGAATCAGAAGATCTGAAGGGAGACTCTTGTATTTCATTAATTAAAAAGATAATTAATACATCCAAGTAATAAAAGCGCCAATAAAATGTAATATGCTGCATACCAGATGAGATATGCACAAAATCCATCTCAGACAACAGGAATATACAAAATCCATCTCAGTATCAAAATATTATCTCAAACAATAAGATATTTGATTAAGATAAAATGCCATTTCAAAGAGCAATAAGAGATTGTGATGACATTAATGTACTCTTCTATGGTTTTTCATTTCTTTTGCTACATATATTCTTATTGGCTCCACAACTGAGAGCCTTACTCATGTAAGGTTCCAGCTCAGAGGAAAAATTCTGACTGCATTTGGTTGAATACCTGGGGAATCTTTCGTTTGAGTTTCCTACTTCTGTTAGGAAAGACTCATAAGTGATCTTGATGAGATTGGAGAGGCTGAGGGCAGAGCTGGTACATGTGCTCCTACTCCCATTCAGCATTTTCACTGTACATTGCATAGATGGGGTGGTGGTGGTGGTGGTGGTGGTGGTGGTAATGTCTTCATAGGTCTTAGGTCTCTCATATAACACATATATTCGATTTTGAAATCCCTAACTCTGGAACCTGAGGTATGTTTGTGACAATCCTGGATATACATACCTAGGAGAGTTCAGCAAGTGTATTGTTTTAAATTGTATTGTATTACACTATCTTATTATGTTATAGGAGGGTTATTTTAAGATAATTTTAATGTTTGATACTTCGATGATTGTATATGATTTTGTTGTGATCCCGCCTTGAGCTGTAGGGAGAGGCAGGAAATAGAAATAATAAATTATTATTATTGTTGTTGTTGGTGGTGGTGGTGGTGGTCAGAGCAAATAGTAAAGGGAAAACACATTACCTACAGCTGACCCACTTCCCTCCCACAAAGGGATTTCCTGAATAATCAGACATGCAGTAAGCTTGTGTTTACTTTCCAATGGCCAACAAGAAAACAAAGCATGCTAAATTAAAAATACCTTTGTGAGGAAAATTAAGTGATATGACAAACAGACATTTTAACCACCTGTGAGAGAACCCCTGCAAACAAAACAAAACAAAACAAAACAACTATTAAAACGTTGTTGTTGCTGTGTGCCTTCAAGTCATTTCTGACTTATGGCAACCCTAAAGCAACCCTATCACAGGGTTTTCTTGGCATGTTTCTTCAGAGGACATTTGCCATTGCTATCCTCTGAGGCTGAGAGAGTTTGACTTGCCCAAGATCACCCAGTGGGATTATATAGCTCAGCCAGGATTCGAACCTTGGTCTCCAATGTCCTAATCTAATCCTCAAACAACTACACCACATTGGTCTCCTAGTTCTCCAAATTATACCCTAGCCCAAATCAAAGATTGCAAATGTTACCTATTTAAGATAATATCCAGGACCCTCAAGTTAAAATAGCCACCTGGTAGTTGTAGTCTGAAAATGTAACTCTTCCTATATATGGTCCAGAGTTAGCATTTACTGTTTGTAGCCTGCCATGTTTTTTTCAAATTGTTTCCAACCTTTTTTATAAGCAGGGTAAAAAAAAAACTCTTTAAAAGAAAAAAAGGGGGAATAGATGTACTATGCCCTTTGAGTACTAGTAATATGAGACATTTTTCTGGAAGCACCCTAAGATCAAGTGAACTGAATGTGTAGGTACACCTTGGACTACAGCATGAGAGTCACTGTCAGTCATTTTAACATATGTGAATGAAACTGACAACCCTACATTTAAAAAAAATGACAAGATTTTCATTCTACTTGTTACAATTTTTAAAGTGTTTCATTGCACTTGTCCTAACACTGTCTGGAGACATTTTTATACCCACAAGACTTCCAGTTTGCCAGGGACAGTCCTGATTAATCCTTCATCACCCCACTTTTCCAGCTGATTTAAACATGTCCCAGTTTGTCTCTCTTCCTTCCTCCTTTCCCCTTTGTCCTCAGTGTATTTAGTTGCTACAGACCAAGTTCAATGTGCCAAAGTTGTTTTCACTCAGTTAACATGGGGGGGGGGAGACGGAGTAGAAGCTTGCACTTCCCAGTAGTTTCAGTCAAAAGCAAACTCTCATAGTTCATCTATTGTTCTTCCTTAATTTTTTCCATCTTGACCACACTCTGATGTTGCATGGCCACATGTGTCCTGGTTTACACCTGTGAAATGTTGGATTTTTTAAATCCCATGTTTAAAAGCTGAATGAATACACAGAATCCATTTGATAGTATCTTCCAATTAAGTGCTGGGACCTTTAAAGGGACTCTCAAAAGGGAACCACCTTAAACCCAACCGACAGAGAAAGTCACTAAGTCTTATTAAGCAAGCTAGTCTCACATTAACACAGGTGGCTGTTTTTCCTTTTTTTAAAGTAAGGTTCACTTCCCCCACCCTCCGTAAACCTTCTTGATAATGCCAAAATGTGAAACTTTATGAGTTCTGTGTTCTCGATTCTATTTTTTGATAAGTAAGAAATTGCAATTGTTGCGTTGAGGTTTCTGCATGAAAGAATGTGAAGGCTTTGATTTGGGCCTTCACTTTTATCTGAACCTTTAATCAGTATACAGTGTAAGGTTTTCTCTGACATTTGTAGCAGCATTCCTGAGATTGATGTTGCCACCCATTATTATACAGGAGAACATTTGATACTAAAGGTTCCCAGAGCTACCATCAGCTTTCTATAGTATGTCTGCTCTCTTGACATTTAATGTCCCTAAAGCTTGATATGGTCTGATAACTTCAGTGTGCTGCATACACTGAGAAAGGGGTGGCGGGGAAAGAAAGAGCTGAAGTATCTCTGCTGTTCCACTGAGATTGTCACTATCTGCATTCACAGTGCTTAATTTTGCCATTGCTTTATTCATTTTTAGTTTTAAAAAATCAAATACAAATGAAATACCATATGCAGGTAAAATAAATCTGTCTGTAAAAACACAGATTAGGGAAAAATTATTCGAAGTGAAATGAATTTGTCCTGCAAAAATACTTCCCAAAACACTGATTAGCATTTTGTTGTTTGTACTGAAATCCTGCAAGCTGCTCTGGAAATACACTGTAGTAAATGGAAGGGTATAAATGCATTTAAATGAATACACAGCAACAAAGAAAACTGCCTTAGTCAGAGTCAGAGGTCTACATCAAACTCTTACTCCTAACCAGAGTCAAACCCATAAAATCACATGAAGGATGCCAAATCAACAAATATTGAATCCCACTGATTTAAGCAGATCTACTGTACTTGACCTACCTTGGATGGGAGATGTTAGTGTGTATGTGTATGTTGTGTGCCTTCAAGTTGTTTCCAAGTTATGGCAACCCTAAGGTGACATGGGGTTTTCATAGCAAGATTTGGTCAGAAGAGGTTTGCCATTGCCTTCCCCTGAGTCTAAGAGCCTGTGACTTGATGAAGGTCACCCAGTGGGTTTCATACCCCAGCTGGGAATTGAACCCTGGTGCCCAGATTCATAGTCCAACACTGAAACTACTACACCATGATGTAACATACTATTATCTATGTCTCCAGGGAGCCTCTGGAGAAAATATACCTTCCCAAAAACAGGTCTGTTGTAGTGACCTTCTTTTGTGTCCAGGGGGATCTCCTTTGTTGAATTTAGTTTAGCAAATGCTAGTTGATAAGCTAGATTTGTCAGGGATGCTGCAGTGACAAGATAGCTTAACTGGGTACAGGACAGGATTGGATGGCTTACTCTCTAGCTTTAAAATTCCATGACACA